>NW_017616696.1:3892500-4352500 GCF_001879475.1 Ipomoea nil | reverse complement strand
TATGAATATTGTGACAATAGTTTTAGTACTAGAAAGATAGAGAGCAATGACATTAGAATTAAATACAATCAAAATTTATGTTGCATATAATTTGTAATAAAAATTGTTATATTCTACAAACAAAAATAAAAATATATTGTTCAGTATATAATAATTAAAATGTTTAAGTATGCCATTCTGTTCATTTTCTGAAAAATAAATCAAACACCAAAATACAGTTTTTCATCATTTTCTAGAAAATGAACCAAACACCAAAAGACAGTTTTCCATTGTGCAGCCAAACACAGGAAAGGAAAATGACTTCTGGAAAATGACTCATTTTCCAGAAGTCATTTTTCGAGTTTCCAAATAGACCCTAACTTTTAAATGAATATATTTCACATTACAACAATAGTCCCATGTATATATTACTCTTACTTTTCTCATGCACTATACATGTTTTATAATTGGCGTGCTAGTTTAGTTAATGAGTTATTTTCTTACATACAACATGAAAAATTGACAAAGCGTGTGTTATAGAAATACCTAGCCTTTAACGTAATAGTTTTTGTTTGAAAATACATAATTAGGAATTCCTACATAATTATTATATATTAGAGCTATATTTGGAAGACTGGTTGAAACAATAACTATTTTCTAAACATTCATTTAGTAATGCTACAGTTAAGCAGTCCATTGTAATTTGTATCCACTGATAGAAATTTTAATTGAAAGGCAAATGTAGGTTAGAGCAGTGAATCGCTCTAAAATCAATATCACCATTTTAGCTAATTGCTATAATTTTATCCCTTTTTCAAATACATTATAAGTTCATAAATTATTTCTTAAAACAAATCAAATATCTCCTACTATCAAAATGTTGTAAATTTCAAACCATCCAAAATAGACAAATAGTTGAAAAACATCGATTGTTGGTTGGAAATAAAGTTTCCTACCAAATTAATTTAGAACAAAAATCTAAAATAAATAAATAAATAAATAATCTAGCGATCCAAAATTTTTGACTATTTATAAATGGAATAAGGGTCAACTAGGTCACTCAACAGCACACCAAACTGTAATTAGGCCATCGAACTAAAAAACAAATTGTCCCTGAACAACACAAATTAATGCAATTCAACCCAAAATTACCTGTTTGCCTGAAGTGGCGATTACCAATTTTAAAATTTATTTTTTAAAAATAATTTTAAATAAAATAATTAATTAAAAGTAAGAAAAACGGCCGGAGACGATTCGTCTCCGACCGTTCTCTTTTTTTTTTTTTTTTAATAATTTTTTTAATATTAATTATTTTATTTAAAATTATTTTTAAAATTGATAACCGCCACGTCAGCATATTTCTAGGTAAAGAAGTCATTTTGGGTTGAATTGTATGAGTTTTTGTTGTTCAGTGACCTAATTGCATTGTTTTTGAGTTTGATGACTTAATTGCAATGTGGTGTGCAGTTGAGTGTTCTATTTGACCCTTATTCCTTGATAAAGTGATAAAAAAATGTTCAAAATTAGGTTGAATTTTTTTATATACAAAATTTCAATTGACAAATTCCCAACCACTTTGGGTGGTTAAAAAAAATCTTCTATAAATAAATAAAGTCATACATTAGTGATTGGGCTTTCTAATCGATCATGATCTTTTGCTTCTCCATCAGTTTTTTTTTGTTAGTCAGTAGTCCATGAGTTGTTTCTTTCTTTCTTTGTATAGACAATATAGTAGTCAAAGATAATAGTGCAACAAAGCAAATCATATATTCAAGTCACAACACCTTAAATAACAACAAGGGAGGTGGGGGAGGAGGTCGTAAGGTGGCGGCAAATTATGCTGTGGAACCGTGTCCATCTTGCAAGGTAGATACGATTGACGGTTTCAAAATTGTTCATAATTATGAATATATAGTTCAAAAAATTATGAACATATAATTATGTAATTATGAATATAAAGATTCAATAATTGTGAATATGAAGTTCAAAAATTATGAATATATAGCTTTATAATTATAACATATAGTTCAGTAATTATGAACCAAGAGTTCAGTAATTATGAACCTAGAGTTCTGTAATTGTGAATATAGAGTTCAATAATTATGAATATGAAGGTAAAAAATTATGAATATATAACTTTATAATTATGAACATATAGTTCAATAATTATGAATATAGAAGCGTGTCCACCTTGCAAGGTGGACACGGTTCCACAACATAATGATTGTAAGGTGGTCTACGAGACCCTTAAACTTCCTCACTCCAACTCCTTAGGAGCGGTACGAGACCGAATCTGGCCTATCGCCGAACAAAAGAGTCTTTTGGTTTGGGGTCGAATGACCTTAGCTAAAACGGCTAACGCCCTAGGGGCGATAGTGATATGAGGCTCGACCTCGCCTATCGCTGAACGAAAAAGTCTTTTTGGCTCGGAGTCGAATGACCTTGGCTAAAACGGCTAACGTCCTAAGAGCGATACGAGGTCAGACCTCGTCTATCGCAGAACGAAAGAGCTTTTTGGCCCGGGGTTGATTCGGTTAAATGACCTTGGCCAAAGAAGCTAACACCTTAGAGGCAATATCAGGAGAAAAGTGATATAGTAGAATTTAAAAGTATACATACTATAATTGTACTCTGGTTATATTTACATGACATACACTTGAAATTAAAGAATTAGTACGAAGACAAATAAAGGATAATTGTTTATTATTTACTAATAAAGTAATAATTCTAATGAAAAGACTTAAACAATAGTATGACACATGCTACATACTTCCAAAAATAGATATTTAAGGGAATAATAAAAAGTTTAAGTTTATAAAAATTCACTACTCGGCGACCAATGAATGAAAAGAAAAATTTATAAGCAAATAAAATATAAATTTAAATAAAGAGTATATTAATTCGTAATATATGTTGGATTTAATAAAAAAAATGATTCATAACAAAACTGCAGATATAATAAATATTTTAAATATTATATATTATATGATAAATGTAATATTTATAATAAAACTGTAATATACAATTTGCACAAAATTTGCACAAAATAAAATAGTAACATAATATAATTGAGTTAATACCTAAAATGGTCCTCGACTATAGTGGTTTTTCTCAATTTCGTCCTAAACGACTTTGATGACCTAATATCGTCCCAGACTTTTGTGTTTCGCTCAATTTAGTCCTCCATTTGTTATTCCGTTAAATTGGTGTTAAATAAAGGGACAATTCAGTAATGTCAATATTGATCTCTCTTTACTTTCAACTTGTGAAGTGCGAAATTCCTCTTTCTTGTACGAATTACACCCAGAATTACTCCCAGACCTGCAAATTAAATTTTATATTCGCAATTTTAGGAGTAATTCTGGGAGTAATTCGTAAAAAAAAAAAGGATTTCGCAGTTCACATGTCTATGAGTAAAGAATGCCAATATTAAAATTACTGAATTGTCTATTTATTTAACACCAAATGGACAGAATAACAAATGAGGGACTAAATTGAGCAAAAACACAAAAGTCTGGGACTAAATTGAGCGAAACACAAAAGTCTGGGACGATATTAGGTCACCAAAGTCGTTTAGGACGAAATTGAGAAAAACCACTATAATTTGGGTATTAACTCTAATATAATTGGAGATATTATTAATGCTTTACATGACATAGACTTTAGTACGAAGACAAGTAAAGGGGATTAATAATTCTAGTGATAAGACTTAAAACAATAGTAAGGCAGATGCTACATACTTTTTTTTTTTTTAAATAGACATTTAGGGAATAATAAAAAAAGTTTAAATTTATAAAAATTCACTACTCGACCACCAATAAATGAAAAGAAAAATTATAAGAAAATAAAATATAAATTTAAATACAAAGTATATTAATTGCAACGATTAATTTCTTGTGAGATCGTATCACGAGTCTTAATTCATAAGACATATTTGATCTAATAAAAATGAGTAATAATAGTATTGCAGATATAATCAATACATTAAACATTATATATAATATATTATATAATAAATATAATATTTTATAGTATAATTGTAGTATACACAATTTGCATAGAATAAAGTAATAACATAATAGAATTGGAGATATCATCACTATTTTAAACCTTATCTATAATGCTTTATAGTATAAATAATGTATGTATTAAAAAAAAACTATTATAGACAAAATTGCAGATATAATGAAGTATTTTAAGCCTTATATATAATACTTTATAACATAAATGTAATATTTTATAGCAAAATGATAATAAACAGTTTACAGAAAATAATATTACTAAGTCTATATACCATAAGATCCAAATTCTCTTGATTCGACGTGTCTTATAATTAAGACTAGTGAGACGATCTTATTAGAAAATTTGTCTAATTATAAATGAGAGCGAAAGGGGGGTATTTTGACCTGAATAAGAAAACCGAAATTAAAATTAAAATTATATTGACCCTGTTTGGTAAAAAAACCGCTTATAGGAACGAAAATTATGTACAAATATCACTGCATATGATATTCTAATTGGCTAAAAATAAAAAAATAATAATAATGGCTACAAATGAATTTGATTTTACTAATTGACTTGAAATATAAAAGGATCACTAATTGACTAAAATTCTATCATTAATTACCATTGACTGAATGTATTAGCTCTAGACGATGATGGACAAGATTGTATGGACAAGATTGTGTTGATACTACCAATGTCATCTATAAAGAGGTTTTAATAATGTGTAAATACAATCGGTGATATTATGTTTTTTTTTAATGACAAAATTGTTATATATCTAGACAAAAATATATCTTTCATACAAATGAATTAAGATAGTCATTCATTCCTATAACTGAGTTGCTAGAAAACGAGCACATTTGCCTAATTTATAAAAAAATATACTAAACAATGATAAATAAAATCTCAAAAGTTAAAGCACCGCATGCGTACATCTACACATTAGCTATTAATTTGAGCAATTATTTGCTTAAATTCAAACAATGATAACATACATTAAAACACATAAAAGATCCAAACCATATATTCAATTTCACTATATAATATTTGATGTTCTAATTTAAATAATTATATATCGATCCAAGTATTCAATCCATTTTGTGCATCACACGGGCGAAAATACTAGTATTACTAACTCTATATACCATAACATCCAAATTCTCTTGATTCAACATCTCTTATAATTAAGACTAGTGAGACGGTCTCATTAGAAAATTTGTCTAATTATAAATGAGAGCGAAAGGGGGGTATTTTGACCTGAATAAGAGAATCGAAATAAAAATTAAAATTATATTGACCCTGTTTGGTAAAAAAATTAGTCTATAGGCGAATTTTGGCTTATTTGATCACTATTAATTGTTTAATTTAGTTAAAATATCATTATAAGTGTTTGATTAATTAACTTTTTGCAACTTCAAAATGCTAAAATTCAAAAAGCTACTCTAAATAACTTTTTCAGAAAATAAATTATACCAAACAACTATCAACTAACAACTAATTTACCAAACACTTTTCTACAACCGCTAATATTATCAACTAGTGATACCCTCTAATTAACACAATCAGCTAACAGCCATTTACCAAACAAGGCCATTATATATTTAATAATTAAAATGAGTTTTCAAAATGCACTAACTTGCAATAATTAGTAAACAGATTACTAATGCAATTATAAGATCGAATATGGTTTGAATTTTTGTGATTCAAGTCAAACCAAATTAGTAACACTGTTATATATTATTTAATGCATTATTATATATTTTAATAATTTAATGTAACATTTACGCACTAATTTTTTAATATATGAAATTATCTAAACTCATAAAATATATTTATAATTTGACGGAGTACTAACAAAGCTGAAGTTGCAACTTGCAAGCAAAGATAGATTCGTTGAGGGCTGAGGATATGAAAATGGGGAGAATTTGACGTGATAACTGACATAAGATAAAAACATAGAAATCTGTCAATTGAAAAAATAAAAATAAATAAATAAATAAAAAGAAATTCAGAAAAAAGGTAGTTTAGAAAATTCTCTCGCCTCCCATTATATATTATTCGCCTCGTCCACGTTCTCCGCCACCACGCACCACCGCTCACGGCGTCGCCTTCACCACACCGATAATTGAGCAGATTTTCATTTCAGAATATACCAGAAAAAAAGGGCGGTATTGATTAAAGAACAGGGGCCTTATGGGCGCGTCGTTATCGAACCTAACGGAGAACGGGTCGGCCAACGGCGGGCCGGGATTAGGGGACATACCCGAGAGCTGCGTTGCCTGCGTTTTCCTGCACCTGACGCCACCGGAGATCTGCAACTTGGCTCGGCTCAACCGCGCCTTCCGCGGCGCCGCCTCATCTGACGCCGTCTGGGAAGCCAAGCTGCCCGCTAACTACCAACAGTTGCTCGACCTTTTGCCTGAAGATAAATACCAAGGGCTGTGCAAGAAAGACATCTTTGCGCTCTTCTCTCGCTCTGTCCCCTTCGATGACGCCAATAAGGCATGTAATTTCTTGTTTAGCTGTTTGCTTTAGTTTCTCCACTGTCATTTTACGTACGAGGAAAAGTTCAAAGATTAGACTTCTATGCCTTTAATCAAGAATTGGGAGTTCTTATTTACAAAACTTCCAATTTCGATGTTAGATTCCTTTGAAGGAAAAAGACTATTAGGGATTTGGTTAGGCAGTTGAAATATTGTGAAAATCTTGAGTGATTTTTTTTTTTTTAATTTATAATTTTTCTCTCTTTGGGATATACTATTCAGATAAGTGTTCAAGTTGTCCGTACTGTTATTTTCTCTGAAGTTTGTTCAGTTCTACTCTGAGGTTATACCTTGGTGCATGGCCTAGATTGCAAAGCTTTGATATATATACATGTATTTTTTGAAATGCTAGTACTAGAGATATCCTTTGGTTGTGGTGGTGGTATATCTGAAGATGATTATCTTTATGTAGCTATCTGCATACCCAAAATTTATATTTCTTCTATGCGCTATACCTGAACCTTCAAGGTTGGGGAAGGTTCTATACAGAAACATAAGACCATGATTGTTGCAAAGTTCAGATTTAAATTGCTTATTAGTAATGGAATCTTGCTTTCTAACTTCAGAACTAAAATTTAGAGGTCCAGAGTGATTCATGATCTCACTGTTGTATTCTTTTTAATGTGTTGAACCCACAGGAAGTATGGCTGGATAGGGTTACTGGAAGGATTTGCATGTCAATCTCTGCAAAAGCAATGACCATAACAGGGATTGAAGATAGGAGATATTGGAACTGGCTTCCTACAGAAGAATCTAGGTTAGACACTTGGACTTAATCTACTTTGTTCTGATGTGGTAAAATGATTGGGAATAATCAAGTTGGTTAGAAATCATATTCTGAATTTGCTGCAGAGAGCTCATTAATATTTGATGGTAATACTTTGTCTCTTTATGTGTAGATGATAAGTCTGTTGAAACTCCTTTTTCTTTCTCCATTCACAATGCATCCTGCATTTGTCATGGTTATATGATTGAAAATAATATGCAAAGCTAAATATATGTGTTGTTTAGGATCCTTTTTTTCCTGATACATGTTTGCACTTGAAAGAAGACATAGATATAATTTGTTTGAGTTGGTGATGGTGCTTGGTGATATTTGTGGCTTAAAGCATATCTATGTCATCATGATCTGATGTTGGCTGTCAACTTTAAGTTGTGGAATCGTGAGAAAGAATCAATTACAAAGTGCTGCTCAAGTAAGTTGTACCCTGTTTGAAGTCATGATGGTTGTGTAAGGGCAATGAATATCAAGCTTATCCAAATTACTCTATTTATCATGATAGCAGTTGACTGCATAAACATATTATTGTGTTTAAAGTCTCTAGGCTTGTGTTCAGGTGGAAATTGAAGTTCCAAGATGTTGAGAGTTGATAAAACTCAACCTTTTCTTTGAAAGGGAGCACAACCCAACTGGTTTAGTTGAGCCTTTTTGAAGTATCATAGTACTCTTATGAGCTTCTATTATTGTATTTATGTTTTTCTTTTCCTTTATTTAGATTTATGACTAACTTTAAAACAGACATGTTTCGGATTATCTTTAGAGAATATAACTGAGATGATGAAATCCCATAATCTTGATCCTAAGAACTTTTGTTAGTGAAAAGTAGTATGTCAGGATATTGGATGTTGTGGGTAGTGGCAAATTTATTAAGCTGAAATAAAACTATGGTGGAAGGGTATGTATAATTAAACCCTAAACTTTTTTTTTTTTTTATATATAAAATATGTTTTTAATTATTGGGATTTCTTGTCTCTCTGGATTGCATTTACAGAGAGAGAGAGAGAGCTTATTGTGAAATCAATTCCAGTTTGTTCTTACATTTTAAGATTGAAAATGCTTCCAAGTTTTATAAGAAAGAGATGATACTGTTGTGGACTTCAGAATATTGCTGTCCTTAGGGGATTCTGCCAAGTGATTCTAAGTGCAACACTATGTGTATGAATGTGTTTGCCTGATTCAGATCATCCTGACTTTGTGAAATTCATCTGCGCACTCTATAGGATATGAATGTGCCTGACTGCCATCTGATTTCATGGAATTAACTGTTTGAAATTTGACGTCTTAACTTTCTTTATTCTAGATGCCAAGAATCTTCCATCAGTGAACCAAATTTATGTTGCTAATGTAACGGGATTTTTTTTTAATTGAGAATACTATCAGTTATGAACTTCAACTTCACAAACCTCTTTTATGTTTATTGGACTGTTTTGGTAAGCAATACAATTACTTCAGTAGATTTTGCAATAATTATTTTTTTAATCAATTTTGTTTTAGATTCCATGTTGTGGCCTATTTGCAGCAAATATGGTGGTTTGAAGTTGATGGAGTGGTGAGGTTTCCTTTTCCTCCAGATATCTATACTCTATCATTCAGGATTCATCTTGGAAGATTCAGTAAGAGATTAGGCAGACGAGTTTGCAATTTTGAACATACTCATGGTTGGCATATAAAACCAGTGAGATTCGAGTTCTCTACTTCGGATGGACAGCATGCCATGAGTGAGTGCTGCTTGGATGATGCTGTACAGGATGATGTAAATGGGTATCGCAAGCGTGGGTACTGGATAGAGTACAAGGTTGGAGAATTCATTGTTAGTGGATCAGATCTTGAAACTGAGGTTAGATTTTCAATGAAACAGATTGATTGCACACATTCAAAAGGTGGGCTTTGTGTCGATTCTGTATCAATCATTCCCAGCAATCTGAAAGGGCATAGAAGAAAAGGAGTTCTGAAGTAATCATAAATCACATATTGTCCAGTATCAACACTGATCCCAAAAGGTTTTAGTTGGGGGTTTATTTTACTGATCATACTAAAGAAAATGGTTGGTGTCATGGAGGATGTCATCATAAATTTTTTCTTGTTATAGGTATGTCTCTTTTGTCCATGTAATTCTAATTGCATTGTATTTGATCAAGTTTTGTTGCATAGTATACCTTTGATGAAGTTCAATAGAATTTACACTGCTTCGTTTTGGCTTTTACACACAAAAAATAGTAAGTTTCCTTACTTCAATGATTTGTAAATGATGTATAATTTTTTGTCAGATCACAAAGCCGTGAATATTGCATGCTTTTCATGTTTACTTTCTAGAGTGAGTGACCTTTCATAGAAGTTCATTGTAGGTCCTGAGATACCCATGCATGAATTTCATTGCTTTCTTTGTATATGTGCCAGAGAAGTGAGCTCTGAGTTGATTTGGCTATGAAATTTTGGAGATTGGACTGCTTGTGATGATTAAGGTTCTGATTTATTTTCATGTATTTGTGAAGAGCTGAGCATGTGATTGGAACTGGAAGATGAGTACAAAAAATTAAAGAAATAAGCTTTGCAAGTTAAATTCATTGTTTGGCTGTGGGATGTGACCACTTCAATCAGTTATCTAGAGATTTGAAGTGTGTGTGTGTATTAGAATACTCATTGACTGAACATATGGTTTAGAATACCTATTAACCCTTCTATTAGAAGAAACATAAAAGTTGGGATTTATGGCTCTAAGAATTTATTTTGAGTTGTTTAGTACTCTGTAGTTTACTAGAAAAGTTCCAAACAATCATGTAGTATACAATTTTTCCTTAATGGGTAACTTGCATAAATAATGGTAAAGAGTCTATATATATATATATGGCATGATGATTTCCTTGTTGTCAGGTTCCAAAACAATAATCTAATACTAATGGTTAGAAAAATGACTTGTAGTACTTGAAGTCCATATATACACTGGAAAAAGTGGCATGGAGTAACATTCTGTTTTTGTCAGAGGCTCATTTTGGAAATTAGAGCCAAGATTGTGTACTTTGTGGTTGATATCTTGTTGGATTACACATGATGTAGTTGACTGTGTGTATGCATACTAGGTTTATGTATATTTTACCTGTATGCTTATATATATATATATATATATATATATATTAGATGCTATGCTATAGTAGATCACTTTAGTCAACACCTCTTCTCTTTCCCTGTTGATATCATTTCAGCTATTTGGTAGTGTCATTAACTCATTGTTCCTTACAATTATGCATCCTTTTTACTTTTTCTTTGAAGGGGGGATGACTAGTCCTTTATAAGGAGGAGGGAAAAGGACTGTTTTCTCCAATCATATTTATTATCCACTAATCAAATATGTGATTGCTATAACCTTCTGTTTGAATTATATTTATACTTGTGTTTTATTCTGGACCAAAGTGCGTAGAACCCCTTCAATTAGTAAGAAGCTTATACTGACTAATTTTCTGGTTTGTTGAATCTATTGTTGAAATACATCATTCATACATGACTGCATGTGTTCTGCTTTGCTGCCTAAAAGAAAAAGGGAAACGAGGATTTGTTTCTCGCTGCTTATTACCACCTAAATTGGTAGCCTTGCCTTTTTATCTCATCCTTTAGGAAAATTTTATAATGTTGCTGTACTTTATGCTTTACAAGTTTTACTATCTTCATATATACTTCTGGCAGCCCCCGCCCCCGGGGCATAGCTTGGTGGATGGAAAGATTGAGTTTTGGGTAATATTTAGCGAGTACCTAGGGTCGAATCCCGCAAAGGGTGGGATGCTAGGGTCAGTGCAAAAACTCAAATCACTGCACTATCAAGACACATCCCGCGATTTACATCCTCTTTACAATCGAATTTATATGTGTGCATTGTGAAATTTCCCTTTATACTGCTTTTACTTCTAATCCTTAACCAAGCTACTAAACCTACTGTCCTGGATCTACTACTGCAACCTTTACAATTGCCTCAAGCCTCACTGTACACCTGGAACTGCTAATTCTCATCGTTCCTTACCTCTTTTTTTTTGCATGTTCCTATTGAATCTAGTTTGGAAATAGTGGGAACTGGAAGATGATCATAAAGAACAACCTTTTTTTCTCACAGAAAGTAGTGTTTGCTGGAAAACATGCATGCAGTAGCTGTATGCATTAATGTTGCGCTGTTTTTTGCTTTCAAGAAAATGCGTCACTTGGCCCCTACACCCGTCCTCTGCACTTACATTAAGTTTTTTTTTTTTCATGTGGATTTAATAGTATTTACTGGTGAATGGATATAGTCATAAATATTTTCTGCGCCATTAATGGTGGTACTGATACAGACCTGTTAGCAATATCTCAGACCACTTGATGTGTCTTTACTGTCTATAAATTTGTACTTGGTCCTTGATCGGCGCCGCCTGTCCTTCTCCAAGCCAGCACTCAGTATTCCGGTTTTCTTGGTTTTAGTATAGCTGTCTATTTGGTAATTCGGTCCTTTTTTTGTTTTCTTCTTCTCTCCTCTTTTGATCATCTGTGTATGGAATATGGATTGGGGATTGTCTGTGCACAACCCACGGTTGGTGGGTGATGCTGCTGTTTCTTGATTAGTAGCAGCCCATTTATTGTCACCATGAATGCTTCATTGAGTTGGAGAGATCTGTTATGCCAACCTACTAGTGTGCAAACAAAAGTATATACTTGAAGACGGTAACCCCAACCAAAATTGCAAGAGATTTACACTTGTAATTACAAGGTCACAAGTTTGAATCCTTGTCCCCTTGGTTTGAGCCGATTAACTATGGGTAACCTAAGCTGGTTTGCTTCCTTGTGCTCCTTTGCCAACTAGGGTCACAAAGCAGGGTTTACCTACACCAGAAAGAATTGTGGGGTTTTCCTCATTATCTAAAAAGAAAGAAAGTATATACTTGAAGACGGGTAATCCCAGCCAAGATGACAATAGATATATGCTTGTACAAGGTCACGAGTTTGAATCTTTGTCCCCTTAGTTTGAGTCGATTAACTATGAGTAACTTAGGCTAATTTATTTCTTTGTGGTCCTTTGTCTACACCCGAAAGGGTTGTGAGGTTTTCCTCATCATTCAAAAAAAAAAAAAAAAAAAAAAAAAAAAGAGTATATACTTGAAGACTCTTTAAATTTGGGTGTGCGCAAACGAGTTGAACCACTCGTGAGCTTAAAAATTGTTGGCTTATGGCTAATCGAGTTGTTCACAAGCCATTTAGAGAGAGTCAAATTCTAGGCGAAATATAATTTATGAGCTGAATGCAAGTCCAACTATAATTGATAAAAGCTCTGATTCAATTTGAGCCAATCGAACCAAACTTGAGTTTGCCTAAGTTACTTGAACTCAAATCACCACCTATTTCGAGTAAATTCTATTGACTTGTTTGCACCACTGATTGAACCTTACCTTACTCCAATTTGACATTTACCGTTCTAACCATTCTACTTTCACAGTTTTCCCAAAAGAGCCTTAATTAGTCCTAGTTGTAATTAGGCCTATAAGCACTCTCAAAGGATTATCAACATGGTCCTTATCCTCATCAACCTAGGAGTATAGAAGTTGTTGACATGAGCATATATAGGTGGTTCATCTTTCAATGGAAGTAATCATCTCTCATTAGTGAATGAAATTTCTTAATCTCATTTATTAAGCTAGTGACGTTGTAACATGTTATTGATAATATAATTATTGTGTTTTATCCGTCACTCCCAATTAGTAGTAATACCACAACAGACACACTTGAAACAACAACAATAGCAAAATATGTCATTTCTACCAACAATTATATTTCTAGCTCAAGCAATGTTGCAGAAGGCGCTAGTCGGGTGCTCAGGACGCTTAGGGCCTAGAGCACCTAGGCACCACCTAGACGGCCGACCGTCTCCACTTTTCCCAATCGGAACTGGGAGTTGTCAGGGACGGAGCCAGAAAATATGTTGAGGGGGGGGGCAAAGAAGTAAGGATGGATTCAATGGCGGATTCATAAAATTTTTTTAGTGAGGGAAAAAAATTAAAATAAAAAAGAATGTTTAAAAAAAATGAAATACTTAAAAAGTATAACAATAAATATTGTTGGATATAGCTTAAAATAAAACATATTAAAATTTTATAAAAATATTTATAACAAAATATAAAACATAATTAATTTGATAAAACAATTCGAATATAAAACGCATTATAAATTACACATTCCATTATTAATATAAAGAAAGTTATATGGAAGTTATATATATCATGCCAAAATTTAATTGTGTTAATCAAAAAAGTGAAGAAGACTGTGACATTATCAATGCAAAAACTCGAACCCAAGCCATTCCAAAACTCATACACATCAACTACCACCTTGTCTATCACAACCTTTTTTTACATAATTTGTTTTATATACTTATATGAATAATGTACTATATATACATATTATATACAATATAGGGTAGGGGTGGGGTGGGGTGAGGGGGGGGGGGGGGGCAGGGCCCTCTGGCTCCGTCTATGGGAGTTGTTAGACTTTTATAATCCCCAAACTAGTTAACTGTATATGTTAGATGGTTAGTTGAGTACATGCATGGCTGCAAAAATATATAAGAGTAGCTGAACAGAAGAAAAAAATAAAAAAAAAAACACTAGCCCAAGTTGAGTGTCGACTTAGTCCAATTGGGCACTGACTCGGCCATGTTAGGCGCCCAATTCGGCGCCTAGGGCTGAAATCGCCTTGGCCTATGGATGCCTAGCGCCTAGGTGGCCGCCTAAGCCGATTTTTACAACGTTGAGCTCAAGTTGAATGAATTTACTTTCAAGCAATCTGATCTCCGATTTGAATCTGGTGAATGAAACAACAAGTGTCAGCAGAAACTTGGTCTAATAGTTCGATTCTAAAAAAGAATTAAAAAAAAAAAAAAAAAAAAAAGGTTATAGTATTTGTAGCATTTTTGCAGGGAACCCTATAGAGGTGATATCATTTTCGCATTTAACATAAAGGGAGGCTGGGCAGAGGTGCACAATAAATTAGAGTAATGCATGGAAGAGTTAAGGCATGCAGTGAGTGATGGTGTGAAGTTACGTTACGTTACGTTGTGCATCATATTATATATCATATCATATCATATAATTAAATTTGCAGCATGGAAGTGATATTAGATTATTAGGTGACGAGGTTGTATTGGTGGGACCATTTCATGTTGTAGGGCATTAAACACTTAGTAGTCACATGCTTAGGTTTTGTTTATAGAAGAAACGTGTCTAACCTAGTTTTAAGGACTCATTCAAATGAGTTTAATTTATGATCTACACACAATTATTAGATGGCCTCTACTCTCTAGTCTCTACTATGTACACATGTTTTAAAAACTGAGCATATATATATTTTTACGATTTGAAAATGTTTTATCTTAATAAAATTACAACATGTCTTGGATTTTTTAAAATTTTAAAAATAATTAAAATATATTTCCTAAAATAAAATGGTAAATAATTGCATATTTAAAAAAAAATATTTGTAAATACACGCATATATATATATATATATATATATATATATATATATATATATATATATATATATATATATATTTATTTATTTATTTATTTATTTATTTATTTATATATGTCATCCGTTTGTCTGTTCCACATTTCTATGTTAGTTATTCAACTTAATCAAATGAAAATTATATGGCAATAACCTAGCAGTTTGGGCATAGTTGGTAAGTACTACGTAAACTACTAATGTAATGATAATATTGGAGGTAACTTTGTAAGCATGATCTGAATTGAATTTGAATATATTAGTTTTACAATAGCGAATTGAAGATATTGAATAATGTTATCATATATATTATTATCATTTTTTTTCTTTCTTTTTTGAAGGAAGTGTCAAATCCATTTTTATGTTGAGCAAATTAATAGTGTAATTAGGCTTCCTAAATAAAAGAAGTTCCAATGGAACTCCTAAAAAAATGTTGATTTGATTAGTGTTTCATTTTGTTTGGGAAAAAATTAAAGAGAAACAAAAACAAAACTTTGTTGCTTAAAGGTTAGAAAAAGGTTGAAATACTTTTCAAGTGGCAATTTGTATACACACTGAAAGTTTGAGTGAATGTTGGGGTTGCAACAGGCAACTTAAGACGTATAGTAGCTTAGGATGTCGAGAGTCAAAGAAAAAAGTGGTCGGTGAAGAAGGGCATGCAAAGAATACAAGAAAGGCAAACGACAACTGAATCTGTGTCTTCCTGTTAGTTGTCGGAAAACCCATAACACCCATCCTTATCTTTATGCTTGATGTGTATACTATGGAAGAGACCGAAACCACAGGGTTTTAAGGGACCAGATTGCCTGATGGAAACTCTACATTATATTTTAGGGGTTAATGTCAAAGACGTTGTGGTCAAGTACGTGGTATAATTGTGGCTCTCCAAATGTGAGATTAGAGTTTCAAACTTCAGTGGGAGCATTGACTTTTTATACTTCAATAAAATATGTATGAATATATATTACATTATAACAGAGTCAATAGTACTCAAAAAAAATATAAGGGTTAATTAACACTCTGCATTATAGATTTATAGCCTCGATCGGCATGTCGCCATGCATATCCAACAACCCACACCATCCCCTAATTTCATATACCAAACCTAGCTTTAAGTTGAGATTAAGCACTTGAAAGCTTAAGTTGAGTGGAGATCTGAGATGAACTTTAACTTCAAATCAAGTTTTGACTCGAAGTTTAATTTGAGCTTGTAATGCTAGATTTGACATAATTAGACTCATAAGAAAATGTTGGTGAAATTTTTAGAAATGAAGAGGGAAAAGTGAGCCTTCAAAGAAAAAAAAGGGAAAAAGAAAGGAATATATATATATATATATATATATATATATATATATATATATATATATATATATAGAGAGAGAGAGAGAGAGAGAGAGAGAGAGAGAGAGAGAAAGAGAGTAACTAGGCATTTATTTGTTGGAGGATACAAGGTGATGCAGCCACAAGAGGAGTCAAGGCAGTCAAGGGATCAGGCTTGATCTTGTCAAATTGAGCCCCAAGGGCATTCTTGTCTTTTCACCCATATGTTCTGTTATAACTGTTTTTTGAAGGCTTTCATATATAATGCTTCTTGCTGCTGTAATAAAGAACTGAGACAAACAAATGAGTGTACATCTTCTTCTTCTTCTCTGCAATGTGTTCAATCACCAATCTTCATCATTTGTATTTTCCATAATCTAACATGGTATCAGAGCGCTACCGTAGTTACGTCGCCGCCGCCGTCATGGATTCCGGAGTAGGTGGAGCAACGCCGACAGAAGACGCCACAGCCACTCCTCCCATCAATCAAACTGCTGCAAATCGCAACTACTCGTATCGAACAGAGGAGTTCGATGATCCCTTATATCTCCATATTACGGAGAATCCGAACCTTACGCTTGTTTCTCCTCCCCTAAATGAAAGCAATTACGCTTCATGGAGCAGATCCATGAAGATTGCCCTAGGGGTGAAGAATAAGTTCGGATTTGTAGATGGAAGCATTGTGTGTCCAGGGGAAACTGATCCGAGATATGCGATCTGGAAAAGGTGCAACGATATTGTGTGCTCCTGGATCCTGAAGTCGCTCAGTCCAACCATAGCAGAAAGTGTGTTATACTTTGAAGTAGCTGAGGAGATTTGGACAACTCTGAGGAGAAGATATTCACAGGCTGATCCACATAGAATAGCAGAAGTTCAGAATGCAATCTACAAAAACGTTCAAGGTACTTTGTCTATGAATGAGTATTTTACTAAATGCAATGTTCTATGGGAACAATTAAATGCAATGAGACCTATGTACATGTGTGAATGTGTGCCTAAGTGTTCCTGCAAACTTATGAGTAAGATACAAAATGATAGAGGGGAAGATCAGGTGATAAGATTCCTAGAAGGATTGAATGAGGAATTTGAAACTATAAAGTCAGGGGTATTGGTGATGGATCCTATACCAAACATTGAGAAGGTTTTGAACATGGCCTTGAAGCTGGAAAGAAAGCTAAACGGCTCTGGAAGTCATAAAAGCAATGAAGTTGCTTATTCCAATGCAACTCAGTATCAGAATACTGATGAACAATCACTGGTGGCTGCTTCAACCTCATTTGGTAAGAAAAAGTTCAATAACACAGGAAAGAATGTTCCAAAATGCACATACTGTAATTTGCTTGGTCATACTGTTGAAAAATGCTATAAAAAGCATGGCTACCCACCTGGATGGGTAGCTGGTTACAAATCCAAAGGCAGGCAGAATAATGACAATCAACAGACTCAAAGTGGCTCAGTAAACCAGGTTGGAGACATAGGCCTATCTGCTGATCAATTCCAGAGGTTGTTGTCATTATTGCAGAATCAAAACCAGGGAAGTCAAGCATCTACTAGTGCTGCTCTCACAGTTGGAAAATCTGGAATCAGAACAGATTTCAGAGACAAGCTAGAAGAACCTAAGGAAGGCAAGTCTATTTCTAACTATCTTGTTAATTCCATTTTGAATTGCTCAACAGTTTGGATTCTAGACTCAGGAGCCACAGACCACATTACTTGCTCCTTAGAATATCTTGAGAATTGCCATAAGGTCCAGGATATCTCTGTCAAACTGCCTAATGGACAAACAGTGGAGGTTGCTAAAGTGGGGGAAATCAAACTTTATCCAAATCTGCTATTGAAAAATGTTCTTCATATCCCAACCTTTTCTTTCAATATCATTTCTGCTAGTAGATTGGCTAGGCAGAGCAGCTGCAAACTTATTATGAATGATGTGTCATGTAATATCCAGGATCCCTGTGGAATAGTGCATGGTTTTGCTGAAGAAAAGGGTGGACTATACTTGGTCAAGCATCCACCTGCCAAGAAGAAAGATGATCAGTCTGATAGAATTGATGATAGACAATGCAGTGCTGTGACATTGCAATTATGGCATAATAGATTAGGACACTATCCTATGGACAAGATCCAATACTTGTATGGAATAAAACCTGCTTACTCTAATAAAATTCATGGCACTGCTTGTGATAGTTGCCATTTTGCTAAACATAAGAGGTCTCCTTTTCCTTTAAGCACATCTAGAACTAAAAATTGTTTTGATCTGATCCACATGGATGTATGGGGACCATTTGCAGTTGCATCCCAGAAAAGGGAACACTATTTCTTAACAATAGTGGATGATCACAGCAGATTCACCTGGACTCACCTCATGAGGAACAAATCTGAGGTTAGATCTTTATTTCAAGTTTTCTATCAGTATGTTGATACACAATTCTCAGCAAAGATAAAGATTGTGAGAACAGACAATGGAAGTGAGTTTCTTATGAATGCTTTCTTTGATGAGAAAGGCATTGTCCATCAAAAGTCTTGTGTGAACACCCCACAGCAGAATGGAATAGCTGAGAGAAAACACCAACATCTGTTGAATGTGGCAAGGGCCCTGAGATTTCAATCTGGGCTACCAATGGAGTTCTGGAGTCAGTGTATCTTGCATGCCTCTTATCTAATTAACAGGCTACCTACTCCCTTAAATAATAGACAATCACCTTATGAGGTGTTATTCAAAGCTAAGGTGGATTACAGTCAATTTAGAACCTTTGGTTGTCTATGCTATGCTGCCACTGCTTCACAAGGGAGAAATAAGTTGATGCCAAGAGCCAAGAAATGTATCTTCTTGGGATTTCCTGCAAATGTGAAGGGGTACATAGTTCATGATCTTGTTGATAACTCTGATTTCATTTCCAGAGATGTGCAGTTCTATGAAGACATTTATCCCTATAAGGGCAACATTTCAGGAGCCAATAGTGAGTCTCAACACTTTAATCCTTCTCTGCCTTTAATTCCTGTTTCAGTTGATGCAGATGTTACAGGAAGGCACATGCATTTCAATACTCAAAATGTGGAACCACATTCTGTTGAAATAAATGACTCACCATCAGATATTGAGTTATATCCAGCTAACCTTAATTAGGCTTCACCAACTGTTGAGTCCAATCAGCCTTCTACTTCTGATGAGCCACATCCCACTGAGTTTGATCAAGCACCAGTAGATGTTCAGCCACATTCTATTGAAGTTGATCTCACCAATGGAATAAATGAAACCACAGAGATCAGATTAACACATCCTAGAAGATCTTGGAGAACCAGGAACATTCCCACTAAGCTGTAGGACTATTACTGTCAATCTATGGTGAGAAGTAAGGACAGCACATCCCCACATTCATTAGACAAAGTCATATCTTATGATCATCTCTCTCCTGGTCATAGGACATGTGCTATGTCTATTTCTTCTACTCCTGAACCACAGTCTTATCAAGAAGCTGTCCAGCATGAATCTTGGAGAAAGGCAATGCAGACTGAGATAGATGCATTGATTGCCAACAACACCTGGACTCTAACAGGCCTTCCAATAGGAAAAACTCCTATTGGCTGCAAATGGGTATACAAGGTTAAACATAGAGCATATGGTTCCATAGAGAGATACAAGGCTAGATTGGTTGAAAAAGGGTATACTCAACAATTGGGGGTTGATTACACTGGAACCTTTTCACCTGTGGCTAGAATGACTACCATTAGAACATTCCTGGTTGTTGCAGTTGCAAAGAATTGGAATATTCAACAGTTGGACATCAACAATGCCTTTCTACATGGGGATCTAAAGGAGGAAGTTTACATGGTTCCACCTACTGGTTTCCAGATTGATAGTCCTAGACAGGTTTGTAGGCTTCTAAGGTCATTATATGGCTTGAAGCAAGCTAGTAGGCAGTGGAATGCAAAGTTGACACAAGCATTAATGCTAATTGGTTTTCATCAGTCCACAGCAGACCCCTCTTTGTTCACAAAGACTTCAGGCAGCTCTTTTACTTCTTTACTTGTCTATGTGGATGACATATTAGTTGCTGGGAATGACTCATCACAAATCAATGAGCTAAAAAAATTCTTGGATATGTCTTTCAAAATAAAGGACCTTGGTAGTCTGAATTATTTTCTAGGGATTGAGGCTCTCAGAAGTCCTGATGGCATCAATATTTGTCAAAGGAAATATACTCTAGAGATCCTGAGGGAGAATGGTTTTTTGGAGGCCAAGCCAGCTAAAACTCCTGCAACCACGGGTCAGAAATTAATCAGTACAGAAGGAGTTCCATTGAATGATCCAGAAGTGTACAGAAAGTTGATTGGGAAGCTCCTTTATTTGACTAATACCAGGCCAGATATTTCACATTCAGTTCAACAATTGAGTCAATTTGTTGACAAACCTACACATATTCATCTAACAGCAGCTCATAGAGTACTTAGGTACCTTAAGGGATCTCCAGGAAAAGGCATATTCTATCCTTCAAACACTCATCTTAGGCTGCAAGGTTTTTCTGACTCAGATTGGGCTACATGTTCAGAAACTAGGAAGTCAATCACTGGCTACTGCATATACTTTGGAGAAGCTTTAATTTCATGGAGAACCAAGAAGCAAGCTACTGTCTCAAGGTCTTCTTCTGAGGCAGAATACAGAGCTTTGGCTTCTACTATCTGTGAAATCCAATGGCTACATTATTTGCTGACAGATTTAGGTGTGCCATGTGACAGTCCCACTTCCCTCTTTTGTGATAATCAATCTGCAATCGCCATTGGTGAGAACCATGTTTTCCATGAGAGAACCAAGCACATTGAGATTGATTGCCATGTTGTCAAACAGAAAGTACAAGAAGAAGTGATCAGATTGCTCCCTATTTCATCACAAAAGCATATTGCTGATGGATTTACAAAAGCTTTGTCAAAACCAGTTTTTGAGATGTTTCACTCTAAGCTGGGTCTTCAGGATATCCATTCCCTAGCTTAAGGGGGGGTGTTGGAGGATACAAGGTGATGCAGCCACAAGAGGAGTCAATTTGTTGGAGGATACAAGGTGATGCAGCCACAAGAAGAGTCAAGGCAGTCAAGGGATCAGGCTTGTTCTTGTCAAATTGAGCCCCAAGGGCATTCTTGTCTTTTCACCCATATGTTCTGTTATAACCGTTTTTTGAAGGCTTTCATATATAATGCTTCTTATTGCTGTAATAAAGAACTGAGACAAACAAATGAGTGTACATCTTCTTCTTCTTCTCTGCAATGTGTTCAATCACCAATCTTCGTCATCTGTATTTTCCATAATCTAACATTATTAATTGAAAAAATGAAAACAAAGAGTGAAAAATGAAATTTTGGAGTAGATAATACATAACGATATTGATGGGCCCTGGGATCATGCTCCACTCAGGAGGGGTGAGCTTGAAGTTGGAACATTGATTGAGATACAAGAAGTCAATTAAGTTGCAATTATTCTGGGACCAGAGTGGGATAGGATATTAGGAATAAAGTTTGGGTGGTGTAGTACAAGTTGGGGGTAGAGGGTCAGAGGCGGTGCTAACATGTGGCCGGTAGCCCTAGTGTGGTTATAGGGCGGTGTTTGCGCCCCCCTAGTTGCGTCATGCCCTATGCAACCTCACCGCCAAGGGCATGATGTGTCGCCTTGCGCAACTACGTTGCTCTAGGCGCGACCAATGGGGAAGTAGGTCGTGCAGCCTTGGCTGACTTGCCAGGGGCTCGGTGTGCATGTCTTCGGGCATGTTCAAGATGACTAGATGATGATGCAGGTATTAACACACCCTGTGCAGATCCTAACATGTTGTGACTTCGGGAATATTTATGATACGAAAAGTGTTGGGTACTTCTCCCCCTAGAGAATTTGGCGGGCTCAACCATTGCTCCTCTATGATTAACAACTCACTTTGGACATCCAGACATTGATCAATTTCTTCTTAGATAAGTAGTAACATCAAGTAGTCCGAGTACAATGACAAATTTGTTAATGTGGCAATGGTTACATACCCCCTAGAATATTCATGGCGCAACCCCCCGATTGGACCTTTGTCTAACCCGTTGATTTCCAATCGTTATACCCTACACCACGGCGCACATAGCACTGTGCGACGCGCGCCTCCCAAAACGACGTCGTTTTGGGAGGCGCGGTAGGAAGTTGCTGGGATTATGTGTATTTGTTCACACAGTTATGTACATTTTTTATACAGTTATGTACATTCTTTTTATACAATTATGTACATCCGAATCAGAAAATTTGTGTGTATTATGTTAATAGTTGATGTGTATTATGTTAAAAGTTTATGTTTATTATGTATTATGTTAGATTATGTGTATTATCTTTTAAAAAGAGTATGTATATTTTGTTATATAATTATGTACATTCATGTATACAATTATGTGTATTCTAGTATAACATTATGTACATTCTTGAACAGCGGGGTTATTTTTTTTAAAGAAAAAACTACTGCCATTCACTGGGGCGAGAAATTTCAAAAAATAAATAAATAAAACGACGTCGTTTTGCATCTGGGCGCATAGTGCAACGCGCGTCGTGGTGTAGGATATAAATTGCCTTTGATTTCTGTATTTTCCATTGGAATTAAAGAAACACTTTTTTAGCGACCTAATTACTTTTATTCATTCAACAAGTCCATTAGAATATTTTTGAACTATACCATGTATGTATACTCTAATATATTCTTCAATTTGAAATTTATTTTTATAAGTAATCTCTTACTCTTACTTACGGTACTTATAATTAAGGAACCCTCTTCTCATTTCAACTGTACTCCTCAAACTTTAATTTCTCTACCTCTCTACCTTCGTGGTCCAAACACGTCGTCAGTCATCTTCATCCCATCCCAACCCTACTCTACCAATTAAGAGTCAAGAGAAGAGGGGAGTTTCTTTACTTACTATATATACATTGGGATATGGTGTTTCTGGTTTCCATATATATATGTACTCAACATCGATAGATCTGCCGTGTGAGGAAGGGAGTTGAAGAAGGAGAAGAAACAATAGTTAAGGTCAAAACACAACACATAACATGGAATGGAATAATAATCATCTTACAAGACCTTTTGTTCCTCCTTCAGATGCCGCTTCTTTCAGCTTCCTCTACACCTACAATTATGACCAGTTTCCTGCAGGTTCGTTCTAACATCCTATCCAAACATACATAAAATCTCATCACATCTAATATTGGGTGTTGGCTTCTTCTCTTCTCATCAGGTATAGACATGATGAAGAGTAGTTCATCATCATCAGTGCAGGTGGGTGAGGGGGCACAGTTTATGGGTGGAGTCGTAGAGAAGAATGACAAGAAGAAGAGGCTGACGACGGAGCAGTTAGATGCGCTGGAGAAGAGCTTTGAGGAGGAGATAAAGTTGGATCCAGAGAGGAAGATGAGGCTGGCTAAGGAGTTGGGACTTCATCCCAGGCAAATCGCGGTGTGGTTCCAGAACAGACGGGCCAGGTGGAAGGCTAAGCAGCTCGAGCGCCTCTGCGATTCCCTCAAGCATCAATTCGACCTCGTTTCAAGAGAGAAGCAGAAGCTCGAAGAGGAGGTATGCTATCTTTTTTTCATTATTTTATTTCTCTCATCTAAACCTCAGAAAGTGATGAACAAGTGAGTAACAAGTCCATAAAAATTGGATACAACCCCAATCAACAAGTTCTATTGATTTAGTAACTACAAAGTTACTAGTTTAACTCCTGGCCAGCAAAAACAGTTAGTTTATTGGTCTTAGCTTCTTGATTTGAGTGGATCAACTATATATATGGACAACCTAACTTAATTAGAATAGTTTATCTCCTTGTAATACTTTAATTTGATGGCTAAATTCACAAGACGAGGTTTACCTAATCCACTCCCCTCAGGCACGGTGTGTTTCCCTTGTCATCCAAAAAAAAACTCTCATAAAATTTGATGACAGTTCAAATTATATGTTTAAATCTCTTTCAAAACTAATAATCATCTTATATCTATCAGACTTTTTTTCCCCAAGAAATCTCTTAGTGTTTAAGAGATAATATAGCCATATGACCCATCACCAAGCTATGTTGGAACGTAGTAACCTCTAAGTGAGCCTCTATCAACAATTTTAACATAGTAAATCTCGCTATTTGAAGAATATATTTATTAATTAAATATTAAAAAATAATCAAATATTGGATGTTAATTATGGGGCCGGGGAATGTAAGATTAATTAGGCTATATATTATATTATATTATTTGATGGTTGTGAATTGATATTGATGTGAAAATTAAAGGTAGTGGCATTGAGATCAATAGTGAGAGACGAAGCAAGAAAGAAGCAGGTGTCGACGACAGAAATATTGTCAGGAGAAGAGACAGTGGAAAGCACATCAATCCCAAGTTGCAACGTCGTCTACAATAACATGTTTAACGTAGTAGTTGACGACTGTACTACGTTGATGCCGCCACCTTATTGGTCAACTCTTCCTTCTACTTATCCCTGACCACAATTTACACTTCCATTATCTCATCTTGTAGTGCAGTGGTTGATAGATGAGTTCAGTTAGTTGAATTGGTGCTCAATTTTAACTCTTTTTTGCTAGCTACATGTAATCGTACGTGTCTGATCTTCTCCTTTGTTATTCTTTTGCTTATTGTTGCTATTGTTTTGTTATGAGAGGTGTCTGCTAATAATCATATCAGCAGTGATTTTATTCATATTTCTAAAGTTAGTGTGCTATGGACTATTATATATATTAAGGAATACTATTCATTCCTTATTTCTTATGTTGCGTTCTGATTATATTTGTTATGTTGTTAACTTATTTCAATTCTTTCGTTAATTTTTTGGTACAGATAGTTGATTATTACTATATCCCTTCTTGTATTCAAGCTTATGTAATTAAACTATATTTGACTATTAATTACATAAGCTACTATACATGTTAAAGCTTATGCATGCAATGTATGTTATTCAATTAACTGCTCTTGTCAATTTTCTCATCGAATCACAAACTCAAGTTATTCTGTATGAAGAAAGAAATCCAATCGGCATTTATTAATCTTAGTATTGAAGGTTACATCAATGGCACAAAACTCTAGCAAAATTCTCTAGTGACTCCCAAACCGCCTATGGCATATATATCTTGCCTGGCATAGTCCAAGATCATGTTATTTTTAATGTCATCCTCGGTAGTTGCCGCCTATATATGAGCATAAGTAAAAGAAAAAATGTGATGCTCAACAATCACTCCTTCCTACAACCAATGTTACACACACAACAATTCTGACTCTAATGGTTTTTATCCAACTCAGTTTTCTAAGTAAAAGAGTGTAGGAAGCTTATGTGGTTTTTTCAAGACAATAATGTTAACACAAATAACATTGCCCAACATTGGTTCGCAGTAGTTGTTATTTGATTCGACCGCTTCACACCATACAGCCTTCTTGCCTTCTAACGTAGTCTGGTTATGGTGGCCCTGATGATATATATAACTAAATGATGGTAAAACTAAGTTACCTAAACTAGTCACTAATGTTCTTTGTGTTCAGAAATTAAAAACTCTTTAAATTCCATCTTTCACACTTCAGAAGCTAATTCCAATTCTGTTTCCATATTACAGTGCGTGATATCAAGAAACAGGCAGAGAACATACATATGATCACAAGTTTGAACTCATCACTTGGATTAGCCATCTTGATTCAACTCAGCAGTGATGAGTAATAACTGTTTAATCAAATAACTCAGCTAGATTTTCTATTGGAGGGGATATATATGAGAGCAAAAAAAAACCCTGTAAACACCTCATATCAAAACATGGGTCAGAAAGAAATGATAAACCATATCTGCCATCCAAGTCTGCCTGGGATTCATCATCCCAATATCATCAATAAACATTAAAGTGCCAGTCTTCATACTCAAATTTGGAAGAAAAAAAATATTTCAGCACACAGAACCAAAATGACACTTGTTCCATCTTACAAAATCGGAAATACTAGCTATTGCTCTAAATTTTGCCAAGATGCGAAACAAAAAAGGGTTTAGCTCAGCGCTTCCCACCACCTCCTCCAATCTTAGGACCTTTTGGTGCGGCACCCTTGGGAATGTTACCCTTTCCTGCCTTCTGTGACTTGGCCATCACCTCTGCCTTCTTTGCCTTCTTCTCATCTTTAGTCTTCTTGATCCTTTCCTTAATTTCTCTGCATAAGCAAACAAGATTACAAACAGATTTGGTGTCAGAATTTCTATTACATAAACTCACTGTGAATGGTCAGACACAAATTGTTAGCCAGAAAGAAGCAACTATAAAAGGTACCTGAGTGCAGCCTCCCTAGCAGCATCTCTGACTTCTGGTTTTTCAGCTCTCTTCTTCTGGATGACCTCCAAGGTTGCACCAACTATGGATCTAGAGTAAGGCTTCTTTGTGGCACGTCTCCTCTTCTTAACAGCTTCTTGTGCAAGATCCTAACAGTATCAAATAAAAATGACCAAACCAATCAGAATAAGATAAATTTGCTAACCCTACTTCTCAAGTAACTAATCCATTAAATGTTTAAAAAAAATTCAAAATAATGCGAATTCAAGAGGCTAAATCATGCTTGAAACATATACCACACCTTCTTGTGCTGCTTCCTATACACGGCTGTCCATGTAAGCTTGGATGGCTTCAGCTTGTTGTGAAAATATCTTTTACATTTTGAATTGGCAAACAGGAAAACCTGAAATTATCAAAATTAGCAAAAATTGGGAAAAAAGTACACAGTCTACTCTTACTCTTTCCATAAAGACATAAAAAAAAAGGATAATTGATAAAACCCCACAGCATCAATTAGAGTTCAACCTGAGAATCTGCACGAATAAATCTGATGCCTCTCCCAGGATAAATCTTGGCACCACTGAAGCGACAGAGTTCAGTCCTGAAATCACAACAAAGTCCATTAATGACTAGATTTGTAATATATTTGTGGAGTGGACAAGGTACAATCACAGAGAAGTGCACTAGTTGCACATCAGGTGCAGGGCATTCAATAACATATACTGCACATTCAAGCATATCACTTTCAATCCTGAAGCACAGGGATCAGAGAACATTTCAATTTAGAATAAATCTCTTGCACTCAATCCGCTTTTATCATGTTGTTGAAAATGAAACTACCATAGCAATTCTTATACAAGACGAACATACATCTGATTTTGAATCCATCAAGGGGACTGATTACGCATGTGCTTCGGTGAATATATGTCTATAAATCTTGTGAATACGAAAGGAACTGAATAAAAACATAGAATGCATCCCGTTTGAATATAGCAAAAGGTTGAAACTTGTTCAAAATTCACACAGACTTGCTATTCCTTCCCCAAAGAGGTGAACAAAACGAGAAATAACGGCATAGTTTAAACAACAAAATAGATAACAAATTCATGCAAGCTTAAAGGGGATCGAAGAGAATTACTTGAGAACCATGGCTCCTGTAAGCTCTGCCGCTCTGATGCTCTCCCTTCACGAATCACGATTGTGAAACCCTAATAGCGCGCATCAATTTATATTGATACTAGCCCATAAATTAAACGGGCCCTATTTTAGCAAGCAATTTCAAACAGGCCCAATTAACCTTTCACTCATGGGCTCCTTAACCAGCCCACTTAGAGCTGATCGGCAAATAGACTGTGGCCCATAGTCCAAAACGGCACCTGTTCCGCGCCATTTCGCATAAAATAGCTCTATTTGTATAACGTATTTAGTTTCATTTTATATACACTCTAGCTTTATTTAGATATAATTATAATTTCATTCAACATTACACACTCAAATATGTAAAATTGTTGTTCAGTTTCATTTTATATACACTATAATTTCATTGCAACACAACTACATATCATTTTGATATAACTACATTTTCATTGGATAATATACACTTAAATATATAAAACAGTTACATTTTATATACATTGTAATTTATTTCAACACAACTATAATTTCATTTGATAATATAAAAATAATATGTGAGACAATTTTATTTTATAATTAACACATAAAAAATGCAAACTATGTTAAGATGTAACAGCAGTCATTTCTTTACTTGAAGAAATAACGTTATTTTTGGACCATGGTTTACAAAGCTTTGTGGACCAACTTTGTGGGCCATGGTCCATGATATAACGGCTGGAGCCTGGAGCTGATCCTATCAAATAATCGCTATTTTGATATTTCAGCAGATAAAATTTAGGCACTTCTCTTTTTCACAAATTATTATGTGAACCTTGTTCCAAATGTTCGGTTAACACATATGTAACTGATTACATTGTTTTGTAATATTAATAAATTAGAATTTAATGACACTGACAGCTGTTATATATTTAGATTTAGAAACACAATTTATATTCTAAAAAAATAAATTTTATATATTCTAAAAATTCATACGTTGTTAGGATTAGAATCCGCCTTGCAATGTAGTATTTAACAATTTGAGAAAAATAGATTTTTACAAAAAATAAATTGTGAATATATAGTGATAATTAGATTTTTACAGAAAGTAAATTGTAGTATTTAACAATTTGAGAAAAATAGATTTTTACAAAAAATAAATTGTGAATGTATAGTGATAATTAGATTTTTACAGAAAGTAAATTGTGAATATAAGAGCATCCACATTTGTTGGGGAGAATTGGGGGATAATGTAAGAGTGATTAGGAAAGAGAAGATGGGTGGGGAGAGAAAAAAAGAAAAAAAAAAGGGAAATTAAATTTTTAAAATTAAAAAAAAAAAAAAAAAAAAAAGAATGTCAGGCGCGCCTGCACTGCACGCGCAAGTCAGGCGCTATGATGACAGCCACGCGTGGCTGTCACCTGTGATGGTTTATTTTAATTTTTTGGTGAAATCCACCATTGTCTGAAATCTCCCTTCATTTGCAGGAGAATTATCTCTCAAATAATTTTTTCCCACATTAGCTATTATCTTGAATGGGGAGAATTAATGTCTGAAATATCTCCAAATAATCCACAAACGTGGATGCTCTTAGTATAGAGAAGGACTTCTAATTCATGTTAGATATCAATTTTTTACTAACTTGACCAACATCAATCAATCAATTGTACTTAAACAACTAAAACAATTTTTTAATAAACAGCTGTTTAACTTAATTAGCATATGCAAATAAACAAAAAAAAATTGACATACTGCTTGAAATAGTTTTTTTTTTTTTTTTAATACAATGCCAAATTCTTACTAGTTTCAAAATACATTGAACTTGAATATCAATACGTGCAAAATTGACATACTGCTTGAAATAGTTTTTTTTTTTTTTTTTAATACAATGCCAAATTCTTACTAGTTTCAAAATACATTGAACTTGAATATCAATACGTGCAGGTATTAGGTTTAACTGTTCCATAGCAAAAGGAATTTACTGAAAGCATTTAATTTCCATATTGCAAGTCTAGTCTATAGGATACAACAAACACACATTAACAAAAGCTGCATGCAAATGCATTGCAGTCTAAGAACAAAACCAAAGTATCTTTTTTTAAAGACGATCTAAGAGCTCCTTTTTGCAATTCGAATCCCCTCTTCATTGAGAGGCCCAACATCATTGAAAGTCTGCCCACTCATCTGATCAGACCCCTTCAGCGTCTCCGCCGTTTTCCCCGCCGGCGTCTCCTTGAAAGTCTGCCCGCTCATCTGATCAGACACCTTCAGATCCACCACCACCCTCCTTGTTCCTCTTCCTTCTCCGCTCTCGTAGTTCGATTCTTCGTAGGTTTGCTTTGGAGCCAGGGTGCCCTTTATTTTATCCTTCATCCCTCCAAGTGCGCCCATGATTCCACCGCCATTCCCACCCTTCTCTGAACCATCATCTCTGTTCAATCAAAAACCAAAATCTTCATTATTCACTGCCATTTCCGTTTCCATTTCATGAACAAACATAATTTTAAGGAAAGAAATTCACCTGCCAACCTCGTACCCCTCGTCCCAGTGTCTTCCTTCATCCTTCAGATACTCGTTCTTAAGTTTCATTTCTTCCATTCTCCTCCTTGCAGCCTCCTCCTCCTCCTGCCAAAATTTCAAACTCTTTTCTAGACCGGTTCGAATTGAATGATTGAATGATCAATTGGTGATTGCTAATATAATATATGTGACAGTTGCATTTGAGTTACGAATCAACTATAAGTTCTTATAGTTCTTAAATAAACTCTGTCATACAGAATATATCTAATTAAATAAGATTTATTCTAAGAAGAATAGAAAAATTCAGATGGACTTGAGAGCTATGGGGAATTGGAAGGCTATAAACGGCTCACCTTGGCGGCTTGGCTAATCGCCTCCGCGTTCTTCTTGGCGGCTTCGGCCGTCTCCTCCGCCTTCTGCTTGGCGACACGGCCGGTCTCCTCCGCCTTCTGTTTGACGGCTTCCTCAGTTTCAGCAGCCTTTCGGTTGACGTCGTTATCTTTCTTTCCCACGAAGAAACCCATCGCCCGCTTGGCGGCGTCTGCGGCGGAGTCCTTCAGCTCGCCGAGCTTTCCAACCGTCGTTTCCTTCCCTTCTTTCGCTTTCTCCGCCGTGTAATCCTTATACTCTCCGGCTTTCTCCATCGTTTTGTCTTTCGCCTCTTTCGCTTTGTCAACCGTCGTGTCTTTAGCTTCCCCCGCTTTCTCCGCCGTCCAATCCGTCGCTTGTTTCGCCTTATCGGCGGCGTAATCTCTGTACTCTCCGGCCTTCTGCACCGCGCCGTCTTTCGTCTCCTTAGCCTTCTCTGCAGTGTAATCTCTGTACTCAGCCGCTTTCCCCACCGTCGTGTCCTTGGCTTGCTTAGCCTTCTCCGCCGCGGAGTCTTTCGTCTCCTTGGCTCTCTGAGCCACATCTCCCGCCGTCTCCTTCGTGGCTTCTGCAGCTTCGTTGGTTTTTCCGGTGACGGCGTCCTTCGCGTGGCCGAGAGTACCTTGAACCGACTTCACAATGCTGCCGATAACGCCGGGCTTTCTCTCCTCCTCTTCTCGGACGACTTGGCGCCGGTACTCGCGATCGTACCCTGCAGGCTCACACTCCACTACTTTCCGGCACTCCCTCCTTTCTTTGTTAACTTCACTGAGGTCTTCCGCCGCCGCCCTAGCCTCCGCTTCGGCTTTCTCTGTTTTCACCGTTTGCCTTGACGCCATGGTAGCTTAAACTGATAGAAAACTTCACAGAAATATTTTAACTCTCTCTACAATATTTTGCAAGCAAGCATACTTCTTTGCCAAGTTGATGGAATATATATACTATATAGTCAAGGGCAAGGATATTGAGAGGATGATTTTAAAAGTTTGTTGCCACGTGGAAGAAGAATGTGGTAAAGAGCTGACACGTTGTAAAAAGTCGACACGTAACTGAGGAGAGCTAGGTAGGTGGCACCATAGCATACTTGCAGATTAAGTAAAATGCGAAATATGAATAAGCAGTAGTACGTACCACGAAGTCTCCGGAAGCTGCAGCCTGCAGGCGGTGGAGATTAAAGTTTATATAAGCAAACTTTTTTTTTTTTTTTTTTTTTTTTTTTTTTTTGTGATAAAAGATAAGCTCACGGTCATCAGACTCATCACCTAAAAGTGTAGCTGTGAAGACAGGGCAGTTTGATCAATCGTTATATTTTGAATAAATATCTATCGTGCATTGTGGGCTCAAATTTAGTATATCGAATTTATGTTTATAATACACAGAATTTATGTTCATAATACATATACACATAAACACGATATAATGAACATGAATTCTATGCATCATGAACATGGATTCTGTGTATTATATAGTTGAAACTCATAAACACTTAACATAATACATAGAATTCATTCATAATACACAATTCATGTTTATTGTATCGTGTTTATGCGTCTGTGAATTATGAACATGAATTATGTGCATTGTATATAAATTATGTACCTTATGAAATCAAATATGTATATTGGATCAAGGTTCACAGTACATTGTGGACCCTGGCCCACAATATAATTTGTCAATTCGACCGGTATAGGCTAGCCTGTCACAGGTTAGGAAAGAAATGGGTCGGGTTCAATTCGACTCGTTTCAAATTTGGATTGGAGTTTTTGGCCCAACTCAACTAAGCATAGACTGACGGGCTAAATGGGCCAGACTCAGCCGCTTCATATTAATTAATTTATTATATTATATTATTTTTAAAAAATTCTAATTGTCCAATCCAAAACGAGTTGGGTTGAAAAAAAATACTTCCCCGACACGTTTGACGTGTCTCCACCTGAAAGTGTGTAAGGAGTAAAGCTTATTAGTTATACAAATATTTTTTTTAGTGAGGATGAAAATTTTACTACAATTATTCGAGGTTCCTCAAACCTAACAAGTAATCAAACGCCCTCGCTGAGAATCAAATTGAAATTTCAATTTGTAATTATTAAATTGATTATTTGTCCAATTTAACTAAGATTGTATCATAAATTATAAATTTTAGAATTTTATGATAAAAAATGGCACAAATATAAATATTTGAATTTCTTCTTCATAAATAAACATTAAAAATTAAAAATTCAGTGATATATAATTAATGAACAAATTTCTACCAAATAAAATTATTATAAAATATTACCGCCCTTTACATACTAATTCATAATATTTTCTTAATAAAATCCTAAGAATACACGCGGTTAAAAAAAAAAACCAGCAAAATGAATACAAAAGCATCATTTTCAAAAAAAAAAAGAATACAAAAGCATCTATCGATCAGTAAAACCAAAATCAAGAAAGATGATGAACATCATCCCGAACACGAATATTGAGTCTTCTAAGCCATATAGAATGAAGAATCATGTGGAACACATCATAACGTTTGGGAGGATTGTTAATCTCGAAATGCCTCCTCATCTTCACTCCCCTCATCTGCAACCTCAAATACTCCCTCTGCGAAATCCCCGTCAAGATTTTCTTCAGGTTCGGAATATCCCCCACCGGAATAATCACCGCAAACGCCTTCCAGTTCAGCACGTCGCTGAAGGGGATAACGTAGCCCTCCTTTATGAGCACCGGGACGCAGCCCATGTAGAGCGCCTCCACCATTCTAGGACTGGCGACTTCGTAGCCGCTGGGGCAGATGCAGTACTTGCTTTTGCGCATCATGCCGTAGTAGGAGAGGCCGTCGGGGAGGTAGCTGTGGATTTGGACGTCTTCGTCGGTTTTGTTCTCCCAGTGTTTCATGAGGATTGGGCGGATGGGGCCGTGGAGGCCGCCGGAGTAGAAGACCAGCACGGTGCGCTTCGAGGGAGATGGGCCGCCTAGGAGGCCTGCCGTCGTGCCCAGTGGGAGATGGATTTCGGGGATGGAGACGTCCCTCTTGGGATCGAATCTTTCGGAGGTGTTGGCGTTGCATAGTGCCCGGATGGAGTTGTTGTGTAGGTTTGGTATCGCAAATGATATTTCAGGCCCCTTCACCATTCATGGCATGCAAATTAAATTTCTAAACTTTTAAAATTTACAATCAAACTCACCAAAATAAAATATTATTCTGATACTAATTATTGATCTGTAATAGTAAATCACTAGGATTGAGACTATGTTCCAGCAACTAAAATTGATCATTAACAACTAACAAACGGTCGCCTGTGAAGAAGTTTAGGTGGTAGCAACTAGCAAGTTACCTTTTCCGGCAAAAAAAAAGGTGAATAGGGAGTTTATAGCACTTTTGGTCTCGCCACAATAGTGGCATTATCAAGATTTGATCCACAACTTTCAAACCTTATAATCTCGATTCATGTTTTTTTTTTTTTTTCAAAAATATCATTTCAACCCATTTTCCGACCCCCTTTTTTTTTGGTAAAAAATGGTTCTTACTACGGTGAGAAATTGACAAAAAATGAGCCGGAATGACCATTTTGTAAAAAAAAAACAATAATCATGAACCAAGATTGCAAGGTTTGAAAGTCATGAATCAATCCTGATAATGCCACTATAGCCGCCGACCAAAAGTGCAATAAACTCGGTGAAATAGGTGACCACGCACTACTGGAAATTATGAAATTTCTGACCACCTGAAAGTGATCTTAAATCAAGTCGAAAGTCTTGTTCGGATCACTTTTGGTATCCAAAAAAAGCTTTGTTGCTATTTCCGACCACTTTTTGGTATCAACTTGCTTTCAAGTGGTCGAAAATTTTATAATTTCTAGTAGTGCCGGCCGTTATTCACCTTCTCCACGAAAAAGACTAATCTCCAAAAACTTAAATGACCAGCTATTACAGGTCAGTAATTGACTTCTCTAATAAAGTATTAAAATCTATTTGACCGTTTTTTCTTCTTTTCTCAACATAATATTTAATTTACAAAAATAAAAACAATGGAGTTGATATATACATACCCAGTCATGGCAAGCAAGCATGAAATGATCGGCGCCAAGACTCCGATTCCAGAAGGGGTATTTATGGGCAACAACGTTAACATAATCGAAGGCAGTGTTCTTCATGAGAGACCAGTCATGAGATTCAGGAACATAAATCACTTCAGTCAACATGGTAACACTGAAGGGGAGGAAGAAGAGATGAGCCTGGTTTGGGTCCGAGGTTTTGAAGGGACTCACATCCATTGCCTGAATGAAATAGCCTTCGATTGCATAGGTATGCTTGCATGGACCAAAGTGAAACACCGGGGGATCCCCTTCCTGGTACACATACACCTTCAATGTTTTCTCCATTTCCAAATAACTCCTGTCATGTTCGACAGAGATAAATATAGTCTTTTTTTTTAATCTTATTGACTCTATTACATTGTAGTATCTGTTCAAACATACTTTCTCAACCTAACGAAGCACAAAGAGTCAATAACGCCTCCACTCATGCTCAATCTCACGACTTTACACATGAAAGAGATCACTACATGCCATCTGAACGCCTAATTTGGCACACCCAAAAATATTTCAGCTACTAAGGGAGTTAATTGGGCATATCATATTGTTGGCACGAGGTCAAACTAAAATTCGATTCTTGAACCCAAAGGTGAAAGTGTCGCATAAAAGGAGAAAGGAAAATACAAGTTTGGGAAAATTGGCGTAACAGGATTGGAAAGTATATGCAGAAAATGTACCTGTGAAAGGCCGAGGCGTTCCAGTACATAGGGCCATTAGGTATGAAATCATCTTTTGTTGGGTTTCCTCTTAGTATTGAAGCTCGAGATCGCGCAAGCCCAGCTTCCAGAATCTCTAACTTACTGTACCTTCTCGATGATGACGATGATGTTGTCCCGACATCCACGGTAGGACTCGAAGACGACGATGATGTTCCGTTCTGTGTTTCTTCATGTTCGGTTGGTAACAAAGGTCTTGGGATGCTTGTAAGATTCTCGTGCGTCTTGTTTGTTTCCTGTATTAAAGAATTACCCATCAATTAGAACGTCGTTGTAAAATTAAAGCAATAAATTAGGGACAATTCCAACCAAATTGGTGAGATTATTGATTTTATAGTCACTGTGATTATAAATTTGGACTTTTTTTTTTGTTTAGTCTAGGGTTTTCACAGTGACTAATCTTCTTGTTGACTTGTAGACACTTTTATTATGTGGGAGGGGTGGTCTAAAGATTTAAAGTTACTATATATCTAAGATTAAACCCTTGACATTTGATTAAAGATGGATTTTATTGATTTTACTATAAATTAGGGACAATTCCAACCAAATTGGTGAGATTATTGATTTTATAGTCACTGTGATTATAAATTTGGACTTTTTTTTTTGTTTAGTCTAGGGTTTTCACAGTGACTAATCTTCTTGTTGACTTGTAGACACCTTTATTATGTGGGAGGGGTGGTCTAAAGATTTAAAGTTACTATATATCTAAGATTAAACCCTTGACATTTGATTAAAGATGGATTAGTCGCTTTCCACTCAAACATACCCCAGATTATTACAAATTTGGACTATAGGAATCGTATATTAACTATGAACAACCTAAACTGATTTAACATATTGGTCTTGTTTGTTTCCTGTATTCAAGAATTATCCACCAATTAGAACATTGTTGGTAGGGAATATCCCGACCGACATAAATTTACCCCGGCTGGTCTGTCTTTGTCTTTTCTTCTTGTCTTTGCAGGTAACAGGTCGGACTTCTTGTGAAGAACCCGGTCGGAGTCCGACCGGGAGTCGCCCGAGCGGCAATGTCGACCACCGAACGGTAGCCCTTTGGCGAGAGAGCTGACAAAGGACACGTGGCGATTCCTTGCGACGACAGACAGGGCACCCGGGAGGATGACACGTGGTGGCTACGTGGAGAGCATGCCGAACGACCGGATTTGTGTCTCCGGCGCAGCGGCTATAAATACCCACAGTAGCTACAGTGTGAGGGACTTTTGTACGATCGATAGGTTGTTATTAGAGAATCCCGACCGCAGTCAGTCGGTACTCAGAGCAACCAAATAGATTGTACTTAAGGCCTTCACCAGGATCAATAAAGATATTTACTTGCTTTAATTGGTCTCGTGTTTGTTTAATTATTGTTTACGTAGTAATTAGCACTATCAATTGTAAAATTAGAGCAATAGATTAGGGGCAACTCAAATTAAACCAAATTGGTGAGATTATTGACTTTATAGTCACTATAATTACAAATTTGAACTATTTTTTTTTTTTTGGCTTAACTTAGGGTTTTCATTGTGACTAATCCCCTTCCTGAATTGTACCTCTATTGTATGGGAAAACTAGCCTAAAGATTTAAAACTACTCCGATTCATATCCAAGATCAAATATTTGACATTTGGTTAAGAATTGATGAGTCTCTTTCCAATCAAACACACACCCAGATTATTACAAATTTGGACTATGGGAATCATCTATTAGCTCTGGCTCTATGAACAATTTAAACTGATTTCACATGTTCTGTATTAATTATAAGCAACCTAAACTGATTTAACATACCATTTAGCAATCTAAACTGATTTAACATACTAGGATCAGGTTGTGCACTCCTTTAGCTAGTGACCTGGTTTCGAATTTTCATGGTAACTCAAAAAAGCAATAGAAAGTTAAACTAATAAGAATTTATACCGACGAATTGTTTGGACGGAAGATTTCTTGTGACGGGGGAGTTGAAGAGCCATTGAAAACCCCACCTCCACTATCGCCGCCGCCGCCGTGTAGGAAGGGAGAAGCGAAGAGCAAAAAGGAATTCCGAGGGCCAGAGAAAACCACCAAACCCGCCACCAGAAACAACGGCATCATAAACCACAAATGCCTTAAAGATGAGAACGAAGCCTCCGCCGCCGCGGACCGCCACCCCGCCACCCTTCTCCTCCACTCCCACATCCTTTCTTCTGATCTATATCTCTAGCTTTCTGTCCTCTCCTTTTGTTCCTCTTCTTTTTGTTCAATCTGCGAGGAAACTTTGTAGGGAAAGAGAGAATAGAGTGAGGAGAGAGCAAAGTATAGTAAATGAAGCATGGAGAGCGTTTGTGTGATGTGTCACGGCCGGTGAGATTTCTCATGCAAAAATGGAAACTTGATCCATGAAATAAATATGGTATATATTTTTTCTGCATTGTATATTAATGCCTTGCCATTAAAGTTAGCCATCAATAATCACTCCGCGTACCAAACAAGATCGAATACTCTTCCTTACAAAAATTTTACAAATGTCTTTTTAAAAAAAAAAAAAACCACAAAAATTTTACAACGTCAATATATATCATATATTATTACAAACAAAAAAATGAGGTAAGAAATATATGTGCAATTTTAATTATTTTCCATATAAATTGCTACATGAATTGGAAAAATAATAATTGTAGAACAAGATAGAAAACACAAAATGGAAATATAATAACTTCAAAAAAGATATGAAACCAAAAGAAGGAAACAATAATTTCAAAAAAGGAAAAAAATTTGTTTATCATTTACTTCCTTTTTTTTCCTTTGGGGGAAGGAAAAAAGGAAGTAAATGAAAAACAATTTGTTTCATTTACTTGTCATGAAATAAATATGGTATATATCGGCAACTCTATGAGACTGCTTTGATTTTTTATTTAATTTTTAATGCAAATAAGTCCTATTTGTACTAATGGTACCGGGGTTGGACTTTCATTTGGAAGATTATGAGTTCGAGCCTACTACAATGTAATAGGGCCAGTAACATTCAAAAAAAAAAAAAATCCTATTCGTACTATATATTTTAATCATGAAACTAGTAAATATTAACTTATATTTACATATATTTATTATTGTTTTTTTTCCAAAAAAATATTTAATATTATTTTAAATATACTCCTTTGATTTATGAAAAAATCTGCAAAAACTATTCTAGAATATGCGCTATGAGAAACAAATTGTTTTTCATTTACTTTTTTTTTTCAACTCTTCAATTTTCAGCTTCTAGCTTATAGCTTTTCAGCTTTCAGCTACTTTTAAGTTTTTAGCTACTTTTCAGCTTTCAGCTAGGTCTGTCAAACATAGTCAATATAGGTCTTGGGGAATAGAAGACGAATTGTAGGTTTTAATTTTCTCAGATGGCATCTTTGTGCCTCCCCGAAAGTCACAGGATCAAACCCCGGTGGTGGGGTATTGAGTATTGACTCTTTGAACTGCAATAGTTAGAGAAAGTATAGAACAGATACGACCTTATAATAGAGTCAATAGTGTTAAAAAATGCAATTTTGTAGATTTTGAGCCAAGATTTAAAAAAAAAATGGAATAATGCATTTCTTATTTGTTTGGTAAATTTTAAAGCTGTTCAAAACCTTTTATTTTGTTTAGAAACAAGACGGAAAAGTTTTCAATCAAAACAGTTTTGAATAAGGAACATTTTCAAAATGAAAAGAAAAAAATGTTACCTTCCAAGAGCATTCCACGCATCACTTTTATGCCATGGACCCGTGTCCATCAAGATGGACACGGATCTAATATGATGCCGTTCTACAATTCGGGAATAATACTGTCGTTAGTGGCACCATTTTTCTTCCACAATCATTTTTTTTTTATTTGTCAAAAGAATTCAGCGAAATTAAAAATTGTAAATATACTATTACGTAATTGTGAATATAGAGTTCTGCAGTTGTGAATATAGAGTTCAAGAATTATGAATATAGAGTTTAAAAATTATGAACATAGAGTTCAAAAATTATGAATATAGAGTTCTATAATTATGAACATAGAGTTCTGTAATTGTGAATATAGAGTTCAATAATTATGAATATGAAGTTCAAAAATTATGAATATAGAGTTATATAATTATGAACTAAGAGTTCTATAATTATGAACATAGAGTTCTGTAATTGTGAATATAGAGTTCAATAATTGTGAATATGGAGTTCAAAAATTATGAACATAAAGTTCTATAATTATGAATATAGAGTTCAGTAATTATGAACATAGACTTTTATAATTGTGAACATGGAGTTTGTGAAGGAAACTGTCGAATCTGAAGACAAACGCCGTTAACGGCAAAAGAAAACATTTTTTTTTAAAATTGACACGGCATCGTTTTCCATCAAAACGACGCCGTTTTGGTACCGTGTCTACCTTGCAAGGTGGACACGGTTCCAGAGCATAATTTGCCATCATAGTGTATTACTTTCTATTTTAAAACTTGATGCATAGCGTTGTTAATAGACCGAACACGGACAGAGGTTGTTCTTGTTTGTTTGTTAAGATTTTTAGAGTGTTAGTTTGTTAAAATTTTTGAAAATTATGTTTGTGAAAGTTGAGTAAAAGTGGTGATGTAATGGAGTGTGTGTGAGAGGGTATCCTCAAGGAGTGGACCGGAAAGGTGTTGAATAGTAGGTGGTTATGTACAAGAGTGTAGATAGCTAGTTCGAGATGGAGTTGCAAAATATCATGGAATAATTATGTCCAAAGTGCAATGGTAAAGCAATTAACTAATGCAATTAAAAAAAAAAAACTAAGGCAATTAAAAAGCAATAGTAAAACCAAGGGCTTGGACTAGGTCATTTAAGTGTAGATGATATATTGTATCATTGGTTAGAGCTCATGTGTAATGAATGCATTGACAAAATAACTAGGGAATGCATGTGTTCATGAAAATTGTTAAACGATTGTGTTCATGAGCTCTTAGCAAACGAGCATACAAATGTTCATTCGTTTACTTTAATAAGCGAACGTTTATCAAACACAAACACGAGTAGTTTAACGAAATCGATGTTCGCTAACACCCCCAATTTACGTATTGTAGAATTTATCATTTATTTATTTATTTACGGAATATATTATTTATTTTTCTTAATTTACGAAGTGCATTTTAATTAGTAACTTGGTTTTAGTTTTTATGATTATTTTAACTCACGAAACGGAAATAAAAAATAGAAATAGAATTAGAAAGGAAGAAAGAATAATGAATACAATGATGTTGCTTATTTCATAGAAAAGGAATAAATAGATTTAGCGTTAAAAGAGATAATTTAATAATTTGTATTACTTTCGGTGCTAAAGCTAGAAGATGTTTGACATATATTATATATACTAGTTTTTTTACGCGCTTTGCGCGAATGAGATAATGTCCAATAATTATTTTTAAATAAGTATTTCAAAGTATATCAACACAATATTATATCGGAGATGTTCATGCATATGTAAATAAATATTGAATTTGTTTATTTAAATCGGTAATTCAAAATATATAAATACAAGATAATATTTATTGAATTTTTTAATCGATATTTGGTAGTGGTAGTTTTCCCCTACATGTTTCATGCATTGTGAGATGTGTGTCGTAGGTTATCATGTGAAAGTATTGAACAAAATATTAATATTTATTATATTTAATTTGTATAAAATACTTGGTAAATAAATATATATAATGTATTTTGTATTATAACTTTAATATTTAATTACAAGATAATGTAAAAAGAAGACAATGGACAATGCAGTGAATATAATAAATTGATAAATTTGAAGGTAATGAATCTTTGAATTGTAAAAAATATAGATAATATAACTAATGAAATTTTATCTATTTTTAATTTTTTTATAATGAATAATTTTTTTTTTAAAATAAAGGCATTATAGACTTCTAATTCTAAATTAATTAAATGCATATGTATTATTTTTTGTTGTAGCTACTACTTTATTTTAGTTTAATAAGAGTAATAAAGTGACGTATATACTTTTCATCAACAATAATGCAATCATTGATTTTATTTTTTTTTTTTAAAATACATACAAAAAAATTAATGCAAAAGTATAATTGAAATATTAAGTTTTTTTCTGATCTAAATAATCAAAAGAGTATTAAGTTTTTTTCTGATCAAATGATTTTTAAAGTTCTTGATTTATAATCTTTGATGCTTAACTTTGAATGTTATGTATTTATTCAGACTAATTATTTGAACAAAGTTTATGTTAAATTTTATATTATATATATTTTAAATATATTTTAACATATTCGTAGTATATGTTTAACAATTATGCCAACTCTAATTGGGATGTGGTTCGAAACTAGGACTTTTCTTATAGAAATTAATGTGTAAGTTTAAAATAATAAATACTTAACGGAGTATTCTGTTACTAAAGTTTATGCTAATGGAATTATAGTATAATATGAACCATTCATTTTAAGAAACAAAAGAACCGACATTTTTTTGTTCCAGTTAAGGGCCTAACATTATTGGCTCTTATTAGAATTGTAGATTGTAGATAGAATTGTAGATGTAGATGTAGATGTAGATGTAGAAATTGTAGATGTAGATTGTAGATATGCGTTTTTTTTTTTCGTGTATATGTGGTATATATTATTGCAATGTCAAACAGACAACTGATGATACATACACAAAATAATTATGATTATTTAATTGTTTATTTGTCTGATATTCTGATCACAAATTTTATGAATTACGGAGTAGTAAATTAAAATTACATACAAAAACTAATATTATTTGTGTCAATGTCAAACCACTACCTCATAGATTTGGTAATTACATTCTTATTTATAACTCGAACCCAGGACTGCTTGTTAAGTTGGAAAATTTTCAGGTATTATCTTATTGTTTAATTTTTAGGGGGATTTAGAAATTTTCTTCAGTGGGGTCAAAAGAAAAATAAAATGATACACTTAGATGCCGAGTCATAAGTATTGTTGACTATGGATAAAAAATAAATAAAAAAATACATTAAAACGCAATAAAAATATTCAAAACAAAAATATAGTTCAAATAGAAATTACATTATAAATCGCTCATCTCACTATTAATATTTAAAAGATTTTAGTCAGTGTTATTTATTTATATTCTATAGTTATATTATGTGGCTTAGAATAGATTGACTTGAGCTTCTCTGTCTGTTAGGAGAACTCTCGTAGCTTTGTTTTATATAATCTGTAATTTCATTCTGTTATGATTAATTAATGAAATTCATATTCCAATTTGGTATCAGATAGGTTACGACCTCTCCGTTTCTCTTTCCACCTTACCCCCTCAATTCGAATCACAAACGAATTCTCCCCGAAAGTATGTCGCAGTCATCCGAGCGTACGGTCTCCGCTGGTGGTACACCTTCACCGGCGATCTCCAATCAGTTGGTCGGCGCTCATCATCACGTATCCATCAAGCTCAATAGCATAAATTTTCTCTTTTGGAGGACTCAATTAATTCCCTTCTTGAGAGGTCAGGATCTGCTGGGGTACGTGGATGGCTCTACGCCATGTCCACCGGCCACAATTGCCGCAACTGCGACTGGCAAATCCAGCCAATTAGAAAACCCCAATGTTACATATAAAGAATCCAATTAGAATTAGAAATTAATCACATAAATCACAATTATAATCTCACTATTAATATTCAAAACGACCAAAAAATAAAAGAATTAGAAATTAATCTCATAAATCACAATTATAATCTCACTATTAATATTCAAAAAGGCCAAAAAATAAAATTTAGAAAATAATTGCCCTCAAGATACAAACCCAAGACACTTCACACACTAACATAGACCTAACCTCTAAGCTAACTCATCATTCAATTTAATTTTTGTACATCTAGTATTTATACACATTTAGTCTTATATATAAGGTGCCTATATATACATACAATATATAAGGCGCAAAACAAGAAGTAGCTTATATTGTTGTGATCACCGAAGAATTGATCTCCTTGTTTGCATTCATTTTTTTTTTTTTTTTAACAGTTCAGATTTCAGAATTTTTTATTTGTAAATGGCTGATTTGTAATATACTTAGGGTAGTTGAGTAATTTTGCACGATGTGACCTTCATCGTGACCAGGCATTCTGGAAGCACTTAAAAGGGCACGATTCCAAAAGTATAAATAGTCTTTAGGCGTTATTTTCATACTATCTTTCAATTTCCAACCTCCCTCTACATCTTCTCTCCATCCAAACCCTTTAGAACAAAAAATCCATTGTATTCCATCATCTTTTGGAGAAGATTTAGTGGGAGATTACCGTATGTAATTGCAACTTTCACTTTCAATTTCAGATTTACATTCTACAAATTCAATAAAGTAAGGATTTATATTTATTTCTTATTTTTGTACTTTACAAATTACTTTTGAAGTCAAATTCATTGTGCATTATTTCAATTGATTTTAGTTTGTTAATTCCATTATGAGTAGTTAAACTAATTAGGGATTTAGATTGAATTGCTTTGTATGAATGTCAATATAGATTAAAATTGAAAAACCTAGGGCTTGCAATGTCTCTAGAATGAATGTGATTGTGAAATTGGTAAAATTGCTTAACTCTTGTTTGGTTATGGCCCAACTATGCAAGATGTCATTGGATTTGGTGCTTCAGCTATGAGAATAGGGATTCACCATAGCCAAACCTATCACATTTCTAACTTACTCTTGAGAAAGGAGAGTTGGAAGGAAATGAGCACATAAGATGTTTGATTAATTGCCTCACCTAGTCTAATTGCTATGAGAATGGGATTAGAACCTTGGTGAGAGTCCAATGTCCATGAGAGTGGCATTGGCATTGACGACTTAACTTCTTTGCATTCATTGTTGAACATGGTTTAGCCTAGAATCTTAGAACACTAAGAAGTATTTGTACATTGATATTTGATCTAAGTCGTCTGATCTCTTTTATCCTTGTCTATTACTTAATCATTTAGTTGTTTTATAGTTGTCTCTATGCAAACAAAACTTCCATTTTAGTTAGCTTTCAAACACTCGATGATCTTGTGTTTAACCTCTCTCTACTCAATTCTTTTATAGCCATTCCTAGAGGACGACACTCACTAAAACATCACCGCTAAAACCAACTTTCATTTGTATTGATTCGTTAGAGGGAAACACAATTCAAACTTAATGTCTTTAACCAGCATGCGATGACCAGTATCTACCATTTACCGAACACCTCAGCAAATTGGGACCTCCCGTTTAGAATGATCTTTTGTTAAACGCAAGGCCATATTAGAAACCCTAATGGCTCATTAATTTGGTTCATGGGAATATAAATTTTTTGGAGTTTTATTTATTTAAATTTGAGAATTTTTTAAAACCATGTTTGGTTGATAGTTGATTGAATTTCTTGGAATTTCAATTCTTCAAATTTGAGAAAAAATGAATTTCAAAGGTTCCATTCGGTATTTTAAATTCCACACCATTTGACAATATGGATACAACATTTTGGACAATATTTACCTACACATATCTCTATTATGTAAAGACATTTAAGTCCTTATACTAATTATTTTTACTAATTTTTTCCATAAAAATGAAATTTGACATTATTCATTCTCATAAAATTTAAATTTTATTCCAAGTTAATACCCAATTTGATCCTTCGGCTATTAGGATTTCACTACTTTGGTCACTGATTTTTAAACTTGATTAATTTTATCCCTAACTATGCAATTTTTACCTAAAATATTCATTTGTTAAAACCAAAATAGTCTTGATTAAGACCATTTTAGTTAACAATTGCATAGTTGGAGATGAAATTTAACAAGTTTAGAAGTCGAAAAACAAAGTGATCAAATTTAATAGTCGAAGAACCAAATTGGGTATTAACTCTTTTATTACATATACATTCTTTTTGGCGAACTATAAATTGGCTGTAAATTATGATTTTCAATTGCATTTTTCTTTATGATGCACTTGATTTCAAAATTCATAGCTAGTGTATAAGCATTTGGATATATATTTGATGCATATTACATGATTTACTTCCTCCACCAATTTTCACGGTGATGGGTCCTTAAGTATGAAGTTCAAACTTTTAAATTTAATTACGATTTAATAGGATAGTAGACAAAGAGAATAAATGCAAATTATATCATACATTAAGGTCTACTATAAATATTGTAAACCCTAGTTCAGATTATGTACTTACAGTAAAATTTAAGAATAAAATTCACCACGTGCATATTTATATCATGGACCAAAATTCATCACGTGCATTGTAAATTTTGATCTAAATTATATATCTATAATTAACACACTGCAAGAACATTACAAGTTGAGTTATTATAATACAAATACTCTTGTTGAATTAGAAAACAATTTATTAAGATAGTAGGCAAAGAGAATAAGGTTCCTACGAATACATAAGAGGACGTTACAAGTCTAGTTATTATAACAAGAATACTCTTGTTGAAAAGTCTCGCTGGATGGTTTGATTGAATTGGGCAGTTTATACATGGCAAATTATACTATGAATCATGGTTCATATTACAAAGTAGATAACGAATAAATATCTATTTTTAATGTAATATAAATTTATTTTTAAGTAGTGATAGAGATTATACCTTACTTGTATATTTGTACATGTGCTCGATACCCATACAGGGACCAAGAGGCTCGTTTTCCGAGCATGTCCAACCGCCTTGGGCTTTGCCCAACCCGAGCCTAGAGCGTGTTTTTCCCCTTGGAGTAACCTTCCCAAACACATCAGGTCGGGAAGATTACTCCGAGCACCGAACCCTAGTATTATACAACTCAAACACATTGAGTGGTTGCATCTACTTCACAGGTATCAAGAATATAATTTCCTTGCACGTGGATCTATTAGAGTTGCCTCCATCCTCGCCCGGGCATGCGAGACATGTGGTTAACATGCCGAGCTCCCAACATGTGTCCCCACCAACCATCTATATAAAGTCCATTTAATGCTTGAGATGGGGACCTTTGAATTTTTACAATTTTACTCATTTGATACCTAAGCTCGAGAACGTCTAATCACGTATCCAGGCACAGCTACCCAAGACCATACACACAGTAAACCGAACACAATACTTCAACTTATTCATTAAAAATAAACTTTCAAACAGTATAGCTTTCAATGCATTAGGAGTTGGAAAGCCCTATTGCTGTTTTCCACTGCATATTCATATCCTAGGTTGTGTGCACAATCCTTAAACTCACCAATCTCGCTGTCTGCAACTTGGATACCCACCAACACATTCGCACCTTCTGCTCCCTATCAAATGGCAATTCAATACAAGTGAAACAAAGATATATATATATATATATATATATTAGTTGCTTGCACATATATATGGTCAAATTAAACATGATCAAGGAAGAAGCTATAAACTGCTAATTAAGGTTGTGAGTGATGGAAACCTGTGAGCGATAATGGAACAGACTAATGTTCCAGCGTGGGCTGAAAGCATCTAAGAACTTCATCAAGGCACCTGGCCTCTCTGGAAACACAAATCTGCATAACACCTCATCTTCAACATTGGACCGCCCTCCCATCTGATAAACATGAAAAGCTGCAGACTTTAGCTGTCTAGTTCAATTCTGATCATGTTAATAAGTTCATCTTATCATAAATTTTTAGTTTTGGGGACAAGGAAGGAGAGAAATTCAAAGGGGAATTACCAAATGCCTTAGATGATCTTTGACAAGGTCATTATTTGTAAGATCAATAGTATAAAGTCCAGCAGATGACATCCTCTCCATCATTGCCTCAAGTTCTATTTTTAAGTGAAGACCAACACTGCAATGAAAGTTACAAATAACTCAAGTTCAGACAAACAGGAACAACATATAACTGAAAACAACTTATAAAACAAGTATCCTTTTGTCTCTGCATGTTAAACTAACATGTTTGTCCAAAGAATTCAAACTAAAAGTCTAAGCTGATAGTTGGACTGCACATTTATGTTTATATATTATATATGCTCAACACGCCCTCATGTGTGCGAGCCAATTACTTTTTACGGGTTTCAAGCAACACATGATCGAGATCAAAGAGTTCTTGCCTGTATAGTGCCACAGCTTTTTCTTTACTAGAAGTGCATCTGCACTTGAACTCAGTAATGTTCATTGGTCCTACCTGCAATTGAGATTACTATATGTTAGACTGAAATGGTTACAGAGTAAAAGAATGAATCTACATAAGAAATTAAATAACAGCAGAAGAAGAAAGATAACTAATTTTGTTTCCACTTTCTGCTCTTATAACTTGTATAAGCATATATGGTAATTACAAATTGCAGGACATACAAGTTCACAGAATTGCTTGAAACTGCCAGGATCATCTGGCATGAAAGTTGCGAGCACGGCTTCCTGCTGCCTACCAATATCTGCGAGTTCAGTTACCAATCTAAGCCTGTCAAAGTTCATGTTTGCTCCACTAGTGATTACAACAACATTTTGATTTTTGTGGCCATAGTGCTTGCAATATGCTTCGGCTCCAGCAAGAGCAAGTGCACCAGCAGGCTCTAAAATGCTTCTTTTCTCCTCAAACATGTCCTTCATTAGAAATGGAGTTATTAGAACAAAACAAACACAACCCAAATCTAAAAATCAAATTTTGATTCCATTGAAATTAAAGGCAACCTTTATTGAGGCACAAATGGCGTCACGGCTAACAAGAACCACTCCATCGATCGTCTCTCTGCAGATACGAAACGTTTCTTCACCGACTACTTTAACAGCTACGCCATCTGCAAAGCCTCCAACTTGGTCCAACATTATTCTCTGATCTCGGTGCAGTGACAACGCCATGGCATTTGCATCAAATGGTTCAACTCCTATGATCTTTATGTTTGGATTTACCATTTTCACATAGGCAGCAATGCCTGCAATAAGCCCCCCACCCCCAACAGGCACAAATATTGCATGTATTGGACCATTTATTTGGTTCATAATCTCCTTCCCAACAGTACCCTGCCCTGCAATCACATCAGGGTGATCAAAAGGAGGAATGAAGGTTCGCCCTTCCTCCTCGCCACGCTTCTTGGCATATGCTTGAGCTTCATCATATGAATCTCCCACAAGAACAACACTTGCACCAAGCCTCTCAACTGATTGCCACTATAAGGATTCAAGTAAAAGACCATAAAAGAATATTAATTAAAGTTAAATAACAGAGAGCATTTTATTAAACACACCCAAAAAGTATGTTGCCATGTAGGTAAAGACACTGTTTGGTAAAATAGTTAGCCTATCAGTCAATTTTGACTTATTTGACCACTATTAACTGTTTGACTTGATTAAATAAGCAATAGCAATATGAGTGTTTGATTAACTAACAACTTATAACTTTTTGTAACAACTTTTTGTAGCTTTTTCGATCAGCTTTTTGATAAAGTCATTTTGTATGTAATCAGCTAACAACTAACAACTAACAACTAATTTACCGAATACTTTTCTACAATCAGCTAATGCTATCAACTAGTCAAACCCACTAATCCAATCAGCTAACAATCATTTACCAACCACTCTCAAAACTTAAAAGCCTAACCTTGATTTCTGGTGTTGTAACAGGCATCACAATTACAGCATTGCACCCAAGTCTCTGAGCAGATAATGCAACCCCTTGAGCATGATTCCCAGCTGATGAACAGATAACCCCTCTTTCCAACTGCTCCTTTGGGAGTTTAGCCATCATATTGTAAGCTCCTCGAAGCTTGAATGAGAATACCTGCCAATTTAGTACACTATTAGTTACTGTAGATTACTATAATAGCAAACAAGGCTTCTTCATTCCAGACAAGATACCAACTTTCTTTGCTGATCGACTCAAACTAAGAAAGTTAATGTGACCCATTTGGTTGGTTATATTGAATCACCCACCTTTTGACGTATAAAAGGAAAAAGAAAATAGCTTTATTGGTAAATAAATAAAGTAGGAAGAAGGAAAGAAGCATTACAGGTTGAAGATCCTCTCTTTTGAGCCAGACATTGTTGGCCAACCTCTCAGATAGCTTCGGAGCGAGCTGCAATGGCGATTCATAGGCGACATCGTACACCTTCGAAGACAATATGCTAGTCAAATACTCAACCGCATTGTCCCTACCAGTGCCATTATTGGCCTGAAGCGAAGGATTCGGAATAAGGTACCCAGGACCGCACTGCAGTGAGCTCGGAGACACTCGCGGCAGTTCAGCTGGCGGCGGAGGAGGAGGACACGGCCGCGTATCTGTTGAGGTGGACGTGTCGACAAACACCTCCGACGCTACCGCCGCCGCAGGTCTCGGCAACGTCGCCCGGCAGAGAACGGCGCGGCTTGTCCTCCTAGCGCCGGCGGTTTTGACCGTGTTTTTAGAGGGAATGGCGTACGTGGCCGCCGAAGATTTAGGATGTAAATACGGAGATTGTGCAGGGGAGAAACAGACAACGTCCATTTTTCGCCTCTGGTGCTTCTTGGAGCCGCTGTAGAACAGGATCTGGATTACTTCATAGCTTCAGCTTTAAAAAGATATTTCTGCATCACCTTGCCGAGAAAAGAAAAACAAATTAAAGTTCTCCATGAGTAACACGTTTCCTTATTAAGTAATTTCTTTTAGTGCTATTGTTGTTGTTCCCAAAATATTCAATCCTCAACCCAAGACTTTCCATGTGTAACTAACATAGAGGCTAGATATTTTTCATGATGAGATTCAATCTTGAGGTATTGTTTCCAAACATCACTTTTATAGTTCTATGACCAATTGAGATGTCTATGGAATTTTTTTTTTTTTAGTATTATTGACTCTATTACAAGATAATGTATATTTCATATTTTTTATATCTATTACAGTCTAAAAAATCAATATCCTATCACTGCATTCAATCCTGTGATATTCCGTCAAGTAAAACCACATAAGTGCCATCTTATTAAAGATTCTTTGATTATTATCGGGAAAAATAAAAAGTAATATTTCATTTTCTAAAATTGTCAGAAAGGTTATATTATATTAATAAATAATTGGTGGTCCAAATGCTTGTTAAGTCTAGCAACCTAGTAAAATAGTTTATACAAGTGTATACACTATTCTAAGCTAAGAGTTAATACAAACAAACTCCCTAGTAACGGGCCTCTCAATCATCATCATGTATACTCATCCATTATCATAGGACAATGAGTTAAGTTGAATATAATTTCCCCACACACACACAAAAAAAAAAAAAAAAAAAGCATAATTAATGGTGTTTGCTTTATACATGTACTCAATTTAGTCATTGGTGTAAGTAACGGAAGACTAAAATTAATAAAATTTTGCATAGTTGATGAATCATCCTGAGAAAATTAATAGTTGAAAGACAATTTTTTTTAGTGATGAGGGAAACTCGTAGCTATTACCTAAGAGTGTGCACTGTGCACTAGGTAAACCCAATTTGTGACTCTAGCTAGCAAAAGACCACACTAGTTAAACCATGACTTGTGATTCTAGCCGGTAAAGGACCACAAAGGGAAACCAGCCTGCAGCCTATGTTGCCCATAGCAAACCAGCTCAAATCGAGAAAACCAATAGGTTGTTCCTATTTGTTAGGAAATTGGTGTCCGAGAAAATGGATATGAGGATTGAGATCTTTAGACGTGTAAACACTTTCCTATAAGTTTTTTAATATGCCTCAAACAAGCAACAAGATCCAAAATTAGACTTATGAAATATAAGAAGATGAACAGAATTCTTAATTATTTGCTTTGTTAAGAAATTAATTCCCTCATTGTGAAGATATCTTAATTCTTACGTATACTAGGAAAGTATGTAAATCATGTATTTAGAGATAAAATACTGAACATTATGAGAAAGAGTTAATACCATCTGAGGTCCTTCGAGTATAGTGATTTTGTCACGTTTAGTTTTAAACTTTCAAATTGACCATCTGTGGTCCTTCGACTTTTAAATTTAACCATTTGTGGTTCAAGTTAACCACCCATGGTCTTTCGAGTTTCGAAATTTAACCAGTCGTGGTCCTCTTGAAAGGACCATGATTGGTTAAAATTTAATAGTTGAAGGACCATGAGTGGTTAACTTGGACCACGAATGGTTAAATTTGAAAGTCGAAGAACCACAGTTGGTCAATTTGAAAGTTTAGGACTAAACGTGACAAAATCACTATATTCGGAGGACCTCGGATGGTATTAACTCTTATGAGAAATTACACAGAAGTTACGGAGTTAATTAAAACCGTAAACTTCCTAAAGAACATAATACGTAATTAATCCACATGCAAATTAAACACATGCATGCTTTGTACGTAGAAGTTAAAACCCATAGGTTACCCAGCTGTACTGTGTCAATGAGCTGATAACTAATATACCATATGAGTTGGTATATTAGCTTGTTAGATCGAACAACAACTCAATAGTATATCAGCTGAGTTAATACATATATCTGCTGAACTCTTCTCTGCTGTTTGAACAATAGTTTATCATGTTATTGGCCTTGCTGAAAGTACATTATAATTATATGTTCATAATTATAAAGTTATATATTCATAATTTTTGAACTTTATATTCATAATTATTGAACTCTATATTTACAATTACAGAACTCTATGTTCATAATTACTGAACTATATGTTCATAATTATAAAGTTATATATTCATAATTTTTTAACGTTATATTCACAATTATTGAATTTCTATATTCATAATTATAGAATTATATATTCATAATTATGTTCACAACTCTATGTTCATAATTATAGAACTATATGTTCATAATTTTTGAACTATATATTCATAATTATGGACAATTTTAAAGTGAACACGGTTCCACAACATAATTTGTCAATAAATTCCTACCAAACCTTAAATAATATTTGTAACACATTAACACCACAACACCCAAATATTATTTATGTTACATGGTAGAACATCTGAAATATTAATCACAATATAATTACTATATAAATTTCCAACACCATTAAAAATTAAACTTGTAACATTTTAGTTTTACCAAGTTAACAACCTGACCAACTTAAGTATTAACTATTTTTAAATGACCTTTCTTTTTCGTTTAAGCAATATTAATGCACCAACTTCTTCATCTTCTTTAAAACAATTTAGACAACATAATTCACTTGGCAAATCTGAAAGTTATAAAAAAGTTATAATAAAATAATGATAAGTGTTAATACTCACAATGTTACTTTGATTTTTTTGAGGAACACAATGTTACTTAGATTATTTTTTTTTTGAGGAACACAATTCATGATATATTAATAATATTTGTATAAATAAAAAATTGTTTGTGTAATTAATTAATTAGGTCCACAGCTGCTAGGATCACGTACGGTCCACAACTACATCGTGAGTTTTATGAGTTAGAATAATTTACTTTATGTGTTAGAATAATGTACATTATGTATTAGAATACTGTATTTTATATGTTAGAATAATGTACATTATATGTTAGAATAATAAAACTTCTGGGGCAAGATAATGTATTATATGAGTTAGAATAATGTACTTTATGAGTTATAATAATATATATTATGCTTTAAAATAAGAGTAAATACCCAAAATGGTCCCTCGACTATAGCTAAATTCATAAATTGATCATCGACTTTTAATTTCAACCAATTAAGTCCTTAACTTTGTAATTTTGACACGATTTGGTCCTCTATCTATTTGACTGTTTGTTGACCGCGATCTTTGAGGATATATATGTAGTTTCATGTGCAAAGCTCAAGATAACGCTCTTGGAGGTGACATCGTTGTTTCGGAGGAGGAAGTGCTTCTCCGCTTGCTGCTTGGGGATCACGAGCCGGTTCAGCTTAGAGAACGCTCTTGGAGGTGACAGCGCCGTTTCGGAGGGGAAAAGTGCTTCTCCGCTTGCTACTTGGGGATCTCGAGCCGGTTCAGCTTGCCTACATCGCTTGGAGTCACGGCTTTCTCGAAGAGCCATTCCAGGGACTTCAGCGATCTATCTATCAAAAGCTATAATCTCTCCGGCATGGGGTGCAGCGCTGGCAGTGGATTCAAATGTAACAGTGCAGTTTAGAAATGCAACCGGAACCTTAAAAAACCGATGATGGACCATGAAATTACATATATATCCTAAAAAAGCGCAGTCAACAAACGGTCAAATAGACAATGACCAAATTGTGTTAAAATTACAAAGTTAATGACTTAATTGGTTGAAATTAAAAGTCGAGGACCAATTTGTGAATTTAGCTATAGTCGAGGGACCATTTTGAGTATTTACTCTTAAAATAATGTACATTGTGAGTTATAAAAATATATGTTGCTGTGGGTCGCGTGAAAAAAAATTACGCAAAACGATGTCATTTTTGAAATATGATTCACACAGCTGTGTGGACCACGGTCCACGCAATAAGTGTTGGTATACCATCCATCACGTATAAATTAAAAATCGGTTGCGTTAGTAGATTACCAATACAAGAGTCATTGGGGCGATTTTTATAAGTAATGAATAAACACAATTGATGCAAGACCGTACCCTAGACCCAACATACCAATATATTTTATGTTATTGAGGTTAAGATCACAACACTATGTTTTATTATATATTTTTTTGAAAACTATGTTTTATTATATTAGTCTTAAAGTATTGTTAGATCCGTAGCATGTGAAATGGATATATTACTAGACTTCTGTAGACATTTGTATAAAATTAGATGACCAAAGACCTGCATAATATACATCTATAGTTTTATATACGGAATAAATAAATTTTAAATTTTAAAGACTTATGTATGTCAAATTTTTAATGATCAACGACATATTTTTTTTAAAATTTTAAAATAAATACTTTGTTATTATAATTTTTATTAACATATACCTTAAAAGCTTATTATTATTATTATTATTATTATTATTATTATTATTATTATTATTATTATTATTATTATTATTATTATTATTATTATTATTGTTATTATTGTTACTATTGTTAGTATTGTTATTATTGTTATTATTGTTATTGTTATTATTGTTATTGTTATTATTGTTATTATTGTTATTAATAATAATAATAATAATAATAATAATAATAATAATAACAATAATAATAATAATCTGCATACTAAATATTAATAAAAGCCAATGTTGGTAAGGTTATAACGGGAACATAGCCACATAGATTTTTTTTTTATTTTTTATTTTTTGAAAGGAACCAATGTGGTTGCATTTATAGATAACTCGAAATAGAGTCAGGCGGGACAGCATCCCAGTATATAGACATAGTGTGATTAAAAGCGGTGCTAAAGTATGCGCTAAATAATTCTGTGATCTAGGAATAAAATTAACTGAGTAGTAGTCAAACATAGCCATGTAATCTCTGCAGCCATCAAGAGCATAATCAATATAGGATCGAGCCTGGGCATTAGTTGAAGATAAATAGCCCTGAAGTATCTGACAGTCCGTGTATAGTTTAACTGACCGCTCCCCACGTGTTTTGAGCCACGACAAAGCTTCTTTGCACGCAAGAGCCTCGGTCATAATTATAAAGGCACATATGTTTAATTAGACTAAAAGTTCTATGTTGATACCCAACATAGTTGACACCTATGTTCAACGGACAACTAAAATATTGAGCAAAGCGTGTCACTATGGGTGTTCTGAACCCCTAACCACTCCTTAGCTCGCTGAACAATGACTCCACATGAGGCTAACATATGTAATGCTTTAATGATTTGAAGTGTTTGTTGACATAAGTGAGTATGCGGAATACTCGAAAAAGAATCACATATATACGTGAAAGAGAAGTGGTGTCGCTTCAAAAGAGAATTGTTTAGGCTCAATTCTTTAGAAACTCCTGCAGAACCAAGAATGGTGTCTCATGGCCAAAATGGGCACACCCATGAGACCAAAACATGGTTGGAAGGTTCCTGCGTATGATATATTATCGTTTACACAAACGGCAGTACGATTCAAAGAAATCGTGTTCTACCGGACTACTAGTAAAGTAACAATATCTTTACAAGGGAATGTTCAAAGGGTAACAACTACCTATCCTATATAGGGAGGGATCTACAACTGTTGAACACATTTGTGTCGTTTTATAGTCCAAAAAATAAATTTTCATTCATGTGGCCATATGGGATTGTTTAAATGGCTATTTTGTGGTACAAATATAAGTGAAGTCCACTTTCGATTTGGATCAGGTCAAAGTGGATTCAAGTTCTTTGAAGTGAGACAAAGAAATTGATATATTATCCGCTCAAAATATATAATGAGTGAATGAGAATTAGATTTTCAAATTAGAACCATTTGAGTTGGAAAATAACGGTACGGTGGAAAGGCTTGGAAGAAGTCTTAGCTTGTCTCACATTGGAAAGAGAAGTGATTCTCTCTCACGCGCAAGGGATGCAAATCAAATCCATAATGAACTTGAGGCTTGACTCGTGTGCACCCGCGACCTGCGTACACGAATACCGTTTGAAAATTGGCAGCTGGTGGACTAGTAATTCCAACTTTACTAAAAAGTGATGACTTCTCGGTTCCATTTGAAAAGTTGATTTTACTTTTCAAGTGTACTGTTCTAGAAAGCGTTAATTCTTATCCTAAGTAATTAATACGGATTAATTCCAATTTTAATTTTTAGAATTACCGTTTGTAACCGCAATGTTAAATTTCACATTAAACATTATTGTTATGAAGGTAAAAAACTTATTTTCAAATAAGTGTTAATGTCATGTTAAATGTTATTTAACCATCATCTCCCATATATACCTTGGCGGGTTGAGCACAATACACATCTACAGAGTTTTCTCTCAAAAAAAGAAAAAAAAAAAAAAAGAAAAAAAAAGATCAATGCTTTTCTCCCTTCAAAAACTTATGTGTTCTACTAGTGTTCTTGTTTGTTTGATTTAATCTCAACTTTTAAATCATAAGTTTCATTTTATCTTGGGAAATCTAGGATACAACATGCCTAATACCTAAGGAATGTAGCAAATAAAGTTTTAAGGAAAGTATTGAGTGTCATACGACTCGAACTTGTAACTTGTGATATTTTGTTTTTGTGCTTGTATTTCGGAGTTATTTCGTAATATTCCAACACCTTTTGTATAACATGTTATGACATTTGTTACGAAAGGGATAATCGGGTGGGTGTAGCATGATTCTTGTACTAGAAGGTTACATAATCAAATTTTTTTCAACACATTCTCTGTCGTGCTGGCTATTACACAAAAACAGAGTTTATCCAATGTACACCTTCAATTAGTAATTGTGAATTTCTTCATCACTCAAAAAAAAAAAAAAATCTTTGACATCTACAATTGGAAAAACTAACAATATTATGTAAGCTGATAAGTCACGTAGACACATAATTACGTGATAACCAATAATCGTAATACATGTACTAATATCTAGCCATAACTCCCGTTTTATGAAGGTTGAATAGTAACTTCCGTTTTATGAAGGTTGAATAGTCGTGAACTGTTGCTGTAGAATCGATGTGAATATCTCTGATGTTTTCTCTCACTCCTGTTCAACTTTCTCTAGATTATTGTGTATGAAAAATTAATGTAAGTAGTGAGATGACTAGGGAACCTTAAATAGCCGCATGCCATCAATGCGGTAGTTGTATGTCCTAAGGTCTCCTAAAACTAAACAAACTCCTTACCTTAATTGAAGTGTAACTACAAGTGTTGCACCAAATAACAAACATTTTAAAATTATTATCATAATTTGTAATTCTAATAAAGGAATTACACATAATAAGAGGGGCCTTTAAGCCCGTACCATGCTGGTTAGATTGATTTTTCTATATATGAAAAAAGGAGTTTGAACTCGCAACCTCTCTTAAAAGGCAGAAGTGTATAATTACTCACACCAATTAAGCTAGTTGTGCTCGTTTGTCTTTAATATGATTAATTTGATGTTGTAATGTTGATGCAATTATATTTGATTAGTCGGTGACTTTAAAAAATTAATTAACTTATGTGTGTATCAAAGTGCATTAATATTGTTTCAAGACTGAGGTGTATTGATACAAATGGAATATAAATTCTTTAATGAGTTCACGAGATAAGATAGGACAACGTGTTTCTTTGGGACATTACGGATGAATAGAAAATTCATATTTTATCTTATTAATTCAGATTTCTCGATTTTTTCACCTCCAAGCCCACTCAATACTAAAATAGTAGTTTTCAAAAAAAAAAAAAAATACTAAAATAGTAAAATGTACATTTCTATGCACAATGAGTCCAAACTCCAACCTAAACGTCAATTGTTTGTGAATAAACTATACCTCCCACTCTGGCAAATTATGCTGTGAAACCGTATCCACCTTGCAAGGTAAACACGGTTTTAAAATTATTCATAATTATTAATATATAGTTCACAAATTATGAACATATAGTTCTATAATTATGAACATAGAGTTGTGAACATAATTATGAACATATAACTCTGTAATTATGAATATAGAGATTTAATAACTGTGATTATGAAGTTAAGAAATTATGAATATAAAGCTTTATAATTATGATGATATAGTTCAGTAATTATGAACATAGAGTTTTGTAATTGTGAATATAGAGTTCAAAAATTATAAATATAAAGTTTAAAAATTATGATATATAGTTTTATAATTATGAACATATAGTTCAGTAATTATGAACATAGAGTTTTGTAATTATGAATAATAGAGTTTAATAATATGAATATGATGTTCAGAAATTATTATTATATAGCTTTATAATTATGAACATATAGTTCAGTAATTATGAACATAGAGTTTAATAATAATGAATATGAAATTAAAAAATTATGAAGGTGGACACGGTTTCACGCATAACGATTGTCCCACCTACCGCGAGAGAAGCAAGTTTTATGTAATACTGTATTTTTTTTATCCATTGGATCACTGTCTTATAGCCATTCGTAATTTTTTTTTTTTTTTTTTTTTTTTGGTCACAAAGAAATGCAGTGCATTTTTTATTATTTTTTTTTATTACAAAGAAAGGGGATACCCACATATACAATCTACGCCTACACTAAGACTCGAACTTTAGACTTCCCACATAAGGGCTCAACCGAATACCAGTGGAGGTAATGCAGTGCATTTTAATCCGACATGGGTGTACATTTAGATTTTATTTTTTTAATGTAAACAGTAATTGCAGTAATTGCATGGTTTCAATTGTTGAATGCTTTCATAAAGAGTAATATCATCTGAAGTCCTCCGAGTACAGTTTTGTCATGTTTAGTCCTAAACTTTCAAATTGATTATATGTGGTCATTCGACTTTCAAATTTTTACTATATGTGGTTCAAGCTAACCACCTATAGTCTTTCAACTATCAAATTCTAATCCCCCATTGTCCTTCTAGGAGAACCGTGACTGGTTAAATTTTGAAAGTTGAAAGACCATGAGTGGTGAACTTGAACCACGAATGATAATAATTTGAATGTCGAAGGACCAAGGGTGGTCAATTTGAAAATTTAGGGATAAACGTGACAAAACCACTATACTTCAAGAACTTCATATGTCATTTACTCCTTTCAAAAACTATGCATTGCAGTTTTTTTTTTTTTTTTTTTTTTTTTTTTTTTTTTTCAAATAAATAAAAACTTTTAACCATATTGTGTACTTTTTTAATAATGAATTTAAATATTATTATTATACTAGATTTTGAAGGGAGTTGAAATTATAAAGATGTATAAAAGAATAATAATGAATTGTAAATATGTTAATATGATAGTAAAATTCGCACTTAAAAGTGAAAGACAAGGAATAAAAAATAGCGTAACACTTTCTTGAACACCTTTTGATTTTCAAGTCTAATATACTATACTTCTGCCTGTTGGCTTTGAAAAAGAGCAGTTTTCTCTCTACCTAGGGTTTCTAGGTATTTCGGTCGTTCCTTCGACGTTTTTTCACGGACGAGTTCCGGCTTCGACAACAACAACTAACGACGTTTATCTCTGCATGCGTGAAGGCTACAACGCCAACCGATTCGGATGTGGCTGCTTTGACGGATAAATGGGCTGATATGGTGCTCCAGGAGGAAGCCACGGCGTTTCTGCCGAATGAAGGGGACGGTGCCGAGGAGGGGGGCGGCGAGGTGGAGGAGAGTTGGGGGGTGGTGGGGAGATTCTTGACACGAAAGCTAGTCAGGTTGGAATTTATGAGTCAGGTCCTGGCATCGGTATGGCAGCCCGTGAGCGGGGTTGAGGCAACGGAGGTTGAGCCTGGCCGGTTCCTGTTTGTTTTTTCATCATGTAACGGACATGGAACGGGTTTTGAACGAGGGGCCCTGGTCTTTTGATAATAGTACGCTGGTGTGTAAGCAGGTCCCTGACGGAGTTATGCCGGTCGATGTAGTGCTGGATACGGTGGATTTATGGGTTCAACTACATGGGCTGCCGAATGGATACTCATCTAGTAGAATTTTGGAGCAGATTGGAAATTTCATGGGTACGTTTGTGAAATATGATGATCGTTTTGATAACGCCCCGTGGAAGACATATCACCGTATTAGGGTTTCGTTGCCAGTTGATAAACCCTTGAAGAGACGAATGAATTTCATTAAGCGAGATAACACGAGTTGCTGGGTCATGTTTAAGTACGAACGCCTTCATACATTTTCTATTTTTGCGGGATGTTAGGCCACTCGTATCAGTTCTGTCGGGGGGCAAGGGACTCGAAGATGCCGGTGGAGGAGTACTTGTATGGCCCGGAGCTACGGGCAGGAGGGAGTCGTGGCCCTAGGCCGGTGGGGGGCAGCTGGTTGTTGCCGACGGGTCGGCATGCCGTGGGAAAGAAACCGCCAGCTGACCGAGCGGTTGTGGAGGGGGGTTCGCAAGGTGAGAACCGGACCGAGGGGGTGGTTGAGCCGGAGGTGGTGGCGGTAGCCAAGCGTCGCCGGGGGGAGGTGGAGGGGGAGGGACGTAGGTCCGATGGAGGTGATATTGTCATGGCTGAGATTCCAAAAAACTTGCAGCAGGCGGGCTCTGGTTCCCAGACCCGCCCGAATCAATGAGTACTTTAAGTTGGAACTGCCGTGGCTTGGGTAATCCACGGACAGTTTGGGAGATTGTGGACATGGTGTCCTGAAAGCAACCTGATTTTGTATTTCTAATGGAGACTAAGGTGGCACGTGATCATGCAGAGCGGTTACGTGTTAAAATCGGTTACGAAGGACTCTTTTATGTTGACAGTGATGGGCTAAGTGGTGGAATTGTGCTACTGTGGAAGAAGAATAGTACGGCTCGGCTAATCAGTTACTCAACGAACTACGTTGATGTTGGGGTAACTATTCCTGGCTTTCCTGAATGGCGAATGACAGGTTATTATGGATTTTCTGAACGAACACGACGTGCGGAGTCATGGGATCTTTTGAGAACGCTGTCGGGTAGTTCAAACCTCCCCTGGGTTGTTATTGGAGATTTTAATGATTTGTTATATCAGAATGAGAAGAGAGGGGGAAATCCGCATCCGAATAGCCTCCTATGTGGCTTTGGGGAAGCTATTGAGGACTGTGGTCTTGCGCAACTGCCTATGGTTGGCTATCCTTACACATGGGAGAAGGGGAAGGGGACAGCAAACTGGATGGAGGAGAGGCTCGATAAAGTTCTAGTAACGGACGAGTGGCGGGGTATGGTGATGGGGGCTAAGGTGTTGAATCTGAGAACTCGGAAGTCTGACCACTCGGCTCTCTTTCTGGGGATTCAGGACTCCGGTGGGGGTGTTGGGCCTCGCAGAAGGGGTTTTCGTTTTGAGATGGCCTGGTTGCATGATGAGGGGTGCATAAGGGTGGTAGAGCAGTCCTGGCAGGAGGGGAGGGGCCAGGGTTTGCAGAGCTGTATTCAGTATTGTGGGACCCAGTTAACACGATGGGGTGGAGACCGGTACCATAAGTACGGAAAACGGATTAATGAATTGACAAGAGAGCAGCAGCGTCTGAGGGGGCGTACTGACCCGGCCTCCCTAGCTGAGTTTCAGCGCCTAGAACAGCTGTTAAGCTGTGCAGAAGTTCAGGAGGATACATACTGGAGACAGAGAGCCAAGCAACACTGGCTTAAGGAGGCTGACGCGAATACGAAGTTTTTCCACAGGTATGCCTCTCACCGAAAAAAGAAGAATACTATTACTAGATTGATGAATGATAATGGGGATTGGGTTGAGGGGGAGCCTATGAAAAATATTATTCTGCAATATTATAATCGTATTTTCTCTGCTGGAACCCCCGGAACTTGGGAGGATTTCTTTGAGGGAATTGTCCCGCGAATCACGCAGGCACAGAATGAGTCTTTGTTGCGTCCGTTTGAACTGGATGAGGTTAAGAGTGCACTGTTTGCGATGTTTTCGGACAAGGCACCATGTCCGGATGGAATGAATCCAGGGTTTTACCAACATTTTTGGGATGTGGTTGGGGGAGATGTGGCGAGTTTTATAGTTAATTGTGTTGAGTCTTGTGATTTCCCGCCTGGTTTGACTGAGACTGATATTGTTCTAATCCCTAAGAAGAAAACTCCGGAGTATGTCACTGATTTGCGGCCTGTAGCCCTCAGTAATGTGGTCTATAGAGTTATGGCAAAAATGTTGGCTAATAGAATGAAGCCGTTAATGGAAGGGGTAATATCTGAGTCACAAAGCGCATTTATCCCGGATAGATTGATAACGGATAATATACTATTAGCTGCAGAGGTGGGGCATTTTTTTAATAGGAAACAATGTGGAATGGGGGGATGGAGTGCCCTTAAATTAGACATGGCAAAGGCATATGATCGGGTTGAATGACCTTTCTTACGAAGGATGATGTTGGCGCTGGGATTTCATGCTGGTTGGGTGGAGTTGATTATGAAGTGTGTAACCTCTGCCTCATATAATATTCAGGTGAATGGAGTAAGATGTGATCCGATTATACCCACTCGCGGAATAAGGCAAGGGGATCCTTTGTCCCCATATCTATTTATTATTTGTGCAGAGGGTCTATCTTTGATGTTGCATCAGGCACATACTGTGGGATCGATGCATGGCTGCAGGGTAGCAAGGGGAGCCCCCCGATTTCTCACTTATTTTTTGCAGATGATAGTTTACTGTTTTTTAAGGCCAAGGCGGAGGAAGCAACTGAGGTTAAAAGGTGTCTGTCTGTTTATGAGAGTTTATCCGGGCAGGCGGTAAATTACCACAAGTCGAGTATATGTTATAGCAGAAATACTAGTGAGGAAAATAGACAAGATGTGGCTCAGATTTTGGGTGTGGCACAGGCACCGAATTATGGCAAGTATTTGGGACTCCCCTCTTTTATTGGAAGACACAAAAAAGCAGTTTTTGCGTATGTGGAAGATAAAATCCGTCAAAGGATTGGATCATGGAATAAAAAACTGCTATCACAGGCAGGGAAAGAAATTCTTTTGAAAACTGTAGCACAATCTATGCCAACGTTTTCAATGAGTGTTTTCTTGTTACCTGTATCAGTGTGTACGGCGATAGAAAGAATGATGAATCGTTACTGGTGGGATTCTGGAACTGACAGGCGAATACACTGGAAGGCATGGGATAAGCTATGTGTACCAAAGAAATATGGTGGGCTAGGATTTAAAGAGGGAGAATGTTGATTAAGCCTGACTCTCTAGTAGCACGCGTATATAAAGCCCGGTATTTTCCGAAAGGATCGTTCTTTGATGCACAGATGGGAAATAATCCCAGTTTCTGCTGGCGGAGCATCATGGCAGCAAAGAGTATTATTTGTGGTGGGGTCAGGCGCAGAATTGGTAATGGGGAATCCACATTCATATGGACCCACCCTTGGCTACGAAATGACCATGACCCAATGATACAAACAGAAATGCCAGTACAGTTGAAGGAAACCAAGGTGGCAGGTTTGATAGATCAGCAAACTGGTGCCTGGGATCCCTCAATCTTAACTGATTTATTTCAACCCAGTGATGTGGCGGAAATTATGAAAATACCCATCTCCCCGGAATATGATGATACCTGGTACTGGCATGGGGATCTAAGAGGAGAGTACACTGTTAAAAGTGAGTATAAGCAAGTAGTGGGAAATTATCAACACACTAATGGGATATTTACAAAGTGGTTATCCCTATGGAAGTTAAAAATCCCCCCAAAATGGAGAATGTTTCTATGGAGAGCCGTTAGTGATATATTGCCCACTACTACAAACTTGCTTATAAAGAGGGTGGAGGTGGATCCAAGATGTGCCATGTGTGGATCATCTCAAGAAGACATAATGCATGCATTGGTGTTGTGTGATTTTGCAAAGAACATTTGGGATAAATCTAACCTCACAATTCCAAATATAATCACAAATATTTTTTATGTTTGGTTTGATGAACTTCTACATGTTCTAGACTCTGATGGGATATTCTATGCAGTAGCAATACTTTACAATATATGGAGAGCAAGGAACAGGGCCGTATGGGAAGCAACATTGCCACGGCCGGAAGTGGTCCTCAGAATAGCCGCTGCTGCCAAGCTGGCTTGGTCTCGGGCGCACCCACAGCAGCACACGGCACCGCCCACCACGCTCCTAGCAGCGCCAAATCCGACGCAAGAAAACGCCAACCTCCATGCGCCAGATTCCACTGCTGCCGAACCGCCTGGACTGCCAAGGCGCATATGCCGTGTGGACGGGGGGTATTTGCAGGAGACGGGACGAGCTACTTTGGGGGTACTGTTACTAGACTCGGACGGGGGTATGTCTCGGCATTCAGTGGACCACTACAAGGATGCTCCTCACCACTTATGGCAGAGGTGCTCGCATGTAAGGAGGCTCTATCATGGTTGAAGGATCGGGGTGAACAGAATGTTGAGATCTATACGGACTGCTTGACACTACATCACTATCTTACTACACCAACTATTGTGCTGCGCACATATCTAGGCTATGCCATTGACACTTGCAGACTTATTGCATCTTCGTTTCAGTCTTGTTCGTTTCATTGTATTCCTAGAGTAGAGAACCATTTAGCTCATGCTTTAGCTACTACGGCTTATTAGCAAACTGCAATTATGTATTGGGATCTGCACCCACCGGATATTATTTCGGCCTATTTTTAATGAAGCATCATATAATTTTCAAAAAAAAAATACTATACTTCTGCCTCAAATAAATATTCTAAACTTGTGCTTAATTGTAATTTTGAGTAAACATCATTCTTGTGCCCATAAATTGTTCAAGAGATCTTAAGTTGTAATTAAGTTTATAACACAACAATGGAGTTCCTGTTAGAAATTTATATAATAAATAGTTAAATGTTATGTGTTCAGACATGGTTATCGAAAATTTAAATAATATATACGGAGTATATATTAGTGTTGGGGGTTACATAAATTAATTTAAACTTGTAAAGAATTTTGTTATTATTTTGATCAAAAAAGTTGCAAGTACAGAAAAAGTTAAACTAATCTTCTGGGTTTTATCAGGTTGATATTTAATGGAGAGATTTTATAGACATCTCTCCGTTGATTGCCTAAGAAATAATTTGATAGATCAGGGAATATGATATTAATTTATTATATTTACTCAATTTAGTAAATGTTATCTGATAGTTATGTAGATTATTATGCAAATTATTTGTATCATTATGAAAATTATAATTATATAAGTTATATAAACTTCTGTGTCATCCATATTTATTTTGGTAATTAAAGTGGCTTATGGAGGTAGTTGTTTGAATGTTATAAATACCAAGGTTTCAAGGCAAATTATATCATGGATCATACCATCAAGGTCTATCTTGCATTATGTCTACAATTGACATATTTTATACATACAGTTAAAGAGTTTATGTGGTGTATGTAGTGTAAATAAATTGAAGGCACATAACTTGTTAATTATACACATATAATATGTGAACTGCAAACACTTAATATGTTAAACAACATATTATATGTCTACAGTGAACTTGTTATGTACTTTCAATTTATTCTAATGCACACAAATTTAACAACAGGTACATAATATGTAAATAGCAGGTACATAATTTTTGAACTAGGGTCCGCAATGCAAGATGGACCCTGGTCCATGGTATAACAATTGAGGTTCTAAGGTATAACAATTGTGGTTGTAAGGAGAGAGTTAAAAAGAATGATGAAAATGTTATTTTCATATGTTGCCTTGAATCTCTTGGTTCTTAGAATGAGTTTATTAGAGATTCTTTGAGACAAAAAATCTCAAATTACAACATTAGTAAATTTTGTAAAATAATTGGTGAGATTTCACATCTTGTATTTCAGAAGTTATGATTTCATTAGAACAGCGATTTACACGCTTAAAAATCATGATAAGTGCTTCCTTGTTTTCTTGAGTCTCGGATTCTTAATACGAGACTCAGGTTACTAACAGTTTCTAAAAGAATAACAAGGAGAGTTGTGATACAAATAATGAGTTTAGTAAGCACTAATTACCACATGTGTTAGACTTATATCTAATCGGTGTGTATTGGATAGTTCTCACTGATGTGTAGTAAATCACACATAAAAAATAAATTGCACTAGAAAGATCATGTGCAACAGGTTTAACTGAGAGAGAGTGTTGCGACTGGTATCAAATCAGTTTTTTTATGTTGAGTGGAACAATAATCATTTGCAGCATAGACAGAGGGAGAATGGAGGAGGAGTCAACATGTATACTATATATTTTGCTGCTACTATAGATCACAATAAGCATGCATGTCAAGGTGGAAACCAATCCATCAATCAAAAAGGAATCATATTCCAAATGCAATAGCAAGGGGAATTAGAGATGGGAAATGGGCATGGGTTAAGTGGCCAAAAAGTAATCCACACCACTCATTCTCCAACCAAAACAATGCTTAAAAGCAAGCATAAATGGCAAGGAATCTTGCTACATATAACGCCACTCTCTGCACCAAGAAATCACCACCCTAAGGCCCCATTTGAACTCTAATAATTCTGAACTCCTGGTTAAGTTGATTCATAAAATGGAGAGCACAAGCTCAAAGATGGAGGCCATGAAGCCTGTTCTGCTCAAAGCTGGAATCCCTCTTGCTGTTACTGTGGCTGGTTTCATCATTGCTAGGATCACACAAAGAAAGGGTTCGTTTTCGCAAGCTTCGTCTTTACAAAGTCACAAAAATTCTCCAGAAAATGAACCTGCTGGGACTTGCAGAGATGAAGGTGGCCTCCCTGGACTTGATTCAGAAACTTTATCCTGCCCAGAATCTGGCAAGAATACAGGTAAGTTGCAAGAAGAAATTATCAGTTCAAAAGGTCAAATCAAAGATAGTCAGGGCAGAGAACGAGAGCTGGAAACTCGATCCGATTACTATAATTTCTTGAAAGAGCAAGAGAACAGGTCTCTGATGGAGATAACTAAGATTGAAATATTGGAAAGGGAAATTTCTGCGTTGCAAGGAGAAAGCCAGAGGTTTGAGAAGATGGTAGCAGAGTATCTGAAGATTATAGAGTTGCTTGAATGTTCAAGATCAGAAAATGTTTTGCTTCATAGAAGGGTTAAAAGGCTCCAGAAGAAAACCAAACATCTTTCTCATGCTGTTAATCCAAAAAACCTTCAGCTTAAAGCAAAAGAGGCAGAAATTTCAAGAAACCAAGCAGAGCTGAGAAACAAGGATGATACAATCAACAAGATAGAGGAAGACTTTAGACAGGTAAAAATGGCTCTTGAAAAATTGCAGCATGAGAGGGATGAACTTCTAAGAAAAGCAGATTCCTATAAGGTATGAACATTCTTCGTTTGATAACGCGATTCGCGATTCAAATCTAGCTTTTTTTTTGACAGAAATGTGTGTAACTTACTTTGCAGAACGATGCAGAAATGGTGAGTATGGATGATTACAAAGAACTAGTGCACGAGCTCGAGAAACTCCATGAAAGTAAGGCAGCAGAAGAGAAAGAACTGGTATACCTAAGGTGGTGCAATGCCTGCTTGAGGCACGAGCTGACGAGAACGAACCAAGAAGACGAAAACCAGTCGGAGGTGAACAATAACGGAGAAGACAGTGGAGAAATTGCAGATTTTGCATCGGATAATGAACTGAGGAGTTCCTCAGTGGGGCAGCATGAGTCTTGCTTAGGCTTCCCAATTGGTGGCCACTCTCATGATCATTCAAAGAGGAAAAAACTGGTTCAAAAATTCAAGAAATGGAGTGAGAAGATGAAGCATAAATTGGATGAGAAAGAGAAGCATCACACCAACAGCTCTGCAAATCATTCATATTCTTCCACTGCTGGGGATTTAATTCTTCCTGCAAGAAACTCATTTTCCAGTGCCTAAGATTTCTGTTTCCTCCAATTTCTGCAGCATTTGGGACTAAGAAGATAGTAATAAAACTTCTTTATTTTCAACTAAATCTGTTTCATTTAGGAATTATGAACTAAAAACACAATCAACTTTAGACACACAATAATTACATGAAAAATGCTAATTTTTTCAAATACAACTTGACACAAGATTAATCATAAGTATATTTGTGTGACATGATGATACTAGAAAACATTGCTTTACTTTCTTGGAAAAGAATCTTTCATCAAGGCAGGAAAGCTAGAAGATTTTTTGGGGTTAATTTATCTTCTTGTTTTTTTTTTTTTTTTTTTTTTTTTTTTACATTAGATTTCCAGCTTACGTTATACTATGCGAGTAACTCAGTCATTCCCTGGGTTCCCACCACTCCTTTCCTATGTACTTTGTGTATAGGGGCCTTCATCACATCTGATTGGTTAAAACACCCACACTACTATTAGAACAAGGCTTTAAGATAATCGGTCGAACCAACAGAGCTAGTCTCACGGGCCGGTCTTCATCACCTTTAATTAGTCAAAATCCCCACACTAAAGCTGGAATAATGATTTAAGGTGATTGATCAAATCAACTAAGGTAACCAAGAATTTATATTGAGTATCTTAATGGGCATAAACAGAAAATATGAAATTGTGGCTAATATTATGGGCATTATCCACCCCTTTCTATACTTCCTCTCAAAATCTGACAAAACTAAACTGATACCCATCTCTCAAGTCTCAACTGTCACTCTAACTGCATGTGTCGGACTATGGATCTCCTCCTCTACCATCCTCTCAAGTCCGCCATGTTTACCCAATCTTTCCCCTCAATTTCTCCCACCAGTTAAGCGCTCTCTCTCTCTCTCTCTCTCTCTCTCTCTATCTCTCTCTCTATCTCTCTCTTCCTCTACACACACAATATAGACATATAGAAACTACCATGTAAGTAAAGACTGAATCTTGAATGCACAGGAAAGTGGAAGTCAAGAATATTACTTTGTCGCTGCTCATCATCATCTCCCGAGCCCACAATCAAAACCTTGTCTTTGCAGAATGAGGGAAGAAGGGCCTTAATGGGCTGCGTTTTGTCAACTGGTAGCTCCATCACTTTCATGGGTTTCCTTTTTCCGCTTCTATTTCCCCCAATTTTCTATCAATTAATGAAATCATTCAGTTTAATGAATTAGGTTGAGTTTTCCCATGGCTAAATTAGTTTCTTTATTTGTTCAGCTGCTAGCATTTATCTCTGTGATGTGGCCAGCGCTGTTAGCACAAGTAGAAGAGCTGTAAGATTCTCCTTTTCATCTAGATTAGTGATAAGATTGTGCTAAATACATTCTTAATTAGTGGGCAAATTTTTCTTTATTGTTGCAGCTTCGAGGTGCAAAAATACCTGAGAGTGATTATACAACTCTTCCTAATGGTCTAAAGTCAGTCTTGGGTTTTCCATTTAGATTCAATTTTGGTTTCATGGGATTTAAGGAATCTCCATTGCTAGAGGAAGTAGTTAAGGATGTTTCTTGAACTTCCCTGTAATGGTGGGATACTAATTCTGCAGGTACTATGATCTAAAGATTGGGAATGGAGCTGAAGCTGTGAAGGGATCTAGAGTTGCAGTACGGTTGTGGCAAAGTTGAAATTTAAATTCACAAGTGCATTAGTTTTGTTTACCTCAGACAATATGGCTAAAGATTACAATTAAGTTGAAATTTAGTATTATGAAATCGTTATAGGTCCACTATGTTGCTAAATGGAGAGGCATTACGTTTATGACAAGCAGACAAGGAATGGGCGTTGGAGGTGGAACGGTATGACTAAGTTGCGTCTATCATTGCCGGTTATTTCGTTTCATTGTTTCCATCATGGTTTCATGCTCAGTTATATATCTTAATTTGTGGCTTGCAAAAGCAACAAATATGCTTCTCTTAAAGTTACTCTGATTAATCTGTCATAAACTTCCTTTTCATCCTTGTTGGTATTTCCATGTATCACTCGTAAGTCTGGCCGTTATAGCTTATGAAAGTTGCCAAAAGTTTCCCTTCAAACTTCAAAGTGATCAATACCGAGCAACTGGTACTTACAAGTGTTATGCGTTTGTATCTAATGTAATACGGTTTGTTTCCTTGATGAAGCCTTACGGATTTGATGTGGGCCAATCAGAGCGAGGGACAGTCCTTAAAGGATTAGACCTTGGTGTTCAAGGCATGAGAGTGGGAGGACAGGTGAGATTAATTTGTATTATAGTTTATGCTTTTCATTGATTTGCATTTGGCATGTCCTCCTTTATGTACTGTATGAGATGGTACTATATTCTCGAAGAACCTCTTAATTCCATTTGTATATATGATAGTGTAACTGAGGATAAATGATATGTCCACTCTATAATGAAGGCCGAACAAAACTGAATTGAAGTTCTAAATTTTTGCAGCGCTTACTGATAGTCCCTCCTAATCTAGCTTACGGAAACAAAGGGGTTCAGGAAATCCCTCCAAATGCAACTATCGAGGTGATGTTTTGATTTCAAAGCTTATCATTTGTTTCACTTCATATAGTCACAGCAACCCATTAGGTGGGAGGACCAGTGTCTGGTGCCCACAAAGAGCCCACCACATTCCGTGTGACTCCCAATTGAAGCATGAATTGCACATTAATGGTTATATGCTCAACACGCTGTGCGGTGGGTTCATGACCTTTGGTCTGACTCTGATATCAAATTGAAGCATGTGCTCCATCTCAACTAAAAGCCTAAGCTGATAGTTGGATTGCACATTAATGGTTATATGCTCAACACTCCCACACTGCGGCTGCCATGACTCAATCTTGCGTCCTAGCCCGCAATCTGCCACCCAGGAATCAACTGAGTTACCCGTGCGGGCTTAACCGTCTCTTTTCAAGCTTCTTTTCGTGCCTTTCGATCTTTCTTACTTCTTAGTCCTTAAGCTTCCTCTCTTTTGAAATGCAGTTGGATGTGGAACTGCTGTCAATCAAACAGAGCCCATTTGGGTAAGCAAGTTATAGCATCTGGTTTTCTTCAGTGTCTGCACTTTGTTCAGTCATAACAACACTCTTCTTATTGTGCAGGACTGCTGTTAAAGTCATTGAAGGATAACTGCACTATGATTTAGTCTCCAAACATCTTTCTGTCTGTCTGGTTGGTTTAGTATAGAAACCCACAATTTGTTGTAAAAAAGTTAATAAGAATTATTTCGAGTTTGCAAATATATATTTGACTCTTGTTTTCACGGCTCTGTAACTTATAAGGCCGTTTGTTACTTTCTCATTATTTAAATTCTTGATTAGATTTATAGGTGACAGTTTACTTTAGTCTTTTTTTTTTTTTAAAAAATTAGAAAATTTATTTTTATCATAGTATTATTGTGACATAATCATTTGTTGTTCTTTAAATATCATTAAATATAAGGGTATTTTGGTTTTCAAATATGATTTTTAAAAAAAAAATAAATATAAAAAATATAGCAGGTCAATTTACTTTATATAAAAAAGATCAAAATATATTTGTGTTTAACAATATTTCAGTGATTTTGTTAAGGGTGAACTAAAAATGATCATGCCACAATAATACTAGAAACAAATGAGGATGTTATGATATAAAAAAAAAAAAAAAGGATTAATTAACTCTAATTAAAGGACTAAAAAAATTGTATTTTTTCCTTTAAAATTTTATTTGATTGATGCAATTACTTACTCGCCCCCAATGGGCCAACATCACAGATTCACAGCAGCGCCGCTATATCTCCAACGCTGTCGCTGGCTTGCCGGCGAGGTCTTATTCTAGCCGCCAATCGCCGCGGCTTACTTCTTCTAACCCCTCCCGGCTCCCCCACTATTAAACCGGCTCACTAAAACGGTCTACTCTTCTCAAATCACTTCTTAGGGCTCCACTTTCAGTCGGAAGCCCTTCTCCGCCCCGCAAATCTTGAAAACTTGATAGAATTTATTGCCTTTGTCTGTGACAAAAGCTCGAACACATGCCTTCAATGGCGAATCCTGTGAATTCCCCACACAAACATCATCAGAATCAACTAAATAACAGGAAAGGTGACTTCCTCAGGTAGGTGTCTTAACGTCATGTGTCAATTTCTTATCAATACTCGCGTCTCTGTATCTGTATATATTCTTACTCTTTCTTAATGTCTGCAGGCGGCAAAACATTGAAAAACAAAGAAAATCTTTACCAATTGCTACCGGTAACTATTATTCTTCTGTGGCATTTGTTTAATGGTTTGAGAATTGCATAGTAGTGTACTTAAATATGTTGGTTTTTGTCTAGTTGAAAAGCGGCTTGTTGAGGAGGTACACAACAATGACACATTAATAATTGTTGGAGAGACTGGTAGTGGAAAGACGACACGTAAGTTTTCATGCTCGGGGATTGAAGAAAAGGCTTGGTAACTGACATTTCTTGAAGAATGTATATAATTGTTGCCCAATGCACAAAATTTAATCTTTACTTGATATCATTCTCCTATGTGGCTTCCATCTTTAGATTTTTTATATCAGCTGATAAATTAAATTTGTTTTCTGTTTCCGTATTCTTCTTTGCAATCTTTACCAATATTTCATTAAGAGCATAAAAATGCATATTGCTTTCTGGTCATGACACGGTCCAGGGAATTTTCCACATAATGTAGGTTTGTAGGCTTGGTGCAGGAACCTTTACCTATGGTTTTACAAATGTTGTTTGGGGGATAAAAACTTTGACCAAATTGCCAATTTGTAGCACTCTGTTACCATAGAGTCGTAGACAATCTTCAAGGGCCTCTAAGTGATTCATTAAATCCATTTCAAGAAATGGGTTTCCAAAAGAAAATGGATACATTTATCGATCATAAAATTATAAAAATCACGATGTCTTTAAGATTTTTATAAAATTTCATTCAAAGATAACAGAGCATTCTCCAAACTGCCATTCCTCCCTCTGGTGTATATTTTAATTTTAACTGGCCGCATTGTTGCAGAGTTACCTCAGTACCTTTATCATGGAGGATTTTGTAATGATGGTCGAATTATTGGGGTCACTCAACCCAGACGTGTTGCAGCCATAACTGTCGCAAAACGAGTTGCTGAGGAATGTGGTGTTGAATTGGGTCAAAGGGTTGGCTATGCCATTAGATTTGAGGATGTGACTTCCAACTTAACAAAGATCAAGTACATGACAGATGGTTTGCTTCTTAGGTAACAAGAGATATTATTTTGTTGCACATAAAATCTGTTTTATTTGGGGAAAAAACAAATATTTATCGTTAAGCATACGTTTTGTATATGATTAAATTAAAATTATATAGCTACAGATATCTCTAAAGATCCATTTACACAATTGTAATAATATCATAATATATATTGATACAATCATGTTAGGGATCCATGTAAAGCATACATTTTCTTAAATGATTAAATTAAAATTATATAGCTACAGATATCTCTAACGATCCATTTATACCATTATAATATTATAATATATATTAATTGATTACAGGGAAGCATTATTGGATCCATACCTCTCCAAGTATTCTGTTATTATTGTTGATGAGGCTCATGAGAGAACAGTCCACACTGATGTGTTACTTGGCTTGTTGAAGAATGTACAGAAAGCAAGGTCAAAAAATGTGTGTGGAGGGGTAAATATTGATAGTGTGAAGCCTAAGAATGAGCTTCCGTTGGAGGATAAAAAGGAGGCTCATTCTGATGGTATCTTCAAAAAGTTTCATGCCAAAAAGTACACCCCGCTGAAATTGGTAATCATGTCTGCTAGTCTGGATGCACGTGTCTTTTCTGAGTACTTTGGTGGTGCTAGAGCAGTTCATGTTCAGGGGCGACAATATCCTGTAGATATATTTTACACCCTTAAGCCCGAGACAGATTACATAGATGCAGCATTGATTACTATTTTTCAGGTATTTATCTAATTCTATTTTGGAAATAAATATCTGTCATAACCACCTGTTTCTTCAACATATTTACATGTGTTCTATAGTTACTACAGCTGTCTGAACCCTTCATTTCCCCCTCCCTGAGCTGTTGTTTTCCCAAACAATTAATTAGTGAGCTACTGCTCTTTTTATCCAGTTCAAAATCTTTTGCAACAACTTTTCAATTGCTTCACTTCCTTGTATTTTAGATACATATGGAGGAGGGCCCTGGTGATATACTGGTTTTTCTTACTGGCCAAGAAGAGATTGAATCTGCTGAGAGGCTTGTTCATGACCACCTTCGACATTTACCTGAAGGCAATAAGAAGCTCTTAACATTTCCCATATTTTCATCTCTTCCCTCTGAGAAACAAATGAAAGTTTTTATGCCTGCACCAGCTGGATATCGTAAGGTTGATTTATTTTCATGCTAGATTTTTCTCATAATTGGCAATAGGGTTGATAAAAAAGCTAGTTACTGGTATATTTAATATAAAACTCCATTTAGATTCAAATTAGAATAGACCTGAGGATATTGGCATCATGATACTGAACTTTTTACTCCATATATAAGTTTCCTGTATGAGTTAGGATAGTCTAATCATTCATGTTTCAGCTGCTCATGTTATAGTTGTTTCCTTGAGATTCAACTCTATTTAGATCAGTGGCATTTCTGTACCTACTGTTGTTCCTGCACTCTACCTATGAAATATCTATCCTATTAGGTGTGCACTACCTTTTTTTTATTTCTATTCTGTAATCATTCACAAGTGACTATTCATAAATTAATGATTATGCAGCAAGTAAACCTTCAATGTTATGGGAGAGCTAAGAAGCTAATACTTTACCTTTGCCATGAATTATCAAATTGTTTCAATTTACTAGATTACAAAAAGCTGAAGAAAATTTTCTTTTCTTTTCTGCTTTTCACATTGGTATTGCCTTGGAAGGCTGTTGCTGTACTGCAAGCATTCTCCTATTACCAACTTTTATGTGGTTCTTGCCAAATCTATATATCTTCTCTACATCTTTTAGGTAATACTGGCAACTAATATTGCTGAGACATCAGTGACAATACCTGGAATCAAGTATGTCATTGATCCTGGGTTGGTGAAAGCACGTACCTATGATGCTGATATGGGAATTGACTCACTGATTGTTGTGAAAACATCCAAAGCGCAAGCACTGCAGAGGAGGTGAGCTGTTTAGTGTGAAAGTGTATGTGCAAATTACCGTCACATGTAATCAGCATCTGTTGCCATTCCCCTGGCCCATGCCTAGTATAGCGTTAATATCCAAGTCTACAAGTTTAAGAAGAGAATCTCTTATTAACATTCACACTAGTTTTCCTTGAATTAGGTCTTTGGTGGATTGACATACATGGGTTTTGAAGTGACCTGCAAAAATCATGTCTTTCATTTAAGTGGAACTTCTTGATTTGTAGAAGGGGTTTCTGAGATTGTGTTATTGCTTGTTCCTATTGTATTTTTTATTTTTTATTTTTTATTTTAAAATATGATCTTCAGGTATACAGTATGAAAAAAAAAATGTATCGAAGTATTAAACATAATGAAAGTTAGTATTACGAAATGCGGTACTTCCTTTACCCGTCGCTTTTGAATGAAATGAAGGCTTAATTTCTTTTGGCTTTTGGCTTTAATTACAGTGGTCGTGCTGGCCGTGAAGGACCTGGCAAATGCTACCGCCTTTATCCCGAAAGTGAGTTTGAGAAACTTGATGATTCTACAATTCCAGAAATCAAGAGATGCAATCTCTCAAATGTTGTGTTGCAGCTCAAGGCTCTGGGGATTGACAATATTGTTGATTTTGATTTCATTGATAAACCAAAGAGGTGATTACAAGAAATTACATGTTGCATCTGCCTCTTGTTTGTTGCTATTTTCATGTATTTAAATAGGTATTCTTGATTTTATTTAAGTGCATGGTTTTCTGAAGCAAAAAGGTGTCTGTATTATCTATGCTATTTACGCTTGATGAATGAGTGAGTGGTAAATTGTACATTTTTTGTGCTCTCTTTTATTAAAAAGCATTTTGAAGATAATAAAGCCAAATAACTTTTCCTTGTGTGCCAGTACTGTCATCAGACCATTTTAGTTGAGTGCCTGGTTTGCTGCATGGTGTTAGCATTGTGATCATCATGAATATTGCTTTGTCTCCCTCACGAGTCCTCCTTTATAACAGGATTGCATTGGTCAAATCAATGGAGACTCTCTTTCTGTTGGGTGCTATAACAGAAAATAACGAACTGTCTGATCCCACTGGGCATCAAATGGCCAGGCTGCCACTAGAACCCATGCATTCAAAGGCTCTCATTCTTGCTGGTGAGTTTGGCTGCCTGGAAGAGATGCTAATATCTGTTGCAATGCTCTCTGTGGAATCCATCTTTTATGCTCCCCGTGAAAAGTTGGAAGAGGTATGCCTTTGTGACACTCTTGATGCATCCTTGATTCCTTGGGCCAACCGATATCAATCCTTAAAGTTAGTATAGTGAAGTTCTGAAATATAGATTGAAGCTACTATAGTTACATGTGAAGTAAAATTATTCTCTTTTATAAGATTTGCATGGGTAAAGGGCATAAGAGAATATAACAAAAATAATGTTTGCAGCCAAGGATGGATTGAAATAGTCATGTTTACAATTGTTTTGCACTTTGAAGTTCTCTTTTTATTTCCTAAATCCTAAGCTTTGACTTTTGAGAGGACATATAATGGCCCTGTGTGGTAACATAGTTAGCTTATCAGCCAATTTTGGCTGTTTGACTTGGTTAAACAGTCAATATGAGTGTTTGATTAATTAGCTTTTTGTATCAGCTTATTGCTCCAAAACGTAAAATTCAAAAAGCTGCTCAAAGCAACTTTTTCGATTAGCTTTTTGAGAAAGTCATTTTGCATGTAATCAGCTATCAGCTAACAACTAATTTACCAAACATCTTTCTATTATCAGCTAATGCTATCAACTAGTCACACCCACTAAGACACTAACCCAACCAGCTAACAACTATTTACCAAGCACCCCCATTATCTGCATATTAGCTTCATTTATTTCTATGTAAACCTGAACAGTTCCTCTTCATTTTGGGCAGTCTCGGAATGCATTGAAAAGCTTTGCCAGTCCTGAAGGAGATCATTTGACTTTGCTTAATGTATATCGTGCTTCTATCGAATTCTTTGAGAAGAGCAAGATCACAAATGGCGAACTGAAAGCTGAAAAGAATCTCAGAAAGTGGTGCAAGGATAATTTCATCAACAGCCGCTCCCTAAGACATGCACGTGACATTCACAGGTTTACTACAATAATCTATAATGTTGACAAACAGCACTTATAAATTTCAACAGGAAGGCTGTTATTGACCTATAGTAGATTCATAATGGAATTTATTTACTTTTTTCATGATACATGTCTAGCTTTTTTATAATTTTTTTTTTTTATTTGGTTCTTTTGCAGTCAAATTCGCAGGAACGTTGAACAGATGGGTCTTCGGGTCTCTTCCTGTGGAGATGACATGCTTATCTTCCGTCGGTGCTTGGCTGCTTCATTTTTCCTTAACGCAGCTCTAAAGCAGCCCGATGGTACATACAGGTTGGGACTTCATTTCCCCATCTAAATCATATGGCCTTGTTACCTTTACACTACTAACTATATTATCTCTTCATTTGGCAGGGTTTTATCAAGTGGCTCGACAGTTCAAATCCACCCGTCTTCTGTGCTGTTTCGAGCAAAACCCGAGTGCATAGTATTTAATGAATTAGTGCAGACTAACTACACGTATGTTCGCAACATCTCTAGAATCGATTATTTGTGGTTAGCTGAGCTCGCTCCTCATTTCTATGCCTTGCAAGACTGATTGATCTATTGATATTTAGTTCCTTAACATTCTTTGTTGTTTACTGGTCACTTCCTTTTTGTGTTTCTGGGAAAACTGCAAAATGGTAGGATCATTTGTACAATGTTGTTTTAGAGGGAAAAAAATTGAACCCAAATCTGGGGGGTGGCCATACTTTTGTTGTATACTGGACATATATTTAGTAGAACAAGAATGAATTTTTATGTGATGAACAAGAATCACACATTTAAGATATATGAATATATTTCATTTCTCACATAAAATAACTACTTTGCATTTGCAACAAATGATATCTATATACAAAATCCTTGTTCATCAACAAACCCTAATTGCATGTATCCAAAAAACAAAAACAAAAAATGGAACCAGCCATGCTTACAAAGCATTATACCTTGATTATCACCCAACTACAAACATAATTTACAACACAAATTGGAAGCTTTTGATCTCCAGTTAGATGAGTAAAAAGCACAACTTCAGGTAGTGACCTAATGATAAGAGGAGATACACAGTTGCCAGTGAGCTGCCTTTGCTATGGCTATGAATTGGAAAAAATCACTTGGATAGGAAACCGTGAGTCACTATAATAAGAAACCGATCATCAGAAACAATATGTGCGTTTTATGGAACGCGCTTCTTGGTGAACGGTTCACACTCAGCTGTCCGGCATTGGTGAATTCATCCTTGCCAGATGTTATGGACACATTAACCGTTGTGGAACCTGCAAGTAGAACGTATGTGAACACAGTTGGTTAGAGTTGATTCCTCATTTTGATAGCAAGAAATGTTGAGTTGAAACTTTGCTACTTACAATCATGGTCGGCCCATCCAACCCTCTGATTGGCTATATCATAAACAACGATTTTATCCTTCAAAACAAGATCTGAGGATCAAGAGATAGGAAAAAGGATTAGTTAATTTTACACAACTGCCTTCACCTTCGGAAAACAAGGGGAAGGGGGCATATCACTTCACTTTTGAGTCAGTGCAAGCACTGACCTCCTAAAATTGTAAGCTCATGTTTCAGAAAGCCATTGCACCATACTTCATTACGGTCCTGTTAAAATCATTTGATACAGTCATCATTTATCATCGTTTAAGATGTTTGTCATGAAACAAATTCAATAATGCAAGAGGTTTCATCACTCACGAGATGATCATAACGGAAAAGGTAATCTCTTGGTCTTAAAACCAAGGTCGCACCACCATCAAAGTTCAAAACCACTGGGGGAAATATGTCGGTTATGCTGCTGCTGCTGCTTTAGATAAGGATACATGGTTGGCCAATCAATCACGCTAACCATTTTCAGAGTATAAAGATAACAGTAAAGAATTGTGAGTGAATGAACCTCGCATTAACGACATAGCACTTTATCCCTTCTTTAGATACAAAGGGACTGGTAGACTGCCAAACCAGGTCATTTATCTGCCGAACAAGAAGGCAAATGGGATTACATATAGGCCATGTTTGGTAACATAGTTAGCTTATCAGCCAATTTTGGCTTGTTTGACCATTATTAGCTGTTTGACTTGGTTAAACAGCCAATATGAGTGTTTGATTAATTAGCTTTTTGTAACAGCTTATTGCTCTAAAACGCTAAAATTCAAAAAGCTACTTAAAGCAGCTTTTCCGATCAGCTTATTGAAAAAGTCATTTTGCATGTAATCAGCTATCAGCTATCAGCTAACGGCTAATGTACCAAACATCTTTTACAATCAGTTAATGTTATCAACTAGTCAAACCCACTAACCCAATAAGCTAACAGCTATTTACCAAATACCCCCAAAATCAGCTCGACACAAATTCCACGTCACTCGGTGCAGTGAAACATCCTTAAGCCAACTTGTCATTGATTGTGAATAAGTATACAAAAAGGATGAAATTTTGGGATATAGTAAGACACGTTTTATTAGCCAACATCTCAAGGAACAGAAGACAAACTTACAGCATTGATAAAGGGTTCATAGGCTTCAGAGGCAAGATAAGCCAAAGTTGTGCCAGAATCTACAATGACTCCTCGATCTCCGGATGTAGCAAACACTGCCGGATCAATAGGCAATACTCGCCCATTCACAGAAATGCTCTGCATATATAAATTATAATGAGGCCTGCAGATAAACAATACAGATTCTGAGAAAGTTTATATGCTGGTAATAGCTTCTCGGCTCAATTAATATAATTAATACAGCAAAATGAGAAACAAGGTATAGAAATCCATCACAAATTCTCAAAAGAGAAAAGGTTATTATACAGAAAAATACGTACTGTGATGGAACGAGGGGTGTATAAATGATTCTTGGATCCAAAATTTCACCAAGAACCAAAATCCCTCCACCCATTTCTTCTCCTTTCAAACAATGTGAAAAAACTTTGGGAGTAATCCCAAGTGATGACAATTGTGATATAACAGAAAGGCCCTGTTGGCCAAACCCAAAGATCCCATCAACTGCTCTATATCCATTAGTCAGAGACCCCGACTGTGAGGTACTACACCTGTTTTCATGTAACATTAAAAAAAAAAAAAAAAAGTGTTGAAGAAGACAAACGTTTCAATGTGAAGAGTTCAACAATATGAATGACCCCAAACAACTCACCCGAAAACTACTTGTGCTGAAGAATTCATGACCAGTGAGTTACCCATGACCATGTCAAAGTATAGCACATCAGATACATAATGGCCAGCCGTGCCACTTCCATCTCCATATTGGAATGAGTAACCGCACTGATTACTTTCAGAAAAGCATTCGGCATAGGCTGTTTGAGTAATAGAAGAACAGATATGGTCCGAACAAGAAATGAGTGAAGCAGTGGATGAGCTGGCAGCATCATAGAAGTTGAGGTCGACCTGCATATTGACTGTCAGAGAAAAACTCATAGCAAATATAATCGCATAAAGCCAACTAAACTGGAAAGGAGCAGACTCTTTTACCCCAAGGCCGCTACTCCTTGGACAACCTTGGCAGGAAGTGCATGCAAGCCACAGGAGGTCACTTCCAGTGTCGAACTGCACATTGTATTCTCTCGGTGGAGACCCCAATTTGACGTTGGCATAATAAAGACTACAGTTACACCAAAATCATCAAGAAAAAAAAAAGAAACAATAGTCAATATCAGCACTTACGCCACATTAAAAGGGTGTCAACTCAACATATCTAGAATGAGATAACGGTTATTAGTAAGTCAGCAACAAACAGTATGGAAGAAAGAAAAAACCGCCTGAAACCAGGATAAACGAAATTTTAAGGAGTTAACGAATACAGCCAATCCATTTATATAAAATGCAAGACTATGAATTCAGAACACATTATTTATGAAAACCCAACACAGGTTCGTTAAAGTAGCACTGGATTAATCTCCATCAAGGCATCAACTATGAAGAATTATGAATATCCATGTAATCTTTGTATGACAGTCATACATATAACATGAACTTTTATGTTTCTATTACTCTGTAGCATCAATTTCCAGAAGTTTCAAACCCCAACCCTGCTCATTGAAGAAAGCCCAATGGAAAAAGTTTAAAGCAAAAGAAAATGAGGGATAATTTCCCTGTTTACATTCTCAAATGCCTATAGTCCAATTCCACTAATCTCTCAGTCATAGAAAGTAAATATATGTATAATACATACAAAGACAAAAGTAATATATAAAAATAAATATAATTGCTTCAAATTTATTCTCAAAATTTAAACAGTTAAATGAACTGAACCTCAATGTACAGAAAGAACTAAAACAAACAAAAAACTTTTCCAAATTCACCAAACTACAAACCGTGTTATATTTAGAGGCAAAGATTCAATTTTTATTTTCCTAAATGGGTTCGGATGAAAGTACCCGAAGGTTGGATCCGCCAACCCCGCAATCGAAAAATTGACGATGCCACCGGAAAGACTCTGCAACATTCGAGCGTGCCTTAACCGGTCCCGAGCTCTAACCACCTCGACCTCCACCTTCTCGTTCGCCGGGAAAGCCCTTTCCAAAGTTATGACCCCATTCGGAAATGTCCCGGAGGCATCCTTCACCGCCGGGAGGGCTACGGCGGCTGCCGCCATCACTGACAGCAGCATCAAGAACTCCACGCCAGCCATGCCCTCAAATACTGGGTAAATTCTGTATCGTAGTGCCCAACAAAATAAGAAGGAATTAGAACATGAGATCAGAAATTTGTAGGGAGAATTTGCTGAATCGCTCGGCTCGGTGGTTGATTGTAAAGCAGAAAGCGTGCTTCGGCTGCTTGTTCACTTTTACGAGTGAGTATTTGCTAACGCTATGGACAGAAGAAAATGCCACAAGTGCATGAACATGAATGTATATATATATATATAATTTATATGGTACGACATCGACATATGCAGAAAAGCCCACATTTTTCTTTCTCCAAACATATTCCATATACCAATCACCCCCGCTAACATTTTTGTAGACCGATGATTCAAAATTCAATCTTGAAGACTCATGTTAATAAATTGTTAATGATAGAGGATCTTGATTATTATTAAACAAATATTATAAATTCGAGTTAATTTTATTATAACTACTAAATTCTAAGTGACATTATGCTATAGCCGTCAAAATAGGCTTTGCCTGTCAGGTCGGGACAAATTATGTTGTGGAATCGTGTCTACCTTGCGAGGTGGACACGATTCCAAAACTGTTCATAATTATAAATATATAGTTTTATAATTATGATCATAGAGTTGTGAACATAATTATGAGGATATAGTTCTGTAATTATGAATATAGAGATTAAATAATTGTGAATATAAAGTTCAAAAATTATGAATATATAGCTTTATAATTGTGAACATATAATTCAGTAATTATGAGCATATAGTTCTGTAATTGTGAATATAGAGTTCAATAATTATGAATATGAAGTTCAAAAATTATGAATATATAGCTTTATAATTATGAACATATAGTTTAGTAATTATGGACATTGAACTGTGTCTACCTTGCACGGTTCCACAGCATAACGATTGCTAGGTCGGCCCGTCTCGCTCCTTACTTAGGTAGGGGTGAGTTTCGAAAATAGCAGCCCACCAAGGAACATGCTCGTTTTTGCCTGTCCCAATCGTTATATCGTGCACTAGGGCGCACAATGCAATGTGTGCCCTGACCAAAACGACATCCTTTTTTATGTTCAGATTTTATGCGTATTATGTTAAGAGTTTATGTGCATTCTGTTAAGAGTTTATGTGCATTCTGTTAAGAGTTTATGTGCATTCTATTATGAGTTTGTGTATATGTATTATGTTAGATTATGTATATTCTGTTATGAGTTTATGTATATTCGAAACATGATATTTTATTTTTTTTAAGTTAACGGTAGAAATGAGAAACAGAATTTCAAAAAAAAAAAAAAAAACATGACCAAAACGCCGTCGTTTTGGCTAGGGCGCACAATGCTTCGTGCGCCCTAGTGCACGATATAATTGCAGGACTGTCCCACCTAGGTTTGTGGCCCGCCCTGTCAGCTCGTATTGACAGCTCTATGTTCCGCTTTTAATATTTTTTTCAAAATATCTCATGTTGGTTCTAATATTATTGTGGCGTGATCATTTTTGATCATCTATTATTATTATTATTATTATTATTATTATTATTATTATTATTATTATTATTATTATTTATAAGAAAGTGAAATAATTTGTTCTAATTAATCTAAAAACTTTTAATTATATATTTATATCCTTACTTTTTAATCTTTTTGTCTTTTTCAAAATACAAATAATTAAAGGGTGGCTTATTTGACTTTCTTTTTCTTTAATTTGTACTAAAAACAGCTCGAAAATTGTGTCGTTGCCTTTAATTTGAGTGAAGCGATTTTTGTTTGTGTGATGAATGTGAGATTGTCATCATTTAATTTGTTGCACTAAGGACCCTGGAAGCTTAACATACAAGTTTGGCTTACAATAAACACATATGCCCTGTGCTTGTCCGACACTTGCTCATGTTTTCCCTGTTTTTTATTTTATTTTATCAATATTACAATAATTAAACTTAATCTAATTTTTAATGGATCTTAGTTTTGACCAAACTTATTGTAGAAGTATTCTCTCAAATCAAACTTATCAAGAAAACGTGTTTTATTATGGCTATATTTTGAGGCCAACGAATTGAAGGGCACCTCGATATCAAGTTGGATGAAAAAGAAAAAAAAAAAAGCATAACCATTCAAAAACGCATGATACCTTAGATTCTTCCTACATAATGTTTTAAAGATGGAATGAAAGACTCTTAATTATATGAGGCCATGATTATACAAGATAAAAGCTTTGTCAAGAAAATTAAGCAATCAGTTACTTAATTTTGTTCTCTAAAAACATACACCAACTAAATATCTCCTCTTCTTTTTTTTTTTTTTTTTTTTTTTCTTTCTACAAATGCTTACGTATATTCATCCAGCATATTAACAATTGCTTATGAATTGGTTGAGGTCATTAGGATATCCTTATCCCTGCAATACTCTCGCACTTTAAAAAAAATTGATTCCACTTTAATGTAAATATAATAATAAAATAACTACTAATAATAATAATAATAATAATAATAATAATAATAAATAAATAAATAAATAACAAGTAAAAGTAACAAGTTTGCTAGTCACGGTGGATTTCAAATAAAAGAAACAATGTTTTTTTAATTTCCACATATCTTACAAGTTCAATATTAACTGAGTTGAGGACAATTTTAGAAGCTTTTTTTAATTGATTATAAGTGACTGGTAAATGATTATCATTATCATTAGTGCATATAAGTTTTACACATAATAGTTGTATAGTGTATTGTTGAATTATTGTAATTATTACAATGGTATGTTTATTGATTTCCAAAAGAAATTTCTTCATGTTATTCCATCATAACATCTTTGTCCAACACCCTGGGGTCCACATTCGATTTGTTCATGTGACAACACTCAAATGAGTTGACCAACGTGCTTTCTTGTTCCATAATTTCGGTAATTACCGCAACTAAGAAATGTTCATGAAATTAATTATTATTCTAATAATTTAGTTGTACGTACAGCTCAACGCTACCAAAATCTTTATTGTTGTCTCAACAGTAGCCATTAATTAATTAATTGTTTAATATTTATGGTTTCTCCCGTTTAATTTGGAAACTTTGAGCTGAGCACACAATTTAACTTGTGACTTGTGAGGATAAAATATCAAATTAGAAAAAATAAAATAAAACAAAAACATCCAGATCTTATCAACAACTTTAATTCTTTACTAAAGTTGCCAACCTTAGGAAACATTTGATTTAATTTTTAATTTAATTTAATTTTTTAAAAAAGAAATCTGTACAATCCGATGGTCTATTCCATCTTTTGTGGGGGATTTTTGAAATTGAATCTGAGAAGCCAACTAATATCAATCGTTATACTTGCACCATAGCGCGCATAGCACTGTGCGTCCCGTGCCTCTTAAAAATTAAAACGACGTCGTTTTGCATAAGGGCGCATAATACAATGCGCGCCCTGGTGCAGGATATAAATTGCCAACTAATATATACGTAGTTCTGAAATTTGAGTTTTCACAACTTCTTGGGCTTTGAAATTTTGGGTCTAATAAGAGGCATTTCATGTTCATTTGGAAACAAGCCCAGGCATTGCCACATAAATTTAATTATTAAAATACAACCTTATTGAGGAGTGACTAATATTGCAACATTTACGAGACTAATTTCATAATGGTAAACAATTAAGTATGATATTTGTGTTCATGAGAGGAGTTTGAATGTCTAGATATGTCATATATAAAGAAAGAGTAAAATACAATTGCAAACTAGTTAACATGCATGCTTCTTTTTATGTTGGAAAAAATAGAGTAAAATGACATTTTAAGTGACTATTTTGTAGTACAAGTATATATAGACTCCACTTTTAATTCGAGTCGAGGTCAAAGTGGATTTGGATTTTTCATAGTAAGATGGAGAGATTTATATATTGTATGCTCAAAACAGATAATAGATAAATGAGAAATTAATTCTCAAATAGACTCATTTGAGTTGAAAAATAAAGATGGGAAGACTTGTAAGTAGGGCTATCAAAACGGGTTGGCCCGCCCCATTAGGCCCGTCCCACCGCGGGCTTTTCTTTTTGCGGATTTTTGCGGGCCGGCCCGCGAAGCCCGCGGGCTAGGAGATATACAACCCAAGCCCGCCCCATGCGGGCTTGCGGGCCCCGCGGGTTGGCCCGCGGGCTGGTGTTAAAATTTAAAAAAAAAATAAAAAATGTCTAATAAGCATCTTTTCTTCTTCTTCTTCTAGGATTTGTTCTTCTGTGACTGAAAGGACAACATATTGAGGCCCCTAATTTAGTCTTCAATCCCAACCTCCTCCCAGATCAACTTGGACACTATTTCATCGTACTGCGGAACATATTCCTGCATGCCAAAATGCATTTCATTAATTATAAATAAACTTTATAAGTTTAAGACAAAATAAAAACAAAAATAAAAGTTGCCTAGTGGATTAGAGATTTTTTTCTTTAGTCTTAAACAATTATATTATATTATATATAGAGAGAGACAGTAAACAGTAGTCAATTAGGATTAGGATTAGAAATTTAGGTTTTACCTCTTTTCTTTAGTCTTAAGCAGTTTCTTTACTGTTATATTATTATATTTTATAATTTATATATTATATAATATAATATATACAGATATTTTTTTTAAAGGGCTTGGCCCGCGGGTAGGCCCGCAACCCGCGCGGGCTATGGCCCTCCGCAGGCTAAGCCCGTTAGGCCCGCGTTTTCACGGGCCTATTTTTTGGTGGCCATAACCCGCCCCACTGTGGGGCGGGTGCGGGCCAGCCCGCGGATTTTGACCCACTTTGAGAGCCCTACTTGTAAGTAGCCTTTATCCCACATTGAAAAAATAAGTGAATTTGAAACACTATATATACAATACCCTTTTAATTAAAAAGAATTTGCATTGTATAGTTTAGAAGTTTTCTCTGTTGCTAATGTGAGTCAACCATTGAACTAAGTACTAAGGAATCCCCCTCCCCCGCCCCTCACAATATTTATATACGGAGATAAAGTAGTTTATATGATTTGAGTTTAGGCTTAATTATGTAGAGGACTAGCTACATGGAAATAAATAAATTAAAGAATAGACTAATTTGCCCTTTAGTTGACAATTTTAGTGTAATTATGCTCCCTATTGACTTAATATGCACCATTGATCACTTGATTTCGTGTAGATCTATCCTGTCCTGAGTTCTCATAGGAGCATGGTCACTTTTTGAGGATGTGTATTGGTTAAAACTTGTCTTGTGAGCTTAATTGACAAAGGACATGACCAATAGGTTTTCTCATTGAGAATTGAACTTGTAGAGAGTGTTTACCATTTATCAAGTTAATAGCTTGATTAGCTTTATTGGGTTGGACCGAACCCTGTAAATTAAGGTTTGTTAATGTTATGTAAACTAGATTAATTAAATAAGTTTAGAGCACGTACACCGTACCTGTGTATTATATATATTACTTGAAAGACACATACATGATACATATTACATACAGACCCATTAAAATGGTTGGCACGTCGTAGGTAGTGCCCTTCCATGACTCACAGAATCGACAGACCACTACATACTACATACGCACACCTATATATATAGATCAGATCGTCTTAAACTGAAGCTTAATTGTAGTGGCAAGAAAAAAAGATATCAAGAAATAGCAAAGCAAAGCAAAGGATGGAGAAGAAGATGAAGAGCGTGTGGTTTGTTTTTGTGATGATTGTAGCATTCTTAATGGCAGCAGCAGAGGGAACAGATTCCATTCACGTTTCCGGCAAAGTGCTGTGCCAAGATTGCACCCAGGGATGGAATGAATGGGTCAGTGGCGCTAAGCCCATCAAAGGTAGCTAGTTTTGCTTAATTTCATAATTAATTCTCTTTTTGAGTGATTAGAAATCTAGTGTCATTAGAAGATGTGTTCCGAATAAATCACACATTCTGATCCTAGTTGACAAATGACTATAGGCTCTAAAAGTCCAACTTCAAACTTAACTTCGACTAATAAGGTTAAGACAGTTAGAAAGCATGTGGTTAATTGACATGTTTATAAGGTGAGAAGTTTATTTTGGGTTGATTTTGATTTTTCAGGTTCAGTGGTCTCTGTTACGTGCCTAGACGAGAGGAGGAGGGTAATGTACTATGGGAGTGATCTCACAGATGAACTTGGAGGCTTTGACTTGCTTCTAAACAAGACCAGCTGCTATGGCAAGCCTCTTAATCCCCATAATTGCTTCTTAAGGCTGGTCTCCTCCCCGGACCCTGTCTGCAATATCCCCACTGACTTCGCCGGTGGAAATTCCGGGATAAAGCTCCGCCGCCCCACCGTGGTTTACAGAGGCCTCACTAAGTATGAGATGGGACCTTTCTATTACACCACCCCTATGTGCGACCAGCCGGACACTAATAATAATCATGATGCTGACTCCAATATTACTGAAAAGGACACCAACTATTAAATTAAACCACGTTGTATCCTATGTTTTTACATTCCAACTAATTCTTTCCAAATTGAATTATTATCATAAGTATAAATTTAAGAATTTGTTTATCCCTACTTTACAAATTCTAAGGTTGAAAAATGATACAACCACAATATTACAATTGAGTTTGACTTCTAGTTGAAATGGTCTATTGTCTATTTTGATTTGAGTCGTGGGAAGCTTAACTAGTCGCAAATGTGGAATTTATCATAAGAGACCAAAGAGTTTCACTAGTGCGCAGAGTACGTGGGAGCAATTTCTCAACTCAAGTGGCTCAAGTGAGGGAGACTACTTGTGTGAAGTAAACAAAAATTTAGTCTCATTAATAGTTGAGTCATCATGATTTACCATTCCACAATCTTATTGAGCTGGGGTGTGAGGTGTCTAAGGTAGCCCATACTACCGCTAGAGAAGTTTTATTTAAGTCAAGATCGTAAGGAATGACTTTCTATGCCTTCCCACTTTTCCTTTGTACTGCATGATGACTTGAATTAATATATAGAAAATCCTACTTCTACCTTCAAATTCTACTATAAACTTTTACTTCCTCACGCTAATTTTTGATGTTGACCTTTTTTTTTTTTTTTTTTTTTTTTTTTTTTTTTTTTGGACTCACAAGATAATTAATCATTCATACTTCTACTTCCAAATTCTACTGTAAACTTTTACTTCCTCTAACAAAATTTTGATGTTTGACAATTTTTTTTTGGATCCACAAGATAAATCATTCATTATTGTATCAATATAAATAGAAAGTCCATGTAGAAAAACTCTTAGGGGGGGCGTTTGGTTCATGAAATCTTAGATTACTTAGGTAATATGAGTCTGATTATGTTATATTTTCTTATTTGGTTCAAGTTATGAGATTACCTATTACCTAAAAACTGATGTGGGGCTAATATGTTTGTCCCAATTTTCTTAGGTAATCTTAAATTACCTTGAATTATTCCAACTTTGCTCTGGTAAACTAATCCTTATATAATAATAATAATAATAATAATAATAATAATAATAATAATAATAATAATAATAATAATAATAATAATAATAATAATATGTTTATATAATCAAATATATATATATATATATATATATATATATATATATATATATATATATATATATATATATATATATATATATATATATATATGGTAGGGAATATCCCGACCGACATAGCTTTACCCCGACCGGTGTGCCTTTGTCTTTTTCTTCTTGTCTTTGCAGGTAACAGGTCGGGTTTCTTGTGAAGAACCCGGTCGGGGTCCGACCGGGAGTTGCCCGAGCGGCAGTGTCGACTACCGAGCGGTAGCCCTTTAGCGAGAGAGCTGACGAGGGACACGTGGCGGCTCCACGCGTTGACAGGCAGGGCACCCGGGACGACGACACGTGGTTGCTACGTGGGAAGCATGCCGAACGGCCGGATTTGTGTCTCTGGCTCCGCGGTTATAAATACCCGCGATAGCGACAGTGTGATGGACTTTTGGACGATCGATAGGTTGTTGTTAGAGAATCCCGACCGCAGTCAGTCGGTACTCAGAGCAACCAAGTAGATTGTACTTAGGGCCTTCATTGATCAATAAGAGTTATTTACTTGCTTTAATTGGTCTCTTAGTTATTTAATTACCGCAATTAACACTATCATTTTGACGCCGTCTGTGGGGATCCGTGCAAGAAAGCTAACGTCTTGACGAGCACCCGGTCTCTATCAACCATGTATCCGTGGGCACAAAACCTCTTCGCCGACGATCAGGCCGATGCAGCGACCTCATCCGACCACCCGGCGACACAGCAGCAAGGTCAGAATATGGACCTCAACCTCAATCTCTCACCACCCCATCCATCCAATACATACCCGGCCGCCCAACAGCTGGTGAACTACATACAATCGGGATATCAGACACCCGGTCCGCAATACCAGCAGCAGTAGATGCCGTATCTCGGCCAGTATCCATACCCGGTCCCACCTTAACCGTATGGGTATTGGCCCGACCAACCGATGTATTACACGCCCCCGGTTGGATACCCACCATTCACGCCTGCGTACACGGCTCCAGCCGCCGCCCCTCCAGTCTACCCGGTCGCACAAGTAGAGCCGCAGCATCAATCCACTTCCCGGGCTTGACGCTCGGCTCGTTCGCGGTTGGGGTTGGGGGGTGCTGATGCGATGGAGGCACCACGGCAGGCCCAGCAAGCACCGGAGGTCCCAGCCCGAGCGGAGGACCCCGAAGAAGTTACCCGAGCGGTAGCTTTTGATCGTCTTCGACCGGCGATGTGACAATGTTTGGGGCCCCAAGACCCAAACCGGCAGCTGGAAGATGTACAGATGCAGGAAGTCAGCCAGGAGGCTTCATCCGGGCATAGCGGGTCGAGATCTCACCGTCGATGACGCGCTCGGGACGCAACCCAAGCTGCTCAGGCGGCCGAGCTCAACGAGACCCAAGGATTGCTCTATAACCTCCAGGCGGAGTTTGCGCAATTCAGGAACGCGCACCCTGCAATACCCCCGGTCGACCAGTCCTCCTTGCTCAGGACGCCTTTCACTGCCGTGGTAATGGCTCAGCCCTACCCGCTTGATTTGAAGGTCTCCGGGGAGAAAAGTTACGATGGTCGTACGGACCCTGAGGTCTATGTCAATGATTTCTACGGCAACATGATGTTGAAGGGCGTATCAGACGCCGTGATGTGTAGGGCTTTCTATTCCACGCTCACCGGTCGGGCGGCGGAATGGTTCCGAACTTTGCAGCCAGGCTCAATTGCAGATTTTAACGCCCTGGCAATCAAGTTCGTGAGGAAATTCATCACCTCTAAGGTGGTGAGGAAGTCCTACATGTACTTGGAGAAGGCCAAGCAACTTGAAGGGGAGAGCTTGACCGATTTCCTCGTCAAGTGGAAGGCGGCGGTCGGGGAAGTCGAGCCCATGGATGATGCGACCGCCACCCACATGCTTCACATTTCCCTCCGGGCGGGTTATTTGTACTAGGATTTTATCCTACACCCCTTGGCCACGTATGAGGAGGCCCTCCAAAGGGTCACAGATTATGCCAACGCCGGCGAGGCGAATGCCGTAAAGCGCTCGCAGGAGGTCAGGTCTTCGTCCCGTAAACCGGCCAGCCGGGCGGAAAACCGATCGGGTGATGATCATCTCCGATCCTGCACCAGGCCTGGTGAGTTTACGGCCTTGAACCGATCCGTAGCGGAGGCCATGCAGTACGCTCAGTCCTGCAATCTTATCAAACTCCCCCATCCCGATCGAGACGGCCCTGACAAGAGTAAGCACTGTGCTTACCATCGATGTGCCGGGCATGACACTGAAGAGTGTACCCACTTGCGCCAACTCTTGGAGGACCTGCTTAATCTTGGAAAGTTGGACAAGTGAGTGGGGAAGAGAGAAGACACAAAGAAGAATACGGATCGGAGAGATCACCGGCGCTCCCATCACCGTTCCGATCGTTCTGATCGTGAGGGACGCTCCGATCGGTCAGGTCAGGACCGAAGAGACGACCGTCGAGATGACCGACGGGACCCTGACCCCCCGTCTAGCAGCCGATCGGCGGGGAAGCCGACCATCCACTTTATTTTTGGTGGATTGGACGATGCTTCGCGATCGAGGGGTAATTGCCCGGTTGCCATTGTAGATTCCCGGGACACCGGGAAGAGGCAGAAGATGGAGCCCATAACCTTCACCCTCGAAGATCACCCAGCAGCGGTTACCACGGCATGGAGGCGCTCGTGGTCACGATTGATGTTAAAGGGACGGATGTCCAGAGGGTTATGGTGGACTCTGGGAGCAGTGTGAACGTCCTTTATTTGGACGTGTTTGAAAAGCTTGGACTTGACAGGAAGGAGCTGACTCCGGTCGATGTACCACTGTCGGGATTTACCGGGGCGCTCATTTACCCCAAAGGGAAAATAATGCTCCCAGTCGAGATCGGCACATCTCTAAAGTCGATCAAGACGGAGTTGGAATTCGTTGTGGTCAACCTCCATTGTGTCCACAACATTATTTTGGGCCGACCCGCAATCATGAAGATTGGTGGGATAATTTCAATGACTCACCTGTGCATGAAATTCCCCACCCCCAATGGGGTCGGTGTGGTCTGCGGCGACGTCCAATCCGCCCGGAAGTGTTACACCCGAGCGGTCAACAGACGTGACTCCGGTCCGTCTTCCCGGGTGAACACCATTGCCAAGGAGGAGGCAAAAGACCGGAAGGAACAACCCGAGCCTTCCGAGGAAATAGTGGAAGTTCCCCTGTCCGAGGACCGCCGGACAGGAAGATTAAGATAGGCCGGGCCCTCACCCCCGAGCTCCGAGCCGAAATTTTGGCCATACTCCGGGAGTATGCCGACATCTTTGCATGGGGGCCCGAAGACATGCCGGGATCGACCGATCGGTAATCTGTCACAAGTTGGCTGTCGATCCCGCAGCAAAGCCGGTCGTGCAGAAGACCCGGCACCTTTCTTCCGATCGCCGCGAGTTTGTCAGAGAAGAGGTCAAGAAAATGGCGGATATCGAGCACATCCTTCCGGTGATCTATCCCGAGTGGGTGGCCAACGTTGTCCTTGTTCCTAAGCCCCCAGCTTGGAGGATGTGTATTGACTTCACCGACCTCAACAAGGCCTGTCCGCTCGACCCGTATCCTCTACCGAGTATCCATCAGATGGTCGACGAGACGGCCGGGGCCGAGTTGATGAGTTTCATGGATGCATTTAAAGGATATCATCAAATAATGATGCATCATGAAGATGAGAGCAAAACAGCCTTCGTGACCCCGGACGGGCTGTATTGCTACCGAGTGATGCCGTTCGGCCTCCGCAACGCGGGAGCGACCTATCAGAGGATGATCAATATGCTCTTCGCCGATCTGCTAGGCCGAACGATGGAAGCTTACATTGACGACATGCTGGTCAAGAGTCGGGACCGATCCGACCACACTCGGGACCTCCGGGAGTGCTTCCAGATCATGAGGAAGTACCAGTTGCGGCTGAACCCGACCAAGTGCACATTTGCGGTTCAGACCGGGAAGTTCCTCGGCTACATGATGACCAAGAGGGAATCGAGCCCAACCCGGCCAAAGTTAAGGCGATTCTAGACATGCAACCACCTTCTACCGTTCGAGAAGTCCAGCAATTGACCGGTCGGTTGGCAGCTCTCAGCCGATTCCTCTCCAAATTAGCCGAGCGCGCTTTAACTTTCTTCAAGGTATTACGTAAAGTCAATGGGTTCGTCTGGGATGAAGAATGCTGAGCGGCTTTCGATGAGCTAAAGGAGTACCTCATGTCACCAATCGTGCTCTCAAAGCCCGAGCTCGGAGAAGAGCTAGACGTGTACCTCGCCGTCTCCGATCGTGCAGTAAGCGCAGTATTGTGCCGAACCGATCCGGAAGGGGTCCAGCGACCGGTGTACTATGTAAGCCATGCGCTACATGGTCCCGAGCTCCGGTACTCCCGGTTAGAGAAGGTCGTCTACGCCTTGTATATCGTTGCGAAGAAGCTGACTCCCTACTTCCAAGGTCGAGCAATTCGCGTTTTGACCGATCAGCCGATCGGGCCAGTCCTCCGAACTGCTTCATCATCCGGTCGCCTAGTTAAGTGGGCGTTAATGCTGACCCAGTACGCGATCGAGTACCGACCAAGACCAACCATCAAAGGCCAAGCCCTTGCTGATTTCTTGGTCGAGTGCACCGCCCGGGATACCCGACCTCCCGAGGTTGCGGATCCCGAGGCTGAGTAGTGGTCGCTGGCTACTGACGGGTCGAGTAGCAAGAAAGGGGCAGGAGGAGGAGTGGTGGTCACGAGCCCGGAGGGATTCAAAGCCTATTTCGCCCTCATGTATCAGTTCCATCCAACTAACAATGAAGCCGAGTACGAAGCCTTTGTCAATGGCTTACAGTGTGCTCGGGACTTGGGGGCTGAATACATCCGAGCTCAAACGGACTCCGCGCTCGTGGTCGGGCAGGTTCTCGGGGATTATGAAGTGAACGGAGAACGTCTACAACTATACCGAGACCTGGCCATGGAGAAGCTTACTCAGTTCCAGGGGTATACCGCCCGGCACATACCCCGGTTGGATAATGCTAATGCGGACATCTTGTCCAAATTGGCCCAAGACGCCCCGGAACACATGTCGAAGATAGCTCGGATTCTGGTGATCCCGAGGCATAGCATCCATCGCTTGTCGGTCAATCCAATCCAACCGGTAGAAGACAATTGGATCACCGATCTGAAGGAGTACCTCGAGCACGGTCGGCTCCCAGACGACCCCCAGCGTGCTCGGAAGGCCAAGCTTAGAGCCCCGAGGTTCCAAGTCTTGGACGGTCGTCTTTACAGGCGATCGTATGGAGGCCGTCTTATGCGTTGCTTGACCGCATTTGAGGCCGATTTGGTCATGAAGGAATTGCACTCGGGCATTTGTTCTTCACATCAAGGAGGCCGATCGTTAGCTCGTCGTATCATGCTGATCGGGTATTATTGGCCGTCCCTCTAGCTAGATTGTGAAAAGTTAGCTCAGGAATGTGAGACGTGCCAGTTGTTTGCCCGGATGCCTGGATGACCGGCAATCTTCTATCAACCGGTCACGACTGCAATTCCCTTCGCTAGGTGGGGGGTGGACATTTTGGGACCCTTCCCTCAACTCTCCGGTCGGAGAAAGTTCGTGATTGTCGCCATTGACTATTTTTCCAAGTGGATAGAAGCCGAGCCGTTAGCCACGATCATCTCTCAGCAGTGCGCTCGGTTCCTATGGCGCAATGTCATTTCCCGCTTTGGTGTGCTCGTGCATCTCATTAGCGACAACGGCCGCCAATTCGTAAGCCAGTATTTTCAAAACTTCTTGGCCACGATCGGAACGACCCACGTCCGGTCGTCGGTAGCTTACCCGCAGGGGAATGGTCAAGTAGAAAATGCCAATCGGACGATTTTGGAAGGTCTAAAAAAGAAGCTACACTCGGCTGGTCGTAGTTGGGCTGATGAGTTGCCATATGTACTGTGGACTTATCGGACGACCCCGAGGGAGGCTACTTTGGAGACCCCTTTCGCCCTTGTCTACGGAGCAGAAGCCCGACTCCCGATCGAGGCTTGGATCCCGACCGACCGAGAACGAACTTACAATGCGGAGGAGAATGAACACTCGATGGTCGTGGATCTCGACGGGGTCGAGGAGAAAAGAGAGCTAGCCGCTCGGCGTATGGCCGAGTATCAGAAGAGATTCAAGAGTTCAAAGGACGTCCGGGTCAACCCTATTACGTTCTACGACGAAGGGAGGCCAGTCAACCTTTGGAAGGCGGCAAGCTAGCTCAAAATTGGGAAGGGCCGTACATCTTCAGTGCTGTCGTACGGCCGGGGACATACCGACTGGAGACAACAACCGGTCGGGTAATCGAGGGGACTTGGAATTCCGAGCACCTCGTGATGTTTAGGCATTAGCCTGTTTTTTATAATTTTTAGACGAAGTGGGGGCTCGACCTGCGAGTTAGTCCCGGTCGTCGCTTGTAATTAATTTTTATGATTGTAAATATTTATTTAACCGCCTGCGAGCGGGAGGGTTTAATGTATATACGATCGGTGATTGCTTGACCGTTTGCATGCGGCGGCCCGATCGGTTATTTTCTTTACCTTCATTGCAAGCAGGTCAAGTCAACATCTTGTCATCTCGACCGGGCGAGTCCATCGACCGGTCAAATACGCTCCTCTTCGGCGGACATTTGGGTCACGCCACCGATCGGGAAAGCTAGAGCTCCCAGCATAATTCCCCGATCCGTCCAACTTCTTTCCACTATCGCACCCACTCGTGCCTCGAGGGCACAATAGTGTGGGGGCTGGGATGAAGGAAGTGCTGTAGGCCCGTCGCTCGGGAACACCCCGATCGTGGTGGCTTACCAATTTTCAAAATTTTCGACAAGGCCAAGAGATCGGGTAAACCTGATCGGGTAGGCCAGCGCAACATCGGAATTCCGGTCGAACGAGGCACGACTGGGCCATAAGGCCGCGAAGTCGGGCATTAGACCAATCGGAAGACGCGCGACTAGGCCATAAGGCCGCGGGGTCGGGTGTCGATCAAGATGAGTAATGCATGACCGGGCCAAAAGGTCATGAGGTCGAGCATTAAGGGTTCGACGCATGTTTGATTGAAGATAAAAGTGCGAATAAAAGCGAACGAACGACATAAGTTGGGCAAAAAATGGATGTCAATTAATTAAAAGAGTGCCCGGTACAAACTCGGGATCAGGCTCCCGATCAATGTCACTTTACAAAAGAAGAAGTACAACCAGCTTCTACTTCTTCGCTTCCTTGGCTTCGCCTTTCTTGGAAGCTTCCGCTTCGCTCGGGGTGGCCGCCGTAGATCCGCTCGGCTTGGCCGTTCTTTCCTTTGGGGCGAACGGAGAGGGACCGGGGTCGGCGAGATCCGGAGGGAGTGCAGACAGAACCAGTTGGAGGTTGTCTCCCTCAAGGGCCTGCTCCAGTCGTTTCTGGGCCTTCTTGAGCATTTTTCTTTGCCCGGCTTTGAAGGCCCACCGACCGAACGACAGTATCAGGTCTTCCCCGATTTTCGTCCTCCGGGCCGCCTTGAGGAACGCCGAGCCCGTTTCGTTGTCCTTAAAAACGGACTGGGCCAACTCGTCCGGGTTCTCCAGTCGGGCCTTCAGCTCCGCAGCCTCCCCGATCGCCCGTTGCGCGACCTTCTCGGCCAGGACTCGGTCTTCCCCGCTCTTCTTAAGGTCCTTCTGGACCTTCTCCAGCTCCTCCTGGATGTCTTTGACCTCTTGAAGGCATCGGGCGGCGGCCTTCTTATGTCGGTCGGCCTCGTCGGCCAGCATGACCCGACCTTGAAGGAGCTGGGCCGCTCGGGAGATCTGCAATACAAAAGACGCTCAGAGTTAGCCCGGTCAGAGACACTTGTGTAAAAAGGCTTAAGTGGAGAAATTACTTACCTCGGCCAAGTCGAAGCCGATTTTCTCGGCCACCTGGGTCGGGGTCATCTTCCCCAAATCTTCCTTGGCTGGCCCGGCGTTGCCAATACGGGCCAGTATGGACGTGTCGCCCTTATTCCGCCCGGTCGAAGGACTCGGGCTTCGCTGCTCTCGCCGGCGTTTGATGCCGCGGACCTTGGTTACGCCCTTCTCGGGCACCTTCTCTTTTCCTCGGGTGACCTCCACCCGGGTGACCAAGACGTCGGTCGGCTCGACCACGAAGCCCTCGGCCGTAGTGATGGTCGAGGCCCCAATCGGTCGGGCAAGGGGGACCTCCTTCTGCCCGGCCGGCTTGCTCTTGGGCTTCTTCTTGCCAAGCGAAATCTTGGTGGGCGGGGGAAGAGGAGCTTCGTCATCTCCAAAATCTGCCATTTCTGCAAAATAAAAGAACAAGGCAGTTAGTTCGGGAAAAGTAAGGTCGTTCGGGGTGTTAGGGTCGGGAGGAATGGTTAGTGTTAAACCTTTACCCTTCCGCTTGCCCCGAACGGGCATCCTTGCAATCGTCACGCCCCGAGGCTCGGGCTTATACTTCTCGGGCAAGTCGTATACTGGCTCGGGCAGGTCGGCCGCCTCGAGGGACTCGGGCGTCTTGAAGATCCGATACTCGTAGATCTCCCCGGATATCTTGGTCGTCGCATCCTTGAGGGCCTGAGTCTCGGTTGGGACAACTTGCTTCCTAAAGCGCTGACTCCAGACCCTCTCAACCAGGAAAATCCACGGCTCGTACTTCACCGAGAACAGCCGGTTCTTCCACCCCCGGTTGTTCCCAGGCAGCCCCTTGATCGAGCACATGTCTGCTCGGGACTGGGTCATCAGGAATCCGCCCCCGTACGCAGCTGCCAGCACCTTCACCTGGTAGATGAAGTTGAAGAGCTCTATGGTGCAGGCCAGCTGGTGTCGACCGCAGATCTGCGGGAAGCACGCGATCATCCGGTGCGCGTTCGGGCAGATCTGCCCGGGCACCACCTGGTAGTAACCCAGGAACGCGGTGAGGAGGCCCGAGAAGGGGAAAGTGATCGGGGCCATCAGTGAGTCGTAGTGCATCCCGAGCCACTTTCCCCGATGCCTCTCGATGATGTTCCTGAGCTGGCGGCTGGTGTCGAACTCGACCCGACCAGCAAGTGTTGCAGCGATTCTGCTCGCTTCTCCTTTTGTCAGCAAGCTCATCTGGTTTTCGACGCTCTCGCTGTTGAGGAACTCGAACCCGTCCCCGCCTGGCGCCGCCGGCCCGGCTGGGTCTTCCTCGACCGCCTCCGCGTCGTCTGCCCGGTTGCCCCCTTCGGGCTCAACCTGAGGGTAATCCCCTATTACCCTCGTAGGCGTTTCTCTAACGCCTTCGATTGGGGAATTCCGTCCGCTCGTGGACGTTTTCCCGCTCTCGTCGCTGGAGCTCCCCGACCCGCTGGAGCTCGACCCCGACGTCCCCGACGAGCTTGATGACCTTTCTGGCTCGGGGGCTCGGTCGGGGATTTGCTGCGGTCGTTGTACGACCTCCGGAGAATAGGACATGATGTCCACTTCATCGCTGATTTGCTCGACCTCGTCGTCGTAGTCTGCAACCGAGACGTTCTAGCTGTCTGAGTCTGACATCTTTTCTACCTAAAGGTCGGTCGGGGTTAGTACAGGGCTCGGGACGTTGGGTCGGAGTTAGTGTTATCCTACTACTAAGCAAAGCTTGAAATAAAAACAAAGCAAGGAAGTAGAGAGCTTACCGATCAGGGAGACTTTGTAGAAGTTTGCAGGAGAGTTGCTCGATTGGTCTGCTGAAAAGCTCGTTTGGGACTCTCTGAGGGTGCCGATTGATTCAGAAGATTGAGGAAAGTTCAAATGAGGGCCTCAAGGGCCTATTTATAGGAGAGCATTTGGGCGGGAAGCCAATCCACTTGCGCGACGTGACCCGCGCTGATTCCGAGGCGACCGTTGCAGTCGCAGAGGCCGGCAGTCGCCGACACGTGGCGAGAAGGGGAATGACAGCTGGCCGGTCGGTTTGGTAGCCGACGGTTGGGCTTCTTCATCTCGTCCCGTTTTTTCCCGAACGGTCAAAAAGGCCCGGGCTGGGGGGCTCTTGGTAGGGAATATCCCGACCGACATAGCTTTACCCCGACCGGTGTACCTTTGTCTTTTTTCTTCTTGTCTTTGCAGGTAACAGGTCGGGTTTCTTGTGAAGAACCCGGTCGGGGTCCGACCGGGAGTTGCCCGAGCGGCAGTGTCGACCACCGAGCGGTAGCCCTTTAGCGAGAGAGCTGACAAGGGACACGTGGCGGCTCCACGCGTTGACAGGCAGGGCACCCGGGACGACGACACGTGGTTGCTACGTGGGAAGCATGCCGAACGGCCGGATTTGTGTCTCCGGCTCCGCGGCTATAAATACCCGCGATAGCGACAGTGTGATGGACTTTTGGACGATCGATAGGTTGTTGTTAGAGAATCCCGACCGCAGTCAGTCGGTACTCAGAGCAACCAAGTAGATTGTACTTAGGGCCTTCATTGATCAATAAGAGTTATTTACTTGCTTTAATTGGTCTCTTAGTTCTTTAATTACCGCAATTAACACTATCAAAAAATATATATATATATATATATATATATAAGGGTGAAGAGATATGGCGTAAGTTGTTAGCAACGAAGATTTGATTTGCACCCTTTACGCGCGAGAAAAAATATTTATACTATACAATTCAATAAGTTTTAAAAGAGCTCTTGTATAGATAGTGGTGCAAATTCACTTTCCAAACCAATGTGAGACAAAAGCTACTCTCAAGCTTTTTCCCTTCACTTTTCCAACTCAAATGGGTCTACTTTGAGAATCAATATCTCATTCACCCATTATCCGTTTTGAGCGTACAATATATCAATCTCTTCGTCTCACTACGAAGAACCCGAATTCACTTTGACCCGACCCAAATCGGAAGTTGACCCCACTAATAATTGTACGACAAAATAATCACTTAATATGCCATTTTATGTCATTTTAAACTATTTTCCAACAATATATATATATATATATATATATATATATATATATATATATATATATATATATATATATATTGAGGATATTATAGTAAATTGATTCATATAGCCATTAACCAAACATGGTAATATTATTCCACAATCCAAACCCAACAAATAATGTAACCTTGAACCAAACACATACTATTTGTTAAGGGTCAAATAGGCCACTCAATTGCACACCAAATTGTAATTAGATCATCAATCTCAAAAAAATACAATTTGGGTCGCTGAATAACACAAACTCATGCAATTAGACCTAAAATGACCTATTTACCTAGAACTATGCTGGCGGTTTCCTATTTTAAAAATAATTTTGAATAAAATAATTAATTAATATTTAAAATAAAATAAAATAAAATAACATAACATAAAAAAACTAGAACAAAACAGCCGGAGAGCCATGGAAACGAAGATTCGTTCCTCTCCATAGCCGGCCATAGAGACGAAGATTCGTTCGTCTCCATGGCCAAGAGACGAAGGGGCCTTCGTCTCCATGGCTGGAAACAATGCCGGCCGAAGACGATTCTAGTTTTTTTTTTTTAATTAATTATTTTATTTAAAATTATTTTTTAAAAAGGTAACCGCAATGTCAACATAATTCTAAGTAAATAGTTCATTTTGAGTCTAATTGCATGAGTTTGTGTTGCTCAATGGTCCAATTACATTTTGTTTGAGTTCGATAGCATAATTGTACTTGCCTATTTTACCCTTATTCTATAAATAAAAATAATAATAATAATAATAATAATAATAATAATAATAATAATAATAATAATAATAATAAAAAAACAATCTGTCTTTTCTCCGTGGCTACCTAAGGTTTTTATAAATAAAAGTTGTGTTGTTGTAAAGACCACACGTAAATACTTGCCGAAATGTTGGAGCCCCTATTTTTCTTCGTTGTGTCCCCCTTCATCAATGATCAACCACTTTGAATTGTGACTCCTAGCCTTCGTCCCCACCGTGACTAATACTGCAATTTTCCAACACCCAAAACTCATTTCCTCTCACATCTTTAGTTTGTTGCCGACTACCAAATTATATGTCATTCTTCCCTCCCTGCTCAGATCACCTAGCTAGTTAATTACCTTCCGTGGCAGAAAGTCATTCGCAAATCATCCCCTCGGGATCGCTTGACGATGATCCTCTTGTCCAAGACAATCCTGATCCCAGTCTTATCAGTGATGAACTCAAACCCACGACGCCTGGCCAGAGGACTTATTCCGGCTGGGAAATGGCGAGCCTTTGGATTGGACTAGTGGTGGGCGTGCCGTCATTTTATCTAGCCGGTAGTCTTGTTGAACTGGGCATGTCATGGTGGCAAGGCGTTGCCACCGTCGTCGCCGCCAACATCATCACATCACTTACCTTAATCCTCGCCGGCCACCCCGGCACGCGCTACGGCATACCTTTTCCGGTGCTGGCGCGTTCGGCCTTCGGGATTAGCGGTGCCCACATTCCCACGCTGCTTAGATCATTGGTTGCCTGTGGATGGTACGGGATCCAAACGTGGATCGGCGGCGAGGCAATCTTCATTCTCCTCCCCAAAACCATCAAAGATTCATCTTTTTCCCAGCCTGTTTCTTGGCTTGGCACGTCTGTTATTGAATTCACTTGTTTTATTGTATTTTGGGTAGTCCAATTGGCAAGTGTGTTTTTTGGAATTAATGGGATTAGAGAACTGGAGAATTACTCAGCACCAATCCTTGTAGCACTTGTGGTTTGGCTTTTCATTTGGTCATATGTGAAAGCTGGTGGTTTAATAAACCTCTGCCCTTCAAGATTCACCTTCAGGAGAGGTGCAGTGGTGACAGCATTGCTTGGGATTGGGTTCCAGCCATGGAGGCTGATGCAGTCGAGCGAGAGCTATCTGAACACATGGCTGGTTGGGTGCTTGGTGTTCGTGGGGCCCGTCGGGGGCATAATCTTGGCAGATTATTATCTGGTTAAGGGCATGGATTTGAGGATTAAGGATTTGTATTCCAGGAGTCCATATGGTGCTTACTACTACTGTGGTGGATACAACTTGGTGGCTATCATGGCGTTGGTGATTGGGGTTTTGCCTGGCATCCCTGGTTTCTTGCAAAGTGTTGGGATCTTGAAGAACATTCCCAGTTTCTTTACGGCAATTTATAACATTGCTTGGTTCTTTGGCCTCGGTTCTGCTGGAGCTTTTTACTGGTTTTTATCCTTCTTGGAAGAAAAATGCATAAAGCATCAGCCTTTAGATCCCCTTTTACACGATTCATCATAGTTCATTAGTTCCGGCCTGTCTTTATGTAATATATATTTCTACTCAGGTCTGTCTGAGATGCCTTCTCATTTTAAGGTCATTGATTGTGTGTGTATATACATATAAATATGAATGACTATCGTATAAAATGGCAGGCTTGATCTTCAAAAAAGAACTGCAGAGAGAACTATTTATCAGTGAAACGAGGGCCAATATTTATAGTGGTAAGAATGTGAGACTCCAGCTTCAGTGGCTTAACGTAATTGGTTCGTAATTAAACTTAAAAGTCATGAAGGGATTGAATCTCTTGTGCGCACATGAAGACTGCTTGAGTTCGAAAATTAAAGCTCGAGCTTGGCTCGGTTATGAAACGAGCCCATTCGAGTTTGAAATTGATTGAGCTTTAGCTGAGCTTTGACCGAACGGTTAGACTATATATATATATATATATATATATATATATATATATATATATATATATATATATATATATGGATCGCGAGCAGCTCGACGAGGCACAAGCCTAAAACATTTGAGCTTAAGCTCGGCTCGATTACGAAACGACCCGGCTCGAGTTCGAAGTTGACCGAGCTCGAGTTGAGCTTTGACCGAGGGCTCACGAGCTGCTCGACTCATTTACATCCCTAGGTGAGGTCCTGTGGGCTTAAGAGTTGGGATTAGTCCGACGAAGCTGCCTGTTGAGCGGTGTGTGAGGGCCCTTGAGATGGGCGATTTCACATTTTTTGTCACGAGAATGTAGGACTCTAGCTTTAGTCCAAACTTTTTAGTATTATCTTAATATTAATAATTAAATATTTGAGATAATATAAAGACTTTATTCAAAAAGTATTGACCTACCATTATGTTCCATGATCATATCACAACTATAATACTTTAAATTGGAGTATATAATTTAACTAAATATTTATCAAATAATTAAATTATTAACCAAAAAACATAACCCAAATTAATTGAATTGATTGGCATGTAAGCTCAAATAGCTCAGTTAAAGTGCGCTTAATATTATTAACTCATTGAAATGTTCTTAAAATTTATTTTCTTCCACTGAACTATTGAGCTAAGTCTGTGTTTTTGTCTACCGTCAAAGAAAGAATTTTGGATTCACCCTCCAAAGAAATTCTTCAATGATTGACAGCAGAAGCATATCCCAATAATCAATCATAAGTAGAAACAAAAATATTCAGAATGGAGATGATAAATGATGAATGGGGTAAGGGGGCAGGAAGAAGACTGGAGTGCTTTGGCATCTTTCTAGCTATAATATGCTTAGAGATTCTCCATTGACCATTGCATATTTGGATGTCATCAACTTTATGCAGAGTTTATTGGATTCCACGTGAAAGTCAAAACCTCATTTGCAATTTTTTGAGTCATTTTCCAATTCATTTTTTGCTTTTATTGGCAGATCGATGGACAATCACTAGAAGTAACATTAGGAACTAAAGTTGATCGATTTCTGCAGTGGGCATTAATTTTTGCCGTCTTTACTTGTTTCAACTCAGCTTTAACTTCGTAATTCTAGATTGACTGCTTACTATTCGGTGAAATTCCTCTAAGAGCATTTATAATAGTGAGATTTTTTTGTGTGATTTTTTTTAGGATTTGTAAGTGTGATTAGAAAAAAGAATATGAGAAGAGAGAGAAAAAAAGGAAAAAAAAAAAGAAAAAAAAGTAAAACTGAATTTAAAAAATAATAATAATAAAATACACTATCAGGTGCGCCTGCACGCGCCCGCTAGGCGCTCTTGTGACACTCATCACGCGGTGGTAGTGAGTTTAGAGGATTTCTTTTTTCCTCACGCGTGGGTCCCATCCGCGCTGCAAATATTTCCAACCTTGCAGTTGCACCCCTTTCTTCTCTTTCTTGTACTCTCTATCCGCCACATTCCTCAACATTGTTCCAAAAATTTCATATAATCCACTGATAATGATGCTCTAAGAAAGAATTGCTTTTTTTTTTTTTTTTTTTTTTTTTTTTTCATTGCTAGGGATGTTGTGTTCTCAGGGGTAATTCTTTTAAACTGTTTTGATATATATATCTATCATTGTTTTTGGGTGGTGAGCTGGAGGTCATGTAGCTAGTTCAATTCAAATTCCAAATGGTCAAGTTACATGGGAAAGATAGTGAGTATATTAATGTATGAAGAAGTCAAATTGTTTTATCAAAAGTTTTGTCTCAAATGGGAGGAGTGTGGATTCTTATACACTTGAATGTGTTAAGACTGTATTAAGAAATAAGAAAAATACTACATGCCGTCCCATTTCTTACTCCAAACTTTATTTCTTCTCACAAATTCTTAATGTAGACACATTTTTTGGGATTCACATGATGAAAATAGTCAATCGTTTTTTGCCATTGTCATGGAGTAAAAGTGAATAAGTAGAATTTGAGAATACATGTAGTAGAACTCTTGTATTAATCTCGACATATAAATTTTGGGAGTTTACATCTTGTAGAAACGGGTCTTTAAAGGCAAGTTATCTTTTATTTTTTTAGGACATGAGGAAAAAATTGGTCAGTTGAAAGGTTGACTTGGTGGGTATGACAATGCAAAGGACGTTAGTCTAATCAGCACGTTCCGCTATTGATGGACAATTTTAATATTTATGTCCTCGCAAGTGCACGAATCACTATAGTAATAGGGTGTAATAGCAAGGGTCGAACCCACAAGGAATTGTAACAATGCAATTTAACAACTAAACTTTAAAAAATAATTAAATGAAATGTTCTAAAGTACTCGAATCAAATGCCAAAGTTAAGATAAAACAATTAAATTAACAATTTAAAGTGCCAGGAACACATATCAAAGACAAGAATCAACTCAAGTGCAAGACAATTGAATTAAAATTCAAGAAGCTAAGTGATGAAAGCTAAATTAAAAAGCATGGAATAAAAGCTAAAATGGCCAAATTTAACTCAATTAATCTCAATTCTAACCGTAAGATAAAATATAAGTAAAGTGACAATATTAATACTAGAACTGTTGCAAAGGTTTCATAGCAAAATCATCATATTCCTAGGGAAAATAATTTAGCTAAGCATAAAGAAAAAGAACAAATGAATTACCGGGAAAAAATATCAGATAACAATTAAATTGGAAGAGCCTAAGAACATGAATCAATTAAAGTAAAAGAATCGCGATAGTAAATAATTAAGGACTAAACATTAAACTTAGTATTGTAATCAAATATTAGGCACTAATCACTGTCATTAGCATTTCACACTAACAGAATGAATTGAAAAGGTAATTACTAATTATTGCAACTCAAATTAAAGAGCAAAAGAATTGAATCAAAATAATGCTACTGCCTTCTATAAATTAACGCTGCTACCAACCAACTTTAATGCTCAGATTGATTGTTGCCGTTGAACACTAGAGACGTCCGCCGCTGAAAGGAAGAATTTGAAGCTGGTACCGGAAGAATTCGTCACCGCCGAACACCAGAATCAGTCGCCGATCAGAAGCCTCCGGAATTGGTCCGGAGCCAAATTGACATCCCTTCTTTATTATTGCCGGCTTTATATTGTTTCGAATCAATGACTTCCGAACTTCCTCACCACCATTGCTCCGGTCGTTCAGCGCTGCAATAGGATCTCCCGAAAGACTAGATTTGTTGGAAGACTTTGCTGCTATGCCGTCCGATTCTGATTTGCGTTTACTGACCAAGTTGTGTCTCTCCTTCTTTCTTAATAATAATAATAATAATAATAATAATAATAATCTTATTAGATATCATATATAACTAATCTACCTTTATTAAACTCCTACTGAACATGTACTACTAAAATTAATAATATTATAATTAAATTAGAATCAATGAATTATTAAACTGACAGAATTCAAACAATAGACAAATTTAATAATTAAAACAACCTAAAATTGAATAACTATCAAAGCTACTAATAATAACAATAATAAATAAAAATAAATATAAAATTAATTAATTATTGCAAATTAACTATAAAAAGATTATTAAAAATAACAACAAAAATAATATTTATCAGCTATGTCAGTTTACACAATAATACAAGTGTTTGCCCTCTCAGTTGGGATATGCAAGGATATTGACAAAATCTATAGGGACTTTTTTGTCAGGCGAGAAAGAGGATAAGAGAAAAGCTCACCCGGGGGAAGTTAATTTTCATATACTTGTGTATCAATTTTGACATATTCGATGACGAGATAATGGATTTAGCCATTCAAGTCGTTGCTTAAGACATCCTCTCACTTTATTTATTTTACTTTCCTTTTTAATCCATTTAAAAGTATTGTCAACTTTTACAAATTACTTCCTTTTTTTAGATGCCAGCTATCACATAATGTGATGGCATCCCGGTTATCACTCTAAAGGGACAGTAATAGGTTTGAACCCCAGTGGTGGGAGCTTATATTCTTTGGACTAAAAATGTTTGAAAACCTATAGAACACATATACTATCTTGTAATAAAACTTATCTTTTAGTCTTTTAGACACTACTAACATTTTACTATTCTTAATTTACCCTTTATTAGTTGGTGCTTACTGCTTAGAAAGGCAAGAGACTTTAATCTAGCTTGCTTAGGGAAACTGGCTTTATAGATTCTTGAGTGCCTAGATTATAACTCTAGGTCCAAGTGAGGACTGAGGAGGGACAAGTAGATGGAGAAATTCGCATATCATGGCTAAGTAAGAAACAAAATTTGATTTACTATCTATTGCTGAGACAATATATATATTGCAACTAGGAGTTGTTGAACTCAACTTTTATGAATGTGACAAATGCCCTCATACTATGAGTTGAAACAAGATACTATACTCTATTATGTGATAATACTATTATACTAATGTCATTAACATATCCAAAAAATCCAGTTCAATATTCACAAACAGGGCACATAGACATCATACCTTATTTAGGGAATTAGTTGAAGATAAAGAACTAGAGTTGGAGTATGTGACTACTGAGAAACAACTGCCCGACACATTCACTAAACCATTGGAGGGTCTTGGTTTAGACAATTCATGAGATCATCCCTTGTGATTAGTTAGATGTCTGGATTATTCATATAGAAAGTGGAAAGCACAAGGTATTAAGCATTTAAATCCTTTTGTGCTTATTAACATGATTGCCCTTTTTTGCATATTATAGTATTAACTGGATAATCTTTAGAAGAAAAAGAAGAGGGAAATATTTTGACTAATGTCGTTGGAGTCAAATTTCTCCGTAAACTTCAACACCTCATATCAATCATTTGTACGTTACTCTATTCCACCATTATGTATTTATGTGTACGTACATGATAATCTTATGCATCAGCATGCATATGACACATGAAATTGGTTAATAATTTCAAGTTAAACTTTTGTTGCTAATAAAAATTGATAAGTTCTTAATCCAATAATTCAATACATAACTTACAAACCATTAAAATTTAATAAATTGCAACATATACCACCATATTATATATTAATGTAGACTCAAATTATATTGAATTTATAAATATGAATTAAAAAAAAAAATGGAGAAGCAAACACAGACAGCACTATTGGTTACCACTCTAGTTTTTATATCAATGAGCCAATAAAGAATAAATAAGTCCTTTAAAGAAGTATTACGCAATCAAGCAAAAGTTCTATACTCACTAGCTTAAAAAGTTAAAATAATAAATAATACTGTTTTTTTATTGTCTCCGATGAGATACTCTTACGAATCCTTATCCGTATCTGTAAAATCAGTCAAGTCAATATAGAAATGTAATACTTATATTGAAAGATAACTATAAATCCAGAATTGCATAACTATACATTCATAATTTCATAACTATACATTCAGAAATTATGTACAACATAATGTTGTTGACGGGAATCGAAACTGATTTTTTTTTTTAAGTTGGAAGCGTTTTTTTAATCAAAACGACGTCGTTTTTTATGGTGCACACGGATGCACATCATAATTTGCTGCTGTATGAACTATAATATCAAATAATTTACATTTAGTATATTAAAATGTGCATTGTATGCAGGAAAAGTACATTATTTGAGTACTGAAAGTATATTATTTTGTATAATGTACATTCAGTACACGAATAATGTACTTTTAGTATATTAAAAATGTACTTTTTATTATGGTCCATATAACACTGTGTGGACTATGGTTTACACAATAATTTGCCCTCTTTTTTACTTAAAATCATGTATGATGAGTTCAACCGAGAGGGTGATAGTAAAAATTAAACTGATGATCATCTAATTAAGTACAAGAATCATACTCTATTCACTCAATCATCACTTTTCCCAAAACAATTTTATTGCTCTTTTTGAAAAAAAATAAAATAAAATTGTCCCACTATTCAAGAGTGTACATCACACATTTTAATAATACATGATGTAGTTAATTGTGATTAGTGTTAGGGTCCCACTTTTTTTTTTTTTTTCTCTAGAAAACAACTAGTGTATTTATAATAAATAAAATTTTCACCACATAAGTATGGAGTCAAAAAAAAAAAAGAAAGTATGTATGAGATCATTCCATTTCCATTCTTAATATTTTATTTTCTTCTTTATGATTTCACTATTAATATTTTGAATACCACGTGAAGCAGTGAGGGTTAAATTAAAGTGTTGTATTATTTTTTTCTTAAAAATATATGAGAGAATTGAGTTTTTCGAATTTCCCCAGGAATAACTTTTCTGCTGTTGATTGATGAGACCATGGACAATCATCATTAGATATAAGACAAAATCTAATCATCTGTCGAAATTTCATAGGAGTATGTGATTTTTTGGGTGGAAAATACTATTATATGTCTCGTTCTCTACTCCCAACATTTACTCTCACATTTAAAATTTTGACATAGACACTTGCAGGGATCTACATAAAAAAAAAAAAAAAAAAAAAAAAATCTATCAATGTACTATCCGCCACACCCGGGAATAAATTTAAGATAGTAAAATTTAAAAGTACAGATAGTAAAACTCTTTTTGGTAGATCATTATTACCAATAAACCAAATTTCAAAATACTAATCAATTTTTTCATGAGTTTTCTTTTTAATTTCTTTTAGAAAATAAAAATACTGTTTTTAATTTAACCAAAAAAAAAAAACAATTTAAAGCACTAAAAATATGTTACTTTCTGAAATTTTCATATATATATATATATATATATATATATATATATATATATATATATATATATATATATATATATATTTCAGTTTTCACCTTTGATTTGCATTATAATTACTTACTAAACTTATTTGCATCCATGAAATACTCATCCACTTTAACAAATAAATTTTACAACTATATCTTTACAATGGTAGTTTACTCTTTTTTTTTTTTCTTTTTTCTTTTTTTTTTTTTTTGGGTGTGGAAAATGGTAGTTTACTACTCCGTACTATTAAATATGAATACTTAGAGCATCCACATCAATGGTGAAATAGGGGTTAATGTCAGATCTATTAACTTGGGTAGAGTTAATAGCAAATGTGGAATGAGGTTATTTTAGAAGATAATCCTCCTGCAAATATCCAATTAAGGTCAGAAAAGGAAAAGAATAAAAAATAAAGAGCAGTAAATGTTGTGCGCGTTTGCGCACAGCTAAAGGCCACACGCGCCCGTGTGGCGCGTCGACAGCGCGCCTGACGCATTAATTTTTTTTTTTATTTTTTTTTATAAAATTCAATTTTATTTCAGTTTTTTTTTCCTTTTTTTTCTCTCCCATCCCACCCTCTCTTTCCTAATCACTCTTACATTATCTCTCAAATAAATCCAACTTATGCGGATGCTCTTATAATTCTAACTTACTTTTAAAATATAATAACAACATTGACAAAATTATTTTGGTTCATAAAATAAGTTGATTGGCCCCACCTTGCCAATTAGCACACATGCATAATTATAATGTTATTATAAAATTGGTAAATTAATAATAAAAACAAACTAATTATTAAATTATAACATTTTGAAACAGTATTCAAATTTCAAATAATTGTACGTAAATAAAGAGAGAGTTTAAATACATTAAAAAAAATAAAAGAAGTAATAATTGCATAGGCATAGACGCATTGTTAATAAGCAAACAACAATCAATGAAAATTAACTTAAAATTCTTCCAATTTCACCAAGTTAATATAAATTATTCTTTAGTTAATTATTTTATTTTAACATGTGATTGTGTCAATTAAGCACACCAATATATCTTAAGCATTCACAAGGGTCAAATTAGAATTTTTAAAGTTTTTATTTGCCAAATTAAAATTTTTTTATTGTATGTTATCATACATGATGGAAAGAGATTTCTACAAAATATCAAATTATACGGGTATGAATTATTGTTCCACTAGAGATTGGGTGCTATGACACACAATATGAGATCACAACAATTAAACACTATTATTAAACTAGCAATATGAACGCAATAAGAAGTAGCTAATAAGCTTATTATAAGCAAGATAGAGTATAAATACATATAAACAAGAAAATAACACGAAGTAAGAAAAATAAGACTCAAGTTGGGAAACTTAATCATTTACATAATTACATGCAAAATAAAATTTTAGGATTTAGGAAAAATCAATTAATTTAACCAAGAGATTAAGTATGGGTCGTTATATTATAGACCGTGGTGCATGTGCACCACGGTAAAAAACGGCGCCGTTTCTTTAAGTAAAGAAACGGCCCGCCGTTAGAGTTAACGGAGTCCGCTTGTTTGGTGTATTAAACACCAACTGACACTATAGTATATCTAAACCGACACTGCAGTTATATCAAAATGATACTGTAGTTATAGTGAAATGAAACTGAATAACATTTCACATATTTGAGTGTATATTGTACAATGAAGCTGTAATTATATCAAAATGATAATGTAGTTGTGTGTTAATGAAACTATAGTGTATATAAAATAAAATTAAATAACATTTTCACATATTTGAGTCTATAAATATCGAATGAAACTATAGTTATATCGAAATGAAACTGTAGTTGTGTTGAACTGAAACTACAGTGTATGCAAAATGACACTGAATAACAGAGTTACTTTTTGCAAAAGGGTGCGAAACGACGGAAACAAACACTGTTTATTTTCATTTGAAAAAAAAAAAGACGCGCGGTGCATAATCGATTATGCACCGCGGTGCATAATATAATTTGCCATAAGTATATGCACGGAGGAATTCTAGTCTAAAAGCCATAATCGTGGTCATCTAAATAAGAATTATTAGGACTAGCAATTGATTAACCCTCATGATTTATCAATTCCAAATTTTTCAAGCACAACTAGCATCAAAAGTCCCTACATTCCCTATTCTCCTAGTGAAAAATAGGGATTATGTGAGGAATGACTTGAATCTTGATCTAGCTCGATCTCATGCATTGTGGTCAAAATTAATCTAAAAACATATATGCTAATGAATGTCATGAATCAAACATTAACAAGGTATAATTACAAATCCTTCATAATCTCAAGATCGAACTCTAAGAAAGCAAGAATTCCCTTTACGCAACGTTCAATATTCATGCATCTAAAACAATTATATATAAAATCCTAACCCAATTTCAAAACTAAGAGTTAATTCTAGGTATGGTCCCTTGACTATATTTACCAATTTTTGTCATTCGACTTTTAATTGGATCATAAATGGTCCATTAACTATTGATCTTTACCAATTTTCGTCCTCGACTTTCAATTTAATCATAAGTGGTCCTTTTAACTATTGATTTTTTTTTTTTTCAAATTTGATCCTCTAATTAAATATCATTTTAATAAACATTAAAGTTAAGGATATATGTTACTAAGAGTTTGTTTTCACTTAAACATCCCCCCTCCCCACTCCTGCTCCACCCCACCCCCACACACACAATAACATAGAAATTTTTTGGAATAAGGGTCAAATATGCCATCCAACTGCACACAATAATTTAATTAGGCTATTGAATCTAAAAAGCCAACAATTGGGTTCCTAAACTAACCAATTTCAAACAATTCTTCCAATTTGAAGGTTTCTAACAGGTCATCCTTCCAAATAAATTATTTTTAAAAAAATAAATTTTTAAAATTAATTATTTAATTTTTTTTTAAAAATGACCGGCCGGAGACGGCCGGAGTCTGTTTTTTTTTAAAAAAAAAAAAAAAAAAATTTAAAAACAATTATTTTTTAAAATTTATTTTTTAAAAAATAATTAATTTGAGAGGATGACCTGTTGACCTGTTGGAAACCTTCAAATTGAAAGAATTGTTTGAAATTGGTTAGTTTAGGAACCTAATTGTTGGTTTTTTCAGTTCAGTGGCGATCTAATTGCTTTATCGTGTGCAGTTCGATGGCCTATTTGACCCTTATTTCAAATTTTTTTATTCAAAATAGCACGTTACTGTAGTGCACCCACCTTACACCATAACATTGGAAAATTGTATTCAAAATAGCACATTACTGCACCACCCCACACCATAAAAGTTCATTTTGCAATTTGATTTGTACCCCTGCGCACAAAAGATAACTTTTAAATTATACAATTCAAAATTATTCTAAAATGGAATTGTATATATAGTTATATACTAATGCAAATCTATTTCCCATTTCAATGTGGGACAAAGACTACTTCTAAGTCTTACCATTTTCATTTCTAACTCAAATGCGTCTATTATGAGAGTTAATTTCTCATCATTCACCCATTATCCGTTTTGAGCGTACAATATATCAATTTTTTCATCTAACTTCAAAGAACCCGAATCTACTTTGACATGACCTAAATCAGAAGTGAATCCCACATATATTCCCCCTAACTTCAAAGAACATAAATCCACATTTTGACCTGACATAAATCAGAAGTGAATCTTACATATTTTGTACCACAAAATAACCACTCAAAATGTTATGTTAGCTAAGATTTACAGCAATTACTCAATAATATTGTCACCTATCACTAGTAATATTTGTAGGTTGAAATGAAGAAAAACAATCAATAAACACATTTAAATAACTTAACGTTTTCGTATTTGAAAAATAATATGAAACAAATGATAACAAACACGTTTTTTATTATTTTTAATGGAAAAAGAAAAATGAGAAAATTGTGAAAAAAAAAAAAAAAGTTAGAAGCGGAAAAAATATAATGTACTAATTAACATGCGCTAGTGTGTCACTACTGGAAATTATGGAATTTCCGACCACCATCTTAATTAAATCAAGTTGATACCAAAAAGTGGTCGGAAATAGCAACAAAAGTTTTTCCGGACATAAAAGTGGTCGGAACAAGGCTTTCGACTTGATTTAAGATCACTTTCAGGTGGTCGGAATTCCATAATTTCCAGTAGTGTGTGTCTATATATATATATATATATATATATATATATATATATATATATATATATATATATATATATATATATATATATATATATATATATCCTTACATCACATGCAGTAAGTTACTTTTTAAAGATTAAAATGATGATGATGTGCGTTTAATTTGTGTTATTTAATTACAAAAAGAAATCAATGTGCATGGTGATTTCATCTCAATATAGTAGCACATAAACCACTTTGTACAAGACACACGATCGACGTAATATATACATTAAACCTACTCCTCTTCTTCTTCTTCTTCTTCTTCTTTTTTTTTTTTTTTTTTTTTTTTTTTTTTTTTTTTTTTTGAGAAACAAAAATATGATTCAGTAATAAGAAGAAAACACATACATCGCATGAAATATACTAATCTCTAGTTGTGAAATAAACTAAAAACAATTTTTTTAAAGCAATAAATCCAATAATTAACCGTGATTAACTAATGGATTTATCCATTTCTTATTATTAAGATGCAAATGTCGTCATCATTATTAAATAGAAAATGTTACTTCTACTTTCAAATTCTATTCCCAATATATTTTTACATATTCCTTAAGACTCATATGCTAAAGATATATAACCTACCATTCTTTGCCACATCAATGAATAAAAATAAGAGAGTAGAAACAAACAGTGCATGTAGTAAAACTCTTATTAAATTCATCATTATATTTAATCATGGTAATATTAATTCTTCTTTAAATTTTTATCTTAGGAGCTGAGGTCTATGAGTCCAATCCCAATTGCTACAGTTAAGCAATAATAAGGGACTAATGCATATGCTAAGCACCTTATGTTCAAGTAGCACATCTGTGGTTCCCCTTAAAGAAATGTCACAGGATCGACCCCGGTAGTGTGGTATTGATTCTTTAGACTGTAGCAGATAGAGAAAGTATAAAACAAATAGAGTCAATAGTATTCAGAAAAGGGCCAGTGCATATATGACAATAATGTATGTAGAATAACTAGTATAGTATTTGCATTTGTACGTGATGAGAGTATATACTTAGAGATACTGTGCATATAAATATATAATTTTGAAAAGAAAATGGCAGACTGAGCGGAATGGAGTAGTACGTGGAGGTGCAAAAGGTATATGCCATGGAAGATGCTAACAGACACCCCACCCCCCCTCATTTCACTCCCTTTTCCTACTTCCTTTTTGCTCTTCTTTTTCCCAAAAGTGACCATACCCTCTCTACTTAAGTCACCTCACGACCAACTTCAACAACAACCCCACCCCCCATCCCCATACCCATACCCATCCCCCACCCCCTCTATATAACACCCTTTATTCCCCTCTGCTTCAAACCCTCCATCCATCCCCTCCCCTCTAAGCTCATTATATTGCCTGAAAGGCTGAAACCCCCCTTGCCGCCGGGGGCTCCGATGGGGGCAAGGGTGGCTTCTTCAGCCGCCGGGTGACCGGGAGAAAGCTGCCTCGGAGGTACAACGTTTGAACATCATCGGAACAGCGGGCTGAGTCGTCACGGTCACCCACCACCCGTGATGTTGAAGGCGTGATGGTACTATATATATATAGTATGAGTATAGGTTACTTGAAAATTAAGGGCAACTTGTATCCTTTGGCATTTTCTCTTCCCCTTAGTCTCCTGCTAGGCTCGAGGAATGAATAATTTAATTTATATACTTATTACTACAACAATAAATCCCAAGGGCAAGGCAGATTATGCTATTTAATCTTAATTATCTCTACTTAATTACTTCTTATGATACGTGTGATGATAAATAATATGTATAATGCATGTAGGCCTATATATGGCCACGTTCAATAATGTGCAATTCAACTTTAATAATCCATTTGTGGTATGCTCTTGTGTTACTAGACAGCAATGCAAGTATTTTATTTCTCAATTATTTGTCAACATATCTACTATTATCCTATGAACAATTCCAATATTCCATATCAGGATTATCAGCATATGCACTTAACTCTTATTGTTAATTACTTTCTTCGATGTGTATGTCGTTGTAGTTATAATAATATAAATAGTACCTTAACAGTATAATGATAAGGTATAATTCTAATTCTAATAATTCCTCGAGAGTTTATTATCTTCTCTCAGGACAGACTAAAGGGGAGGCAGCGGTGTGGGCAATGACGGAACTAGCTAGAAAAAGAAATTGATGAGTTGGGGCAAAAGTTAATTAAAGCTAATAAGATGTTTTGTAAATTAAAAAAAAAAAATGAAACAATTAATGGGAAAAAATGGTTCCTATAAAAACACATTATAAATCAAAATATAATGTTCATGACTAGCTGTACAAGACAATACATATTAATATAAATTAAAAAAAAAACACATTCACTACACCTATAAAAGAGTTTCTGTTATGTTGGAGATAATGAACCAAAATCGATTTAATATCGTAAAATAATATTTATATATACACACACAAGTATATAAAATATTATTTGATATTTATCCGAAATATATATATACACACAAATATATATATATATATATATATATATATATATATATATATATATATATATATATATATATATATATATATAACGGATCCAACGGTTACGTATATATATGTATATCTACGAAAAAGATATACCAATATATATCAACCAAAAGGAATTTATAATACACAGATTATAATTCCAACCAAACTATAACATAAAAGGAGGATTTTTGCTTAGAAGCATAATCCAAAACCGAAAGAAGGAAAGATTGGCTCGTGTTTGGGTAAGGGTTTTTAGCGTGAGTCAAGAGACCACTCTTTCCTTAAAACCTTATTTGCCACCTCCCAAAAGTGCTAGGAGCGCCGTGGCCTAGGTTTCCCAGGATAAAATGCGCTACGGTTCGACGTTTGAGCACCCAAACGAACGAACCCGGCGAACTAGAGCAACAGCCTTGAACACAGTCAGGCTTAAGAAGGGAGTAGAAGCAGAAGGTTTTGAAGCTTGAAAACAAAATTCGTGTAGAGCTCTTGTAGTTGTTCGTAATGTGTAAAGCTTCTACCTTCTACCCCTTCTTATATAGGGGAGGAGTACTTAATAGCATTTATCATGGCCTTAATTACACGTTGTGTAACATCTAAAACAGCAACCCCCATTAACAGAATTAAATTCACAATTCAAAACTGGAGTTAATGGACTGTTGGCCTTCAGCCTCACCAAATTTCGGCCCCAGGCCGAAACTTTCAGCTTCGCCAAGTTTCGGCCCAAGGCCGAAACATTGCTGCGTTCTGTTTCGGTCTGGCCGAAACTATCAGGTTTCGGCCTTCCAAGGCCGAAACCATGGTTCAGACCGAAACTATCAGGTTTCGGCCTCCCAAGGCCGAAACCATGGTTCAGTTCGGCCTGGACCGAGCTCGTCTCGGTCTTGGCCGAACCCAAGTGGGAGGCCGAAACCATGGTTCAGTTCGGCCTGGACCGAGCTCGTCTCGGTCTTGGCCGAACCCAAGTGGCTATTGTGTTGGAAAATATGATACCGAAAGTTGGCATAACTTAGCCCGCAAGGCCAGCCATTTCCGGACGACATTCGTGCCCGTAGGTGCCGGCGCACACGAGCTCGGGCTTGAATCAAGCCTTTCCGAAGTCATCTCTAGTTGGAATTTGATTTGCACCCCCCCCCCTCCCCGCGCGAGAGAGCCTCTATGCTATACAATTCTACAAGCTCTAAAAAAGCTCTTGTATAAAAGGGGGGTGAAATCCTCTTTCCAAATCAATGTGGGACAAAGCTCACTTTTCCCTTACATTTTTTCCAACTCAATGGGTCTACTTTGAGAATCAATATCTCATTCACCCATTATCCGTTTTGAGCGTACAATATATCAATCTCTTCGTCTCACTACGAAGAATCCGAATCCACTTTGACCCGATCCAAATCGGAAGTGGACCCCACCCATAATTGTACCACAAAATAGCCACTTAAAAGCCATTTTAATGCTATTTTTCCAACATGTTACACATGGACCGGATTCAAACCCATGACCTTTGTCTGGCTCAATATATATATATATATATATATATATATATATATATATATATATATATATATATATATATATATATATATATGTATGTATATTAAAATTCTAATATCAATAAAGTTATTAAATTATATAAATTAGTAAAGTAAAAAATTTACTTTTGATGATATGGTGCCAATATGAATTGTTCATCCTTCGTCCTTATCTGAATTGAAGTTTAACATGCACGTTGCGTAACTTGAAAACATTCTTCTTCGAACTCTCCATAAACATAAACAATTATGATGATCATTTGAAACACATCTTAAAGTTTTATATATATATATATATATATATATATATATATATATATATATATATATATATATATATAGAGAGAGAGAGAGAGAGAGAGAGAGAGTAAGGTTTAAGTGCGGCGATGTCCTTAGGTGCAGCGTCACCAATAGTTCAATAAATATACACCATCTGTAACAATCCAAATTTTCATTTTATAAATTCAGTATTAAGAAATCCCAAAATAGCCTTTTTTCACTCCATTAAAATTTTTTGCGATCAATCGGTGTATGAATAAAATATTTTCGTCACATTTTAAATTAATTCGACACCAAAAATGGATTCTATTCGAAAATTCCTAAGTTTTCGGGTACTTCATGTACCAAGATTTAAATCGAGAAATTATCCGAGTGAGACCGGGAGAAGTTAAGAAGATTTTAAACAAGTGTTTATCCAAATAGTTTTTTTTTGAGAAAATTCACTTTCAACCCCAAAATATTTAAAATAGCATTTCTAGCCTATGGTTCATGTTTCATGGTGGACCACTAGACATCCAAAATATCTTTCCCGATTCATCTTCTAAGCTATTGAAATTACTCCTTTACCCTCAACCAATCATTGATGATCAACCTAGGGTTTTGGACCCTATATAAACCACATTATTCCATCTTGATTCCCTGATCTTTTTCTTTGCATCTCCACACCATTTGTCTGCCAAGAAAAAGAGGAGAAACAACATCACAGTAAGCTCATTTCATCCTTCAATCCTAGCCTTCATTCCTCTTCTAGTTTCTTTAATCTTTGAGGTTCTAGGCTAAGGGTGTATAGTGTGTTTGGGAAGTATAGGTGGTGAAGGAGGCTCAACCTAGATAGATAGGAAGAAGAGATCCAAGCTAGAAGAAAGACTACAAGAGGTATAACCCATGGATTCCTCTTTAAAAATTGGCTCTGTGAAGCCTTAGTTTTGAGTATAAATGAGTAGAAACTATGAGTTTTGATGTGTTCATGCTTAGAAGTGATTTAGTATTTGTTTGTGAGTTGTTGAGATTGTTTTGGACTAGTTTTTGCAGATGAAAAACCATCTGGTGCACAACACAGTGTGCACCAGATCAGATGGACGGCCCTAGCCGCGGCCCATCAGAAGGGCCGCCGGCTAGAGCCGTAGTGGAACGGGATTAGGGCACGACCCTAGAGGAGGGCTGTTGCCTAGTCCCGGTGAGGCAGCGAGGTGTGAGGGGCGGATCATGAGGAGTCCCGCCCCAGGTCCCTGACTTTAATTCTAAGAAGAATCTGTGCAGTGGCCGGGCCCTTGTGGCTCAGCTACGTGTCGTTTCAAACCGAGTATTACGGGTCCTTGTGGCTCGGCTCTTCGGGACCGTCTCGACACACGTTTTGGCTTTGATTTCGTTGAATTTGGATTAAAAGCAAGTAGGTTATGAAGGATTTTGTGAAGAATTGCTACACAGAGTATACTTTTGCTTAGTTCACTGTGTATGAAAAATGTTTGGTTATGTGATCAGATGATATTTTATTGAGTAAAGATGCATGATCATTTGAGAATTTGATTTAGTATGAAAGCATGATTAGATTGTGATATTTGATCAATGAGAAATGAAGCATACTTTGGTGATAGAATGTATAGAAATTGCCTTATTTCAAACCAAACATGATATTATATTCATGAGTACTCCATACTATTTTATACATGATTTAGAAGCATGTCATAGAGCATTTTGGCATTTCACATGTGTCATATTTCAAAAATGCATAAGGGGCCAACGTGAGCCCAAGAATATTTTCAAAAATCATAAGCATGTGGTATATCATTCTTTGATGCATTGAGAAGTAGTAGAGTTGTTGCATGCATGAGATTGATGTAGGAGAGATATAACTTATGTATTATCTATATCAGTGAGGTTTTGGAGGATACCGTTTTGACTATGTCCTCTCGGGAGATATTTTATGGACATTGTGGTCCCAGTATATGTAACGCGGCGTATTCCCACGTTACGAGGTTGGAAACTTCCCGCCAGGCTTGGAATCCTGGTTAGGGGGTGTGCACACTAATAGTTTGATACCTGATTCCACAGAGTTTGAACCACGAGATTGGTTTCGTAGACGGTATGAGATATTGGGTCAGATTTATGCCGTTCCCGATGGGGTAATTCACGCTTTGGTGAAACCTAAGCCGTCTACGAGTATAAGAGAAAGAAAGAGAGTCAACAGAGACTCAAGAAAAAGAGTCAATAGAGACTCAAGAAAGAGAGTCAATAAAGACTCAAGAGAAATAAGAGAGTCAAGAGAGACTCAAGAAAGAAATGAAGAGACCTCCACAGAAAGTACTTTATTTTATAAAAAAGAGTATGAGCATGAATATATTATTGCACTAGATTGCATAAGAATATGATTACAATGTTGCATGAGATTGCATATGAGTATGAGTATATTATTGCACTAGATTGCATAAGAATATGATTACAATGTTGCATGAGATTGCATATGAGTATGAGTATATTATTGCACTAGATTGCATAAGAGTATGGTTATAATGTTGCATGAGATTGCATAAGAGTATGATTATTGATAGGAATATTTTTGTAAGTTTTGATGAGCCAAATGTACTTTAGATCCCCTTAGTTTTTAGGTTTTTTAGTACAAGCATCATAAATCAGAATATCGAGTCAAAGGGAATCTACCATATGAAGAACAAAATTAATTTGAGAAATTAATTTTGGTCCTACGAGTATTCATCCGAGAAAGAAGCATAAAGGAATGGCGTTGCAAGAAATGATTGGATGAGCTTAACGGTGAAATAGTAAAAGTCCTTACTTAAAACGATCATACCTGAGATCAATTCCCCCCACAAGAACTTATTTTTTACAAGTCAAGAATTCAGACAAGCACAATGTTCTTAAAAGAGCACGATGCGAACAAACACAATGTTCTCAAAGGAGCACAATGTTCTAAAGAAGCACAATGGGAACAAGCACGATGTGTCCAAAAGAGCACAATGTGACCAAATCAGAAGAGCACAATGTTCAAGTCGGCAAAGAAGAAAGATGATATGAAAATGGATAAATTCGAAGGAATTTATTTTGAATCAGCCCACATGTCACAAGAATCCAAAATTGCCTGAAGATATTGATCAGAACGGAAAAAATATTTATGAAGACATGAATATAAAAACTTATCCTAGAAATAAATTCTATCAGAAGAATTTATTTCAAAGATTCGTTGGAAATTCTAATTGACAACAAAAATAATATTTTAAGAAACAACTTGAAAATCAAATTGAGATAAAATATTATTTTGTCAGGCAAGTTGACAAACAAATCAAAATTGAAGATCTACTATTGTCAACAATATCAGGCTATGAAGATTCAAATTTCAAATATCAAATTATCTCACTCCAACGGATATATTTGATTGCCTATAAAAAGCCATGAAGACTTGAAGACAAACAGATAGAGGTGAATACAAAAAATACGAACAAGTGAATACGCACGAGATAAGAAGTGCAAGTGCTCAAATATTCTTAGAGACTTTGTCTGAATAGTCTCAAAACTAGTTGGAGAGAGATACAACTACCTTTGTATTTGTAATTGTAAAAAGAGTATAGCTGTGTGCAAAATACTCTAGTGAGTGTAGTTGTGTGCAAAACACTCGTAGTTGCTAAGTGTAGTTGTGTGCAAAACACTTAGTTGGCGTTGAGTATAGCTGTGTGCGAAATACTCGGAGTTGAGTGTAGCTGTGTGCGAGACACTCGGAGTTGGGTGTAGCTGTGTGCAAGACATCCGGAAGAAGTGCTTGTGTAGCGCTTATTCACTATTGTAACTGTGTGTGGAAAATAGTGAATTACTCCTAGAAGTGAATGGAGTAAAGTGGACTAGGAAGATTACGCCACTTCCGAACCACTATGTAACACCCCAGATTTTCAAGACTTTTAAAACTTATATAATAAAGATAGAATCTCATTAAATCCCAAAATACGATACAAAGAGTACGGGGTGCTATGCCACACCCGAGCTAGAGAACTCGGCTGTACAGGCTAAATTCTAAAATCTCAATCAGTATCAATACTAAATCATGGCACGCAGGCCGAAATGGAAAACTATCTAAGCTACGCCCCAAGCTTCTAGCGCGCTCCAGTGATCTACTCGTCTGTGCCTGAAAGCCAAATATATCTGTTCAGCGAGAGATGCTGGTAACCCACTCCAACGCGTTGAAATACAATACATATAGACATATATATAGATATACGAAAACCATTTTGAAGCATGAAGATATATCATACGAGACTCTAGCTTTTAAAACAGGGATAGACTCGACAGATAGAGCTAAGCACAGACAACAGTTATACCAAGCATATACAGTTTACAACATGCAAGACAGGTAAAGATAAGCACAATTAATAATCATAACCCAACATATATGATTCTCAGTATAGATCCCATAGTCACATCCCCAAGACACTCATAACAACAACTCATCCATATTTCATCACATAGCACACTTTGTTGGCGCCACAGGACCAATCGCATGCCCATACATGAGGGTCAGCGTATCGCAACACGGAGGGGTCGATCGCAACCGACCGATAAACCGCAACTCATCATAGTTTGATCGCAACCAAAGAGTGGACCGCAGCCCAAGAGTATGTCATCTGACCGCAGCCAGGAAATATGAACCGCAGCTCATGTAGAAACGTTTGATCGCAACCAAACGGTGGACCGCAGCCCAAGAGTGTAAATCTGACCGCAGCCAGCTTCTGAACCGCAACTCAGGAATAACCAATCCGATCGCAACCGAATTGGGGTATCATGCACACATAACACATAGCAAGCACATGCAACCCACATTAACACATTGGGAAGGGGGAGAAAACGTATAACAAAACCTATGCGTGATCCTTCACATACTAAGAATAATCCTAAGGGGTTCATACTTCTTTCACCTAGGTTAACGAGATACCAATTCAACTAGCATGCAATATATAAGACTCATACAACCTACGAACGGTACCCGAAATATCAAACTAGACATAGGCACGATAGACGGAGTCCATTGGGACACCACGGGGGTCGGGGGAACATCAAACGGGGAAGCCAAAATCCCAAGGTGGGGTACAAACCAGCGGGTAGCCGGTGGGTGAGGAGTCACCCGCCGGCTGCCCGCCGGCGGCACTGTTCCGGGCAGCGGGTGCTCGGCGGGCAGCTGCCCGCTGCCGGCGAGGCCTCTTTTGGCCGTGGGTAGGTGGCGGGTCCCCTACCCCCCACTGACTCTATTTCACCAAAAACGCCCCGGGAACCTTTGTGGAACCCGAAACCATGCTTAGACACTTTCAAACGCAATTGATAACACACGTAGACAATTAACGAATCAAAATCAAGAAACATACGACACATAACCTGTCATGCTTTTCTAAACATAATCAACACCCAATCATGCGAATTCTCACCCAATATACCAAGAATAATTCCATACGAATTCCACGATATAACCTAGGGTTCTAATTATTTTAAATCAACAAGAACACAATTCATCTTCCAAAATCAAGATTCGGTAGGAATATCATATAAATATCAAGAACCTCATATAATCATTAAGAACATCAAGAACACCATATAATCATCAAGAACGTCATATAATCATCAAGAACACCATAATTATCAAGAACCTCTCATCATCAAGATCACCCATGGAATCATCCCACCAATCATCAATAATAATATCACAAATCATCCATACACAATAATATGGGGGAATCCTAAGAGGGGAATCATAGCTATGAAAATAGGTTTTGTTGAGACATGGGTTACCTTTTAGCCTTAATTAATTCCTTGGCCATGAAGGGTCTTTCTTGAAGCTTTCTTCTTTCTTGATTTCTCCTAGGGGAATTCTTGGAACTTCTTGTGTGGTGAGGGATTATTGTGGTGGGAGTTCTAGGTGCCTCCTTATGTTCCCTATTTATATATCTAAGAGTCTTACTTAGGGCCTAATTACTATAGGTTTGCTAACTCTATTCCTTTTAGGACTAAGGATTTGGTTTAGGGATAAGGGCCCATGGACTATGGTGGGCCTTTCCTAATTAATTATTGTGATTTAATTCTTTCTTTTGGGTAATTGGTTAAATGATTAATTGGTTTTAGGGATCGTAACATGGGGTGTTATACACTATAAATTGCCTCTCTCATTTACATACCGCACTTACATAATTTGCTCTATCTATCTATCTTATCCGACTAACCCGTTTACTATTCACTGTTTATCTTAATCCTTCAGGTTTAGTGTGTTTTCACGTATGCATGTGACTCAAACTTCTCGAGCTTAAATATTGAATTATTCTAAGCAAGTTTGACGTGCTGCATGTGACGTTCGTCACACGGTCGACGTGACACGACATCTTATTTACAATCTTGAATATTATTGTTAAATGTTGAGTGAACCATCTCCTTTATATATTCAAGATACCTCTGTCACTTTACATATCATCTGTATCCATCTTACATACGCATGTGATTTAAATTATTGGGCATAACTCTTTACATACAATTATTCCGCTGTGCAGTTCAAACTCACTCTATTTACTTGTTACTTAGAGTTGAAGTTACCAAAGAGTTATTTATTTTGAAAAGGTTTGAAAGTCTATTCCCCCCCCCCCCCCCCCTTTCTAGACTTTCACCATCCTATCGGGACCAACAATTGGTATCAGAGCGGTTGTCTATTTGAGTCAACATTGACTGCTAGACAGATCTCAAAAAATCAAGATGATGAAAAGAGATATGGCTCTTGCCCAAAATCTATTGTTTTCCTTAGAAAAATTGATGATTGGAAAATTCGCACGCAGGTACATCTATCCGCATTACATGATGAAATGTGGGAAGTGGTTACGAGTGGTCCTATTGAGATTTTACAAGTCAACACTTCATCCGTACAAACAAGTGACACTCCACAATACATTCCAAATCCGGAAGCGGAATGGTCTCGTAAAGATAGAACAAGAAATAACTTGGACAATATTGCCAAGGATATTTTGTTTAAATCTATCGATGACACGATATTTCCAAAAGTCCGAAAATGTCAATCCGCCAAGGAAGTTTGGGAAACGCTCATTCAAATTGGTGAAGGAGACGAGCAAGAAAATGATAATAAGCTCACCATAGCATTAAAGAAATTTGAGGATTTCAAAATGCAAAACGGCGAGAATATTACCGACATGGAAACAAGATTTGCCAAAATCTTAGGAGAGATTAATGATCTTGGAAAAGATATTAATCAAAAAGAAATCTCACTCAAAATTCTACGTGGTCTACCATCTACATGGGACATGAAGGTCACGGCCATGAGAGATCATAGGGATCTAAAAACCCTATCAACCGATAAGCTGTTTAGTGATCTAAAAGCTTATGAATTTGAGATGAAATCAAGAACAGAGGAAGATCATGAAAAAAAGAACAACGCGCTTGTAGCCGAGCAACCATCAACTTCAAGGTCAGTACAAAATGTTGAATTATTGCCTAATGATCAATTTGCTCTCTTTGTCAAGAAATTTAGGAAATTCATGAAGAGAAGCAACTACAAGAAAAATCCACAAGGAAAATCGTGGAATGCAACAAAGAATTCGAAGAAAGAAATAGTTGAGGAAGATTCAAATTTGTGCTACAATTGTAGAAAGCCTGGACATTTTGCAGCAAGCTGTCCACACCCCAAGGAAAGAAGAAAAGCACTCATTAGTGACCCACTTGAGACAAGTGAGTCAGAAGAATCTTCAAGTGATGAAAGTGACACCTCAAAGGATGACAATGCAATGTTTTTAATGAGTATCTCCAACAACACACCCTACGAGGACATGTGTCTTATGGCAAATGAAAATGAAGAAAATGAGGTAACATCTAATTCTTATGACTCTGTAAATTCTTCATTCTCTAGAGAGTCCTTCTTTCACTTAATGGAAGAATGTCAAACCGTGATGGACACTCACTCTCAACTCAAAGAGCGCAATAATCATCTGATTCTTGAAAAAGATCAAATAAATGAAAAATTGCAAAATGCTCTACTTGAAGTGAAAGACTTGAAAGATAAAATTATTTGTCTTCAAGAAGAGTGTAAATCAAGGGAAGTGAGAGAACACAATCTTAGAGAGGTTATAGCAACGTTTACACATTCATCCAAAATAATGGACAAAATGGTAAATAAGCAAAAGCCCTCAAGTGATAAAACCGGACTTGGTTATGATCCATCGTGTTCTCAAGCCTCCAAGAACTTGACCAACTCTACTACTACTTTAGATAATAAAGTCCAAGTAGTAAAATTTGTAAAGGGTCAAGAAAGCATAGTGAGACAAGGAATTGGTTACCAAGCTGATGTCAAAATTAATGCTGTTAGGCCAAAACCTCTAAGAAACAATATTTCGCCTAAACAGTATATAAAAAGACAAAAGTTTGTTCCTAAATGGAAATACACCAATGAGTCTAGTGCACAAAGCCCTCATAGGAAAATGGGAAGGAATCCAAGAATTGAGGCAGGGAGATTTTATCACTCTAAACAAGATTGGTTTGATGATATTAAACCATGGACTAAGTCCAGATTTAATGCCTATCATAGGCTCAAACAATCTACCTCCCACGTGCCAAAAAATCAAGTCAATTTTCAAAAATCGGCACAAAAAATGTTTTCAAAAATTAAATATGATTATAATGTGTTTAATGGTTACCAATCACATAGACTTAGATCAGTGAGTACAAGGTGGATTTGGGTACCAAAAATGACTAACACCCAAGGACCCAAATCAAGTTGGGTACCTAAAAATGTGTAATTTATTTGCAGGAAGTTTGGCACTTCGATAGTGGATGTTCTAGACACATGACTGGAAATAAATCTAGTCTTGTGAATCTTAAAAATATCGAAGGACCAAAAGTCGTATTCGGTGGAAATGAACGATACGACATAACCAAAGGAATTGGTACAATATTTCGCAATGGTTTAAAAATCGAAGATGTATCCTTTGTTGAAGGTGTAAAATTCAACTTGTTAAGCACAAGTCAATTTTGTGACAAAGGATATCTTGTAGAGTTCTTCAAAGACAAATGCCAAGTGAAGAATAATTCCTCGGGAGAAGTTGTGCTTGAAGGAATAAGGAAGAAAAATATGTATGTGGTGGATTGGAACACAACAAAAGAATCAGTATGCCTATTAGCAAACAACTCACACGCAACAAGTTGGGAATGACATAAGAAGTTGAATCATCTAAACTTCAAGACTATCAACAAGCTAGCAAGAAACAAACTCGTTGAAGGTCTACCCGACATTGCTTACAAGAAAGATCAAATATGTGATGCTTGCCAAAGAGGACAGCAAGTCAAGTCATCTTTCAAATCCAAAGCTCAAGAATCTACGACAAGACCGCTAAGTCTACTACACATGGATCTATTCGGTCTAGTAGACCCAGTAAGTCTAAGTGGTAAGTAATATACACTAGTTGTTGTTGATTATTTTTCCAGGTACACATGGATGATATTTCTCAAGAAGAAAAATGAAGTGGAGCAAAAGTTGCCAGAATTACTTAAGCTACTACAAAACGAGAAAGACTTGAAAATTGCAAAAATCCGAACTGATCGTGGAATTGAGTTTGTGAATCAAGTAATTGAAGCCTACTGCAATTCTCAAGGAATTCTACATCAATTATCTGCTGCACGTACACCTCAACAAAACGGTGTAGCCGAAAGAAGAAATAGAACGCTAAAAGAAGTCGCACGAGTGATGATTACATCAGCCGAGCTACCTAAAAGATATTGGGCTGAAGCAATCAACACTGCTTGCTATACGCAAAATCGAAGCTTGATACATAAGTCTTACAATAAGACTCCGTACGAATTATGAAAATGGAGAAAACCTAAACTCAACTATTTCCATACTTTTGGCATCAAATGTTTTATTCTTAATAATGGTAAAACATATTTAAAGACTTTTGATGAGCGTGCAGATGAAGGAATATTTTTGGGATATTCATCTACCAGCAAAGCATTCAGAGTATTGAACAAGAAATCAATGATGGTAGAAGAATCAATTCATGTTACATTCGATGAAGCTCATAAGAAGGAAACCCAGAGCAACAAATATGATCAGGAAAGTTGTCAAGTTAAAAAATCATTTAATGATACTGACATATCTTTTAAAGATCAAATTGTACAGGGTATGGAGCAATTGGACATTGATTGCAATAGTGAAGGACACGTGGAAGCTAATAAAGATCCCCACGTGGAAAATCAAAATTCTCAAGATGAAACACAAGTTGGAGAACAATCTGATGAGCAAAATGTGCCTACCTCCAACTTACCTACTGAGCAAGGAAACATGGAAAACCCATGCAACCTACAACCTGACTTGAGATGGCTCAAAAATCACCCTCCAGAGCTAGTGATTGGAGATCCACGAGAAGGAGTAAAAACAAGGTCCTCAAATATACATACTTTCTTTCTTGTTTTCTTTCTCAGGTGGAGCCCACAAACATTGAAGAAGCTCTAAGTGATCTAGATTGGATTAATGCAATGCAAGAAGAGCTTGATCAATTTAAAAGAAATGACGTATGGGAATTGGTTCCAAGACCCGAAAATTACAATGTAATTGGAACAAAATGGGTCTTTCAGAATAAGGCAAATGAGGATGGAATTGTCGTTCGAAACAAAGCACGATTAGTGGCAAAAGGATATTCACAAGAAGAAGGCATAGACTTTGATGAAACATTTGCACCTGTTGCAAGACTAGAAGCCATCAGAATATTTCTAGCTTATGCCGCATACAAGAATTTTACTGTATATAAAATAGACGTGAAAAATGCATTTCTAAATGGCTTACTTGAAGAAGAAGTCTACGTTGAGCAACCACCCGGTTTCGAGGTAAAAGGTGATATTAATAAGGTCTACAGATTAAAGAAGGTGTTGTATGGATTAAAACAAGCACCAAGAGCTTGGTATGACACCCTATCAACGTTCTTAATTAACTGTGGTGTAACACCCCGTGTTACGGCCTTCAATCCCGGATTAATTATTTAATTAATCCCGTTAATAATAATTAAATATGATTTAATTCGGTTAGGTTTCCCTTTAATTAATTAATGAGGTCCACCATGAACCGTGGACCCTTGCCTGAATGAGAGTCTTAGGCCTATTAGGAATAAAGGAAGTAGGCCTTTTACTATTCAGATTATGATTAGGATTCTCTTTAATTAATTAATATGGTCCACTATGGACCATGGACCCTTATCCCTAAACCCAATCCTTAGTTCCAAAAGGAATAGAATTAGCAAGCCTATAATATTAGTTCCTAATTAGGACTCCTAAATATATAAATAAGGGACTTAAGAGGCACCTAGAACCCCCCCCCCCCCACCACAATAAACGACTCACCACCCCAAAGAGCTCCAAGAATTCCCTTAGAAGAAACCAAGAAAGCAAGAAAGCTTAAAGAAAAACCCTTCATAGCGAAGGAATTAATTAAGGCTAAGAGGTAACCCATGTCTCAACAAAACCTATTTTCATAGCTATGATTTCCCCCGTAGGATTTCCCCATATTATTGTGTATTGATGATTTGTGATGTTATTATTGATGATTGATGGGATAATTCCATGGGTGATCTTGATATCGGGAGATTCTTGATAATTATGGTGTTCTTAACGATTATGTGGAGTTCTTGATGATTATATGTTGCTCTTGATAATTGTATGGCGTTCTTGATGCTTATGTGTTATTTGTACCGAATCTTGTAATTAGAAGACGAACCGTATTCTTGTTGATGTAAAAGTAATTAGAACCCTAGGTTGATGTTCTTGTTGGCGTTCTTGATGCTTGTGTGATGTTCTCGGTGCTTATGTGATATTCTTACCGAATCTTGTAATTAGAAGACAAATCGTATTCTTGTTGGTATAAAAGTGATTAGAACCCTAGGTTGAATCGTATGATATTATTCTTGGTATATCGGGTGGGGAAATCGCATGTTTGGGTGACAATTATGTTTAGAAAAGCATGATAGGTTATGTGCCGTACGTTTCTCGTATTTGATCCGTTAATTGTTTACGTGTTGATCGTTAATTGCGTTGTAAAGTGTCTAAGCATGGTTTCGGGTTCCACAATGGTTCCCGGGGCGTTTTGTGTATAAGGAGTCAGTGAAGGGTAGGGGACCCGCCACCTACCCGCGGCCAGAAGGGGCGTCCCCGGCAGCGGGCAGCCGCCCGCCGGCGACCTGCTGCCCTGAACAGTGTTTACCAGCGGGCAGCCGGCGGGTGGCCCCCACCCACCGGCTACCCGCTGGAATTCTCCCCCATTCGGGACCCCGGCTTCCCCGTTTGATGTTTCCCCGATCCCCGTGGCGTCCCAACGGACTCCGTTCATCGTGCCGTGTCTAGTTTGATGTTTCGGGTACCGTTCGTAGGTTTATGAGTCTTATATATTGCATGCTAGTTGAATTGGTATCCCGTTGACCTAGGTGGAAGAAGTATGAACCCCTTAAGACCATTCTTAGTATGTGAAGGATCACGCATAGATTTTGTTATCCGTTTTCTCCCCCTTCCCAATGTGTTAATGTGGGTTGCATGTGCTTGCTATATGTTATGTGTGCATGATACCCCAATTCGGTTGCGATCGGATTGGTTATTCCTGAGCTGCGGTTCAGAAGCTGGCTGCGGTCAGATTCACACTCCCGGGCAGCGGTCCACCGTTTGGTTGCGATCAAACGTTTCTACATGAGCTGCGGTTCATACTTTCCTGGCTGCGGTCAGATGACATACTCTTGGGCTGCGGTCCACTGTTTGGTTGCGATCAAACTATGATGAGCTGCGGTTCATCGGTCGGTTGCGATCGACCCCTCCGTGTTGCGATACGGGGCAGGGTGCTGCGGGGCCATGTCAGAGCTATATGCGCTGACCCTCATGTATGGGCATGCGATTGGTCCTGTGGCGCCAACAAAGTGTGCTATGTGATGAGATATGGATGAGTTGTGATTATGAGTATCTTGGGGGATGTGACTATGGGATTCATGCTGGGGATTGTTTATGTTGGGTTATGATTATTAATTGTGCTCAGCTTTATCTGTCTTGCCTGTTGTGGATCGTATACGCTTGTTATAACTGTTGCTTGTGTCTAGCCTTATCTGTCGAGTCATTCCCGGTTTTAAAAGCTAGAGTTCGTAGGATATATCTTCATGCTCAAAATGCTTTTCGTATATCTATATATATCTCTATATGTATTGTATTTCAACGCGTTGGAGTGGGTTACCAGCATCTCTCGCTGAACAAATATATTTGGCTTTCAGGCACAGACGAGTAGATCACTGGAGCGCGTTAGAGATTCGAGGCATAGTGTAGATAGTTTCCCTTTCGGCCTGCGTGCCATTTACATTATTACAGAATTTAGTTAGTTAGCCTGTGCATCTGAGTTCTCCAGCTCAGGTGTGGCATAGCACCCCGTATCTTTATGTTTAACAATGCTCTGTTTGGGATTTAATAAGAGAATACCTTTATTATATAAGTCTTTAAAAGTTTTAAAATTTCGGGGTGTTACAGTTGGTATCAGAGCCTAAGTTTGACCCTAGGATAAGACTCTTAAGACCTGACTTTAGGACATTAGGCTTGGACTCTAGGTATTAAGGAACATAGGATTCAGGAATCTTAGGATGCGCGGTGAGATTGTAAAACCTACACATAACCTCCCCTCACTTTATCCCTCTCTAAAAGAACTCCCCCTACGCTTACCACACCAAGGTAAGGGTGCAGCACACTGACTCATCATTACAATAAATATTGACCCTGAAAACCAGCAGCATGGCGCCAATAAGAAGACCGTCAAAGATCCCACACTCCTCGAAGAATGAATCCGAACCTTCAACAAAATCCTCGGGTTAGGAGAATGCCCAGAGGAACGCCACGCAGAGATAGTCTCGTTCTACTTCGAGACACGAGGTTGATCTTTGATAGGTCCACAAAGAACTTATGGGCAACAACCGGGGGTTCAACTAAGAGTACCTAGGGGCACGGCTTCAAGGACGACTCCACCCCGCACCCGCCATACTCATGGACCTCATAAACCGAGTATTCCGACCCCACCTGGATGACTTCGTCATTGTATTCATTGACGACATCCTAGGCTACTCCCGAAACAAGGAAGGACATGAAAGGCACCTCCGCATAACCTTACAAACTCTAAGAGAGCACCAGCTATACGCTAAGTTCTCCAAATGCGAATTCTAGAAAAACAGCGTGACCTTCCTGGGCCATGTAATAACCAAAGAAGGAATTAAGGTGGACCCCACCAAAGCCCAGGCCGTTAAGGAATGGTCCACACCGAACTCACTTTCAGAGGTCCGAAGCTTCCTGGGCTTGGCTGGCTACTACAGGAGGTTTGTACCCGACTTTACCAAGACCTCTCATTAAACTCATGAAAAAGGAGACCCCTTTCCGATGGGACGACAACTGCGTCGCAGCCTTTTAGGAATTGAAGGATAAGTTAACCACGGCACCCGTACTAGCCATCCCCTCCGGGGTGGGAGGGTTCGAGGTCTTCAGTGACGCGTCCAAAAAGGGGTTGGGGTGCGTGCTAATGCAAAGTAATAGCATACGCATCTAGGCAACTCAAAACTCACGAAGAAAATACCCCACCCACGACCTCGAGCTAGCCGCCATCGTATTCGCACTGAAAATTTAGAGGCATTACCTATACGGAGTGCAATGCACGATTTACACAGACGCATAGAAAGTATCATACAACTAGAGCCTCCCGGCAATAAGGGCCTTACCTTGGAACAAGGACCTTGATGGTTTTAAGGCACCGTAAGAAGTACATGTAACACACAAAATCGCCAAAACACCATGCGACGTCAAAGGGCAGTCAATCAAATGCATTCCAAGGAAGAGAAACGCATCACCAAGCACTTGGTCACCAAAGGATTGAACAAAGAACGAGCGACAAGCCGAACTCCAAGGAAAACCAAGAAGGCTTGTCATCAATCAAGCAAGGAAAAGACAAAGTTGGCTTATAACCAACTTCCCGGTGATGGTGACGAGGTTGCTAATTGGAAATCGGACTCGACCTACTGAATGGAAAGAACATGCGAGAGTCTTGACTCATCTATAACTTGTACTTAAGGATCAATAAAACTATACGATGGGTCATCCTATGTATTCAAGTACCTTTTTATTGTGCACATGGGCATGGGGCTTGTCGGGACCTGAATCGGTGCATTCTTGGGATTTTTCCCGAAGAAATTCACTCTTCCTAGTCACCTTCCCGCGGGTCCCCAACGGGACCCTAACGGGTCCTGGACGGGACCTTGACGGGTCCCTGACAGGAGCTTGGCAGGCGGACGACCGCCCACCTCGCGCCCACTGGTACAATGTGCTGATTTCTTAACCCCTCATTTTATTGATTCGTGGCGCACTTGTGTGCCTCGATTGATGAACGCGAGTCTTGGGTAAGGAACCATGAGTCGCCCAAACATGGTGTCATCGGTAAAAGACCTTGACACGCAAGACACCGTCAGAAAAGCACAACCAATTGCATTACACGTGGAGTTGAAGTTGGATTCTACAATGCAACCGACTAGGGATGATTGGCATAAAGGATTGTGCAGGCCAAGGAAACGAGTTGGGAACTCGTGCTAAAGACTCACAAAGGCCTTAAAAGTCAAAATGCTAAGGATGGATCGGGACTCCTCCAAACCATGGATATCGTTCAAGCAAATCAGAGGACTCCTTACAAGTTGTATGGAATCAAGAACGACGTAGCCCGTGGTGCTAGGCAAAAAGTAAAGACCACATTTGTGCCAAGATCTCAAGGGTCATTAAGGACCCACAAGGAAATGAGATGACTCGTAAACTCACCGAGTCATTCCACAACGAGATTAGGTAACCAACTGCGCTTCAAGAAGAAAAAGAGCATGCAAGGACACCTTCATCATTAAAAGTAACACAAAAGGGCACAACAAGCCGAACCTCGGAGAAGACATGAAGTCTCACTAAGAATTTCACTCACTAAAGAAGAGATGAAATTCAATAAGAAAAAGTCAACCCAAAGCTTATCGACTCCCAAGAGACTTTGGGAAGAATTTGGGAAGTGCGCCCTAAGAGATCGACTTGGTTGACCAAACTTGGTCAAGACCTTGGACGCATTAACGAAGTAAGTGTTAAATCATCACGGGAGATTCCCTCAAGATAGGAGAGAAGGATGAAACTTTATCCTGGGAAGCAAGGTCTAACAAGGATCTTAAAGTCAAGCAAGTGCCAACACCAAGGAAGAAGGATCATCAGTCCGTCAATACGTCAGGATCAAAGCACCAAACCAGAATAGTCACTTAAAATCGAGAACCCTTAACCCATCCTAGCCGAATTCCTTTCCCTCCCTCGGGAAATCGGCCCCTTCCTTATTTAAAAACCCTTTCTACCCTTCAAACCACATTCTTGATTCCCTATTTTAACGATTCCAAACAAGGTGGCAACCTCACGCCCTAAGTTGCAACCTTGAAAACATTGATCCTAATTCCTAAATTCACTTTGTCCTTAGGTTTGAAACCCACTCTCTTAGCCCTTTAAACCTAATCGTTCCCAAAAACCCAGCACACATAGACATACAATTATACAGTTTCCCAGCAAAATACTTTCTCTATAGGACCACCGTACTACCTTTGACTCGTTACCCCCGCAATGATTTCTAAGCTTCGGGGACGAAGCTTCTCGTAAGGGGGGGAAATTGTAACACCCTGTGTTACGGCCTTCAATCCCGGATTAATTATTTAATTAATCCCGTTAATGATAATTAAATATGATTTAATTCGGTTAGGTTTCCCTTTAATTAATTAATGAAGTCCACCATGAACCGTGGACCCTTGCCTGAATGAGAGTCTTAGGCCTATTAGGAATAAAGGAAGTAGGCCTTTTACTATTCAGATTATGATTAGGATTCTCTTTAATTAATTAATATGGTCCACTATGGACCATGGACCCTTATCCCTAAACCCAATCCTTAGTTCCAAAAGGAATAGAATTAGCAAGCCTATAATATTAGTTCCTAATTAGGACTCCTAAATATATAAATAAGGGACTTAAGAGGCACCTAGAACCCCCCCCCCCCCCACCACAATAAACGACTCACCACCCCAAAGAGCTCCAAGAATTCCCTTAGAAGAAACCAAGAAAGCAAGAAAGCTTAAAGAAAAACCCTTCATAGCGAAGGAATTAATTAAGGCTAAGAGGTAACCCATGTCTCAACAAAACCTATTTTCATAGCTATGATTTCCCCCGTAGGATTTCCCCATATTATTGTGTATTGATGATTTGTGATGTTATTATTGATGATTGATGGGATAATTCCATGGGTGATCTTGATATCGGGAGATTCTTGATAATTATGGTGTTCTTAACGATTATGTGGAGTTCTTGATGATTATATGTTGCTCTTGATAATTGTATGGCGTTCTTGATGCTTATGTGTTATTTGTACCGAATCTTGTAATTAGAAGACGAACCGTATTCTTGTTGATGTAAAAGTAATTAGAACCCTAGGTTGATGTTCTTGTTGGCGTTCTTGATGCTTGTGTGATGTTCTCGATGCTTATGTGATATTCTTACCGAATCTTGTAATTAGAAGGCAAATCGTATTCTTGTTGGTATAAAAGTGATTAGAACCCTAGGTTGAATCGTATGATATTATTCTTGGTATATCGGGTGGGGAAATCGCATGTTTGGGTGACAATTATGTTTAGAAAAGCATGATAGGTTATGTGCCGTACGTTTCTCGTATTTGATCCGTTAATTGTCTACGTGTTGATCGTTAATTGCGTTGTAAAGTGTCTAAGCATGGTTTCGGGTTCCACAATGGTTCCCGGGGCGTTTTGTGTATAAGGAGTCAGTGGGGGGTAGGGGACCCGCCACCTACCCGCGGCCAGAAGGGGCGTCCCCGGCAGCGGGCAGCTGCCCGCCGGCGACCCGCTGTCCGGAACAGTGTTTCCCGGCGGGCAGCCGGTGGGTGGCCCCCACCCACCGGCTACCCGCTGGAGTTCTCCCCCATTCGGGACCCCGGCTTCCCCGTTTGATGTCTCCCCGATCCCCGTGGCGTCCCAACGGACTCCGTTCATCGTGCCGTGTCTAGTTTGATGTTTCGGGTACCGTTCGTAGGTTTATGAGTCTTATATATTGCATGCTAGTTGAATTGGTATCCCGTTGACCTAGGTGGAAGAAGTATGAACCCCTTAAGACCATTCTTAGTATGTGAAGGATCACTCATAGATTTTGTTATCTGTTTTCTCCCCCTTCCCAATGTGTTAATGTGGCTTGCATGTGCTTGCTATATGTTATGTGTGCATGATACCCCAATTCGGTTGCGATCGGATTGGTTATTCCTGAGCTGCGGTTCAGAAGTTGGCTGCGGTCAGATTCACACTCCTGGGCTGCGGTCCACCGTTTGGTTGCGATCAAACGTTTCTACATGAGCTGCGGTTCTTACTTTCCTGGCTGCGGTCAGATGACCTACTCTTGGGCTGCGGTCCACTGTTTGGTTGCGATCAAACTATGATGAGCTGCGGTTCATCGGTCGGTTGCGATCGACCCCTCCGTGTTGCGATACGGGGCAGGGTGCTGCGGGGCCGTGTCAGAGCTATATGCGCTGACCCTCATGTATGGGCATGCGATTGGTCCTGTGGCGCCAACAAAGTGTGCTATGTGATGAGATATGGATGAGTTGTGATTATGAGTATCTTGGGGGATGTGACTATGGGATTCATGCTGGGGATTGTTTATGTTGGGTTATGATTATTAATTGTGCTCAGCTTTATCTGTCTTGCCTGTTGTGGATCGTATACGCTTGTTATAACTGTTGCTTGTGTCTAGCCTTATCTGTCGAGTCATTCCCGATTTTAAAAGCTAGAGTTCGTAGGATATATCTTCATGCTCAAAATGCTTTTCGTATATCTATATATATCTCTATATGTATTGTATTTCAACGTGTTGGAGTGGGTTACCAGCATCTCTCGCTGAACAGATATATTTGGCTTTCAGGAACAAACGAGTAGATCACTGGAGCGCGTTAGAGATTCGAGGCATAGTGTAGATAGTTTCCCTTTCGGCCTGCGTGCCATTTACATTATTACGGAATTTAGTTAGTTAGCCTGTGCATCTGAGTTCTCCAGCTCAGGTGTGGCATAGCACCCCGTACCTTTATGTTTAACAATGCTCTGTTTGGGATTTAATAAGAAAATACCTTTATTATATAAGTCTTTAAAAGTTTTAAAATTTCGGGGTGTTACATGTGGTTTCACCAAAGGCCTTGTTGATAAAACCTTATTTAGAATTCAAGAAAATGATCACATTTTATTGGTACAAATTTATGTTGATGATATTATCTTTGGAAGTACTAATAAAACTTTATGTGAGAAATTTTCTAAGCTCATGCAGAATAAGTTTGAGATGAGCATGATGAGAGAGTTGAACTACTTTCTTGGATTACAAGTAAAGCAACTCAACGAAGGAATATTCATCAATCAAGCCAAATACACCAAAGATCTTATAAAAAAATTTGGTCAAGATGGAAAATCTTCAATCAAGATCCTGATGAGCACATCCTTAAGATTGGATAAGGATGATGAAGGCAAGGATGTTGACGAAACAAAATATCGAGGGATGATTGGATCATTACTATATCTCACTGCAAGCCGACCAGATATATCTTATTCAGTGGGAGTATGTGCTAGGTTCCAATCAAAGCCGAAAGAAAGTCATTTTCTTGCTACCAAGAAAATCATCCGGTACTTAAAAGGAACAGTCAATGTGGGATTATGGTATCCCAAAGAAGGTAACTTTACACTAACTGGTTTCTCAGATGCAGATTTTGCAGGATGTAAAATCGATCGAAAAAGTACCTCAGGGACATGCCAGTTCTTAGGGGGAAGATTGGTATCATGGTTTAGCAAAAAGAAAAACTCTATAGCTACAAGTACAGCCGAAGCTGAATATATAGCCGCTGGGAGTTGTTGTGCGCAAATCTTTGGATGAAACAACAACTGAAAGATTATGGCGTGAATTGTGAAAATGTCAACATATTGTGTGACAATACAAGTGCCATAGCCATAACACACAATCCCGTGTTACATTCAAGAACAAAACACATTGATGTGAGACATCATTTTATCCGGGATCATGTCGAAAAGAAGGAATTGAAAATAGAATACATCCCGACCGAAGATCAAATAGCTGATATTCTCACAAAGCCTCTGTGTGAATCAAGATTTTCTAAATTAAGACACGAGATGGGCATGATTGAATTGAGCTAAGTTTCTAAACTCTATTTAAATTAAAAGCTCAATTTTCATCTGAAAAAATCGTTACTTTGTCTGATTTAATTAGTTTCGTGCCTATGTGTCCCACATGCAAAATATGTCACATCTTAACATTTAAGTCTACCTATCTCAATTAAATGTTGATAAAGCACATAATGCATGCATGCCTCTTCAACCGTGTATCAATATATTTATATATACACCTTAAATGAGAACACATTTTTAAGAGTTGACAAGATAGTATGATGATGAGTTTATCTTAAATGAGAACACCTTTTTATGGTAGTTGCACATAATAAATTGTCTAAAAAGAATCAATTTTCTCTTTCTCCCAACTACATAAAACGTGTATATATATATGTACATACATATATTATTTTCGGAACAGATTTAGTGCTCTATGAATTTTATTTCAGGTAAAATCAGTCCGAGTATCTAAATTTTTGGCGCCACATCAGCAGACAAATTGGATGGAGAATATATAACCTAAACTAACTATCAGTTAGGTCAAAGGTTGGAGACCTTTGGAATATCAAAAATAACCCTCACCTATTAAAAGTCAAAATTCAATTTTGAGGATATTTTCGTAAAGGCACCCCCTTTCCACCCAACCGGTCAAAAAAACCACCTTTCCACTCAAAATTCTCCAAAACCTTAACATCTTCCATAGCCGAAATTTCTCTCAAGCTTCATATCTTTCAATCTCAAATCGAAACATCAAGCAAATTATGGCTACCATTGGAGATTCAAGCTCTCAACTGAATGAGGAACAATCTACTCAACTTAATCTTGCCAAGCTAGCAGTTGGAATCAAAGCCGGAGGAAGTTTTGACCCCCACGGATTTCTCAAGGAGGCCAAGAACTCCGAACTAGCACAAAGAATCATCCATGCACTTCAAAGTAGCAATCTTATGAGGTTATGTTCTTATCCATACTCAGGATTTTATGATGAGGATGTAGCAGATTTCTATGTGAATGCCAAAGTTGTTGGTTGGACCATTGAGTCCACCGTAAATGGAACTCTCATCACCATTGATGAACAAGAGTTGCATTCAACTTTTGGACTTCCTATATCTAGTCCAGAACAACCACTGTTGGACTTAGATATATACACATATGATCACACAGAAGTTTGGGCAGAAATTCAAAATGAGAATCCATCTCTCGAACCCAACCTTTCCGGTCACAAATCTAATTTGAAGCTAGAATATGAAATGCTAGTCAAAATCATCTACAAATGTGTCTTATGCAAACTGAATAGTATGGAGGACATATCACCTGTGAGAATTGGATATTTGCATGCTTTGATGAATGATGTTAGGGGTGACTGGATTAAGCTCATTTTAAGCCGGAATTCACACTTTGTGAAAGGAGCAAAAATAAGAAATGGCAGGTTCAACCATATACTAGGGTTCGGGTTACTTATTGGAGAGATCATCAAAAGAAAAGGATTGCCAATGAGGTCTAGAAAGCCATTTCGAAATAACCGGATTCTATATAAAGACCATGAAGTGTCAACCGAGTTGAATTCCAAAAGAAAGAGAAAACCGAGAGGTATTCCTGCTAGGAAAAGGCCAGTAGCAGAAATCCTTGGCTTAAATCCTCAACCCACAACCCAATCTCTTGAAAATCCTACCTCTAGTCACGAATCAAATTCAAGCCAAAATCCTACCACAAGCCAAAATCCCACCCTAAGTCACAATCCTACCTCAAACCTTAATCCCAACACAAGCCAAAATATCTTGATCCATTTTTCCCGAATAGCCGAATTAGAGATAGTGCTGAATGAGGAGATATATCAAGTTGATGGACTTGATTTGATCTTGGTGAATGAATATCAAAGAGTTCTCAATTGGAGACGTTGGAGACTTGGCTCTTATCAAGAGTTGATGACAAGAGGACCAAGTATGAAAGAAGAAGAAACATTTTCTTTGCAATGGATTGGCAGTTTAGATGTTGGCCATGCAACATTGATCTCTACCGTAAATGGAGTATTTGTGAGTAAACTGAAAGCCAAGTTGGCCGAGACTTTTCGTGATAACACAGTCCAAGGAAACATGCCAACTGAAGATGATTTTTTAGTTGATATTGATGATTTTGATCATCCTATTGAGGTTACTAGAAACGAAGAAGGAGAAAATGTCACACATGGTGTACATCCACACTTGACGGACAGTGGCGTATATGATGTTAGTGTGTTGAATCAAACTGAAATTAGCCAAGAACATCATGCCATGTAAGTCAGCCCTCACACGGAAGAAATTCAGTCTATACATGCAGAAAGTGTCCAAGGTGACACACACGTGTTAGAAGAACACATGCCGGAAGAAGAAAGACATGTGTTGGAAACTCAAGCACAATCTCACATGCTTGAAGACAATTCTGCTCAAGAAGGAGCAAGATGTATTCCCGCAACCCAAGAAGAGCAAAATCTTGATGGCACAACCTCAAATGCACAATTGAAAAATCTGGAAAGTGTTGTACTAAGCCTAGTTGACCGAATGGAGAGTATGATTCAAGGCATCTACACTCATGTGGATCATGTTGTCAATACTCAAAGAGGAAAATTCGAAACTTCAGTTGATGAAAACCGAAGAAGTCAACAACACTTGATTGACACACATCACGCACTTGAGAGACAAGTTGGTGGATTGCATACAAATGTCAAAGGACAACTCAATGAGTTCTATATCCAACTATCTCAAATCCTCAAGAATGCTGGAAAAGCTAATGAAGCAATGAAAATCCAACTATCTACCATATGAAGAACAAAATTAATTTGGAAAATTAATTTTGGTCCTACGAGTATTCATCCGAGAAAGAAGCATAAAGGAATGGTGTTGCAAGAAATGACTGAATGAGCCTAACGGTGAAATGGTAGAAGTCTTTACTTAAAATGATTATATTCGAGATCAATTCCCCCATAAGGATTTATTTTTTACAAGTCAAGAATTCGGACAAGCACAATGTTCTCAAAGGAGCACAATGTCCTTAAGGAGCACAATGTGTACAAGCAAGATATGCCAAAGGAGCACAATGGGAACAAGCACGATGTGTCCAAAGGGTCACAATGTGACCAAATCAGAAGTGCACAATGTTCAAGTCAAACAAGCAAGAAGTGCCTAAGTCAAAGGAGCACAATGTGGCAAAGAAGCAATATGATCTGAAAATGGATAAATTCGAAGGAATTTATTTTGAATCAGCCCACATGCCACAAGAATCCAAAATTGCCTGAAGATATTGATCAGAACGGAAAAAATATTTATGAAGACATGAATATAAAAACTTATCCTAGAAATAAATTCTATCAGAAGAATTTATTTCAAAGATTCGTTGAAAATTCAAATTGACAACAAAAATAATATTTTAAGAAACAACTTGAAAATCAAGTTGAGATAAAATATTATTTTGTCAGGCAAGTTGACAAACAAATCAAAATTGAAGATCTACTATTGTCAACAATATCAGGCTATGAAGATTCAAATTTCAAATATCAAATTATCCCACTCCAACGGATATATTTGACTGCCTATAAAAAGCCATGAAGACTTGAAGACAAACAGATAGAGGTGAATACAAAAAATACGAACAAGTGAATACACACGAGATAAGAAGTGCAAGTGCTCAAATATTCTTAGAGACTTTGTCTGAATAGTCTCAAAACTAGTTGGAGAGAGATACAATTACCTTTGTATTTGTAATTGTAAAAAGAGTATAGCTGTGTGCAAAATACTCTAGTGAGTGTAGCTGTGTGCAAAACACTCGTAGTTGCTAAGTGTAGCTGTGTGCAAAACACTTAGTTGGCGTTGAGTATAGCTGTGTGCGAAATACTCGGAGTTTAGTGTAGCTGTGTGCGAGACACTCGGAGTTGGGTGTAGCTGTGTGCAAGACATCCGGAAGAAGTGCTTGTGTAGCGCTTATTCACTATTGTAACTGTGTGTGGAAAATAGTGAATTACTCCTAGAAGTGAATGGAGTAAAGTGGACTAGGAAGATTACGCCACTTCCAAACCACTATAAATTGCCTCTCTCATTTACATACCGCACTTACATAATTTGCTCTATCTATCTATCTTATCCGACTAACCCGTTTACTATTCACTGTTTATCTTAATCCTTCGGGTTTAGTGTGTTTTCACGTATGCATGTGACTCAAACTTCTCGAGCTTAAATATTAAATTATTCTAAGCAAGTTTGACGTGCTGCATGTGACGTTCGTCACACGGTCGACATGACACGACATCTTATTTACAATCTTGAATATTATTGTTAAATGTTGAGTGAACCATCTCCTTTATATATTCAAGATACCTCTGTCACTTTACATATCATCTGTATCCATCTTACATACGCATGTGATTTAAATTATTGGGCATAACTCTTTACATACAATTATTCCGTTGTGCAGTTCAAACTCACTCTATTTACTTGTTACTTAGAGTTGAAGTTACCAAAGAGTTATTTATTTTGGAAAAGTTTGAAAGTCTATTCACCCCCCCCCCCCCTCTCTAGACTTTCACCACCCTATCGGGACCAACAATTATATTGTTGCACTACCCTTCGGAGCAGGTCAAAAGAGTTCCATTTGAATATAGGGTAACCATACCAAGAGTCCAACATATTTAAGTGGGACAGAGCTAGTTTTGTGTATTTTTCTTTTGTTTTTTCCTTCATCCTCATACTAAAAAGTATACATTTTTTTAATTGTAGATTGTGTCATATATATAGTTTATAAGAGCAACCACAATGGTAACAATTTTTTTTTTTTTTTTTTGGTGCCAAATATGAGAGAGAATGAGAGAGAAAATAAGAAGAAAAGAACGTGCCCTGGTCATGTGCTCTGAATGCGCCCGCTGAGTGCACGAAACACGCATTAGCAGAGTTATTTTTTTCTTGCGTCATAGATATAGTTTCTAAGAGCATCCGTTCCCTAATAAGGATTTTAACTCAATGTTTGAGGAGGTCTGATCCAAGGTGGAAGAGAGTGTATTGGAGAGAGAAGATTTTGGTTGTTGGAGGGTTGGTTTTATGTCCCTTGAAGCGGGTCCCACAAACTAAAATAAAAAATAAAATAAAATTGCAACTTGTGCGCTATAAGCGCACTAGTAGCGCCTAGTGGGCGCGTGTACTACACGTGCTCACTGGGCGCCGTTGACTAGCGACCACCCTCATTAATTGCATTTTCTTTTTTCTTTTTTCTTTTTTTTTTCCTTCCTTCCTCTTTCCTACTTGATTCTAAAAAATTGTACAAAATCTTGGACTATTGAGAATGCTCTAAAAACAACTAAAATGGTAATAATTTTTTGCGCCAAATAGGGTAGAGAGAAGTAGAAAGAATAAAAGAAAAACAGAAGATTTATGTTACTGTACTCCATGAGCGTGTGCACGATACGCACCCACTAATCGCACGAAATACATACTAGCTGAGCTACTTTTTTTTTTTTTTTTCTTCTCTTGTGAATCTAAAAAAAAAAAACTCACATTATTACACTATACTCAACATTCTATTTCCTACTATCGCCCCCGTCCCTCTAATAAAAAAACAATATAAGGTTGAATCCCCAACTCCAATGAAGCTTGATTCGGATGTCGCATTGGAAGCTATGCCTGAACTAGCCGACTCCGAGGTTCAAATATGTTTTAATTTTCCTTGCGTCATAGATATAGTTTCTAAGAGCATCCTTCCCCAATATAGATTTTAGCTCAACCTTTAAGGAAGTTTGATCTAAGGTGGAAGAGAGAGTGTATTGGAGAGAGAAGATATAAATTCTTGGAGTGCTATTTTTTTGTCCCTTAAAGCATGTCCCATAAACTAAAAAAAAAATAAAATTGCAACTAGTGCGCTATAAGCGCACCAACAGCGCCAAGTGGGCGCGTGTACTACACGCGCTCAATGGGCGCGTTGAGGGTGGTCGCCGACTGGCGACCACCCTCATTAATTGCTTTTTCTTTTTTCTTTTTCATTTTTTTTTCTTTTTTTCATTTTTTTCTTTTTACGTTTCTTTTTTCTTTTTACGTTTTTTTTTCCTTCCTTCCTCTTTCCTACTTGGATTCTAAAAAATTGTACAAAATCTTGGACTATTGAGAATGCTAAAAAAGCAAATAAAATGGTAATAATTTTTTGTTTGATTTTTTGTGTCAAATAGGGGAGAGAGAAGTAGAAAAAAAAGAAAAGAAAAAAAGAAGATTTATGTTACCGTTCTTCGTGAGCTTGTGCACGATACGCGCCCACTGATTGCACAAAATATGGCTGAGCTACTTTTTTTTTTCTCTTGCAAATATTTAAAAAAACTTACATTATTACTGTATACTCAACATTCTCTCTCCTACTATCCCCCACCCTTTCATACAAAAATAATATAGGATTGAATCCCCAACTTCAACGAAAAGAAAAAACAATATTAAGGTCCAAAAGATATTTTAAAATTGTTAAGGGCTTAATTCGGATGTCGCATTGGAAGCTATGCCTGAACTAGCCGACAATATAGATTTTAGCTCTGAGGAGGTTTGATCCAAGGTGAAAGAGGGAGTGTATTGGAGAGAGAAGAATTAAATTTTTGGAGTGATATTTTTTTGTCCCTTGAAGCAGGTCCCACAAACGAAAAAAGATAAAAAAAAAAAATTGCAACTTGTGCGCTATAAGCGCACCAGCAACGCCAAGTGGGCACGTATACTACATGCGCTCAATGGGCGCGTTGAGGGTGGTCGCCAGTCATTAATTGCTTTTTCTTTTTTCTTTTTTTGTTTTTTTTTTTCTTTTTTTCCCTTTTTTCCTTTTTCCATTTTTTTCTCTTTACGTTTTTTTATATCTTTTTTCATTTTTTTCTTTTTACGTTTTTTTTCCTTCCTTCCTCTTTCCTATTTGGATTCTAAAAAACTTGAATAAAATATTGGACAATTGAGAATGCTCAAAAAACAACTAAAATGGTAATAATTTTTTGTTAGAACTTTTGTGTCAAATAAGGGAGAGAGAAGTAGAAAAAAAAAAAGAAAAGAAAAAAATAAGATTTATGTCACCGTACTTCGTGAGCTTGTGCACGATACGCGCCCACTGATCGCACAAAATACGTACTAGCTGAGCTACTTTTTTTTTTCTCTTGCGAATCTAAAAAAAAAAAACTTACATTATTACCGTATACTCAACATTCTCTCCTACTATCCCCAATCGCTTTCGTACAAAAATAATATAGGATTGAATCCCCAACATCAAGGAAAAGAAAAGCAATATTAAGGTCCAAAAGATATTTTAAAATTGTCAAGGGCTTATGTGGGATTATCCATATATATTAAACGGGGCGGTAATTTAAATATTTAACAAAGGTAATTTTTTATTAGATCCACGCAATCTTCTCACTGACGTCTTATTACACCTCCCCCTCTTCCCCCACACCGGCCGCTCAAATCAGTTCACTTCGTCTTCCCTTTCCTCTCCCCATAACCATGAAGTTTTCACTCCCCACTCCCAATTTTCTATCTCACTTCGCCTATATATAGTGAACGTCTAACTTTAGTAGAATCCGTCGCTTTCTCTCTCCGTCATTGTGTTTGCTCTGCAACACCGACGACGGAGGCGCTAATGAAGCTTGATTCGAAAGTTGCATTGGAAGCTGTGCCTGAACTAGCCGACTCCGAGGTTCAAATATGTTTTAATTTTCCTTGTGTCATAGATATAGTTTCTAAGAGCATCCGTTCCCCAATATAGATTTTAGCTCAACCTTTGAGGAGGTTTGATCCAAGGTGAAAGAAGGAGTGTATTGGAGAGAGAAGAATTAAATTTTTGGAGTGATATTTTTTTGTCCCTTGAAGCAGGTCCCACAAACGAAAAAAGATAAAAAAAAATTGCAACTAGTGCGCTATCACGCCAAGTGGTCACGTATACTACACGCGCTCAATGGGCGCGTTGAGGGTGGTTAACGACTGGCGACCACCCTCATTAATTGCTTTTTCTTTTTTCTTTTTTCGTTTTTTTTATCTTTTTTTCGGTTTTTTTCTTTTTCCATTTTTTTTCTTTTTACGTTTTTTTTTTTTTTTTTTATCTTTTTTCATTTTTTTGCTTTTTACGTTTTTTTTTCCTTCCTTCCTCTTTCCTATTTGGATTCTAAAAAATTGAATAAAATATTAGACTATTGAGAATGCTCTAAAAGCAACTAAAATGGTAATAATTTTTTGTTAGAACTTTTGTGTCAAATAAGGGAGAGAGAAGTAGAAGAAAAAAAAAAGAAAAAAAAAAGAAAAAAAAAGAAAAAAATAAGATTTATGTTAGCGTACTTCGTGAGCTTGTGCACGATACGCGCCCACTGATCGCACGAAATACGTACTAGCCGAGCAACTTTTTTTTTTCTCTTCCAAATCACACAAAAAAAACTTACATTATTACCGTATACTCAACATTCTCTCCTACTATCCCCCATCCCTTTCATACAAAAATAATATAGGATTGAATCAGATCACCAACTTCAAGGAAAAGAAAAAACAATATTTAGATCCAAAAGATATTTTAAAATTGTCAAGGGCTTATGTGGGATTATCCATATACTAAATGGAGCGGTAATTCAAATATTTAACAAAGGTACTTTTCTATTAGATCCTCGCAATCTTCTCACTGACGTCTTATTACCCCTCCCCCTCTTCCCCCACACCGCCCCTCAAATCAGGTATCTTCGTCTTCCTCTTCCTCTCGTCATAACCGCGAAGTTTTCACTCCCCACTCCCAATTTTCTAACTCACTTCGCCTATATATAGTGAACGTCTCACTTTAGTAGAATCCGTCGCTTTCTCTCTCCGTCGTTGTGTTTGCTCTGCAACACCGACGACGGTGGCGCCAATGAAGCTTGATTTGGATGTCGCATTGGAAGCTGTGCTTGAACTAGCCGACTCCAAGGTTCAAATATGTTTTAATTTTCATTGCGTCATAGATATAGTTTCTAAGAGCATCCGTTCTCCAATATAGATTTTAGCTCAACATTTGAGGAGGTTTGATCCAAGGTGGAAGAGAGAGTGTCTTGGAAAGAGAAGATTTAAATCTGTTTTTTTTGTTCCTTAAAGCAGGTCCCACACACTAAAAAAAAAAAAAATTGCAACTAGTGCGCCAGCATCCCCAAGTGAGCGTGTGTACTACACGCGCTTAATGGGCGCGTTGAGGGTGGTCGTCGACCCTCATTAATTGCTTTTTCTTCTTTTCCCCCCCCCCCCCCCCCCCCCCCCTTTTTTTTTTTTTCTTTTTTTCCGTTATTTTTCTTTTTACGTTTTTTTTTCTTTTTACGTTTTTTTCTTTTTTCATTTTTTTCTTTTTACGTTTTTTTTTTCCCTTCCTTCCTCTTTCCTACTTGGATTCTAAAAAATTGTACAAAACCTTGGACTATTGAGAATGCTCTAAAAGCAACTAAAATGGTATTAATTTTTTGTTAGAACTTTTGTGCCAAATAAGGGAGAGAGAAGTAGAAAAAGAGAAAGAAAAAAAGAAGATTTATGTTACCGTACTTCGTGAGCTTGTGCACGATACGCACCCATTGATCGCACGAAATACATAGTAGCTGAGCTACTTTTTTTTTTTTCTTGCGAATCTAAAAAAAAACTTACATTATTACCGTATACTCAACATTCTCTCATACTATCCTCCATCCCTTTCATACAAAAATAATATAGGATTGAATCACCAACTTCAAGGGAAAGAAAAAACAATATTAAGGTCCAAAAGATATTTTAAAATTGTCAAGGGCTTATGTGGGATTATCCATATACTAAATGGAGCGGTAATTTAAATATTTTACAAAGGTAATTTTCTATTAGATCCTCGCAATCTTCTCACTGACGTCTCATTACCCCTCTCCCTCTTCCCCCACGCCGGCCCCTCAAATCAGTTCTCTTCGTCTTCTTCTTCGTCTCTCCATAACCGCGAAGTTTTCACTCCCCACTCCTAATTTTCTAACTCACTTCGCCTATATATAGTGAACGTCTCACTTTAGTAGAATCCGTCGCTTTCTCCCTCCGTCATTGTGTTTGCTCTACAACACCGACGACGGTGGCGCCAATGAAGCTTGATTTGGATGTCGCATTGGAAGCTGTGCCTGAACTAGCCGACTCCAAGGTTCAAATATGTTTTAATTTTCCTTGCGTCATAGATATAGTTTCTAAGAACATCCGTTCCCCAATATAGATTTTAGCTCAACCTTTGAAGAGGTTTGATCAAATGTGGAAGAGAGAGTGTCTTTGGGGAGAGAAGATTTAAATTCTTGGAGTGCTGTTTTTTTGTCCCTTGAAGTACCTCACACTTAAAAAAAAAAATTACAGCTAGTGCGCTATAAGCGCACCAGCAGCGCCAAGTGAGCGCGTGTACTACACGCCCTCAATGGGTGCATTGAGGGTGGTCGCTGACTGTCGACCACCCTCATTAATTGCTTTTTCTTTTCTCTTTTTAAGTTTTTTTTTCTTTTTACGTTTTTTTTTTCTTTTTTTCATTTTTTTCTTTTGACGTTTTTTTTTCCTTCCTTCCTCTTTCCTACTAGGATTCTAAAAAATTGTGCAAAATCTTGGACTTTTGAGAATGCTCTAAAAGCAACTAAAATGGCATTAATTTTTTGTTAGAACTTTTGTGCCAAATAAGGGAGAGAGAAGTAGAAAAAAGAAAAGAAAAAAATAAGATTTATGTTTTCGTACTTCGGGAGCTTGTGCACGATACGCGCCCACTGATCGCACGAAATACATACTAGCTGAGCTACTTTGTTTTTTTTTTCTCTTGCGAATCTAAAAAAAACTTACATTATTACCGTATACTCAACATTCTCTCCGACTATCCTCCAGCCCTTTCATACAAAAATAATATAGGATTGAATCACCAACTTCAAGGAAAAGAAAAAACAATATTAAGGTCCAAAAGATATTTTAAAACTGTCAATGGCTTATGTGGGATTATCCATATACTAAATGGAGCGGTAATTTAAATATTTAACAAAGGTAATTTTTTTATTAGATCCTCGCAATCTTCTCATTGACGTCTTATTACCCCTCCCCCTTTCCCCCCACACCGGCCCCTCAAATCAGTTATCTTCTTCTTCCTCTTCCTCTCGCCATAACCGCGAAGTTTTCACTCCCCACTCCCAATTTTCTAACTCACTTCGCCTATATATAGTGAACGTCTCACTTTAGTAGAATTCGTCGCTTTTTCTCTCCGTCGTTGTGTTTGCTCTGCAACACCGACGACGTTGGCGCCAATGAAGCTTGATTCGGATGTCGCATTGGAAGCTGTGCTTGAACTAGCCGACTCCGAGGTTCAAATATGTTTTAATTTTCCTTGCGTCATAGATATAGTTTCTAAGAGCATCGGTTCCCCAATATAGATTTTAACTCAACCTTTGAGGAGGTTTGATCCACGGTGGAAGAGAGAGTGTCTTGGAGAGAGAAGATTTAAATTCTTGGAGTGCTGTGTTTTTTGTTACTTAAAGCAGGTCCCACACACTAAAAAAAATAAAATTGCAACTAGTGCGCCAGCATCCCCAAGTGAGCGCGTGTACTACACGCGCTCAATGGGCGCGTTGAGGGTGGTCGCCGTTAATTGCTTTTTCTTTTCTCTTTTTTCCGTTTTTTTTCTTTTTTCTGTTTTTTTTTTCTTTTTACGTTTTTTTCTTTTTTTCATTTTTTTTCTTTTTACGTTTTTTTTTTCCTTCCTTCATCTTTCCTACTTGGATTCTAAAAAATTGTATAAAATCTTGCACTATTGAGAATGCTCTAGAAGCAACTAAAATGGTAATAAATTTTTGTTAGAACTGTTGTGCCAAATAAGGGAGAGAGAAGTAGAAAAAATAAAAGAAAAAAAAGAAGATTTATGTTACCGTACTCCGTGAGCTTGTGCACGATACGCGCCCACTGATCGCACGAAATACATACTAGCTGAGCTACATTTTTTTTTCTCTTGCGAATCTTAAAAAAAACTTACATTATTACCGTATACTCAACATTCTCTCCTACTATCCTCCATCCCTTTCATACAAAAATAATATAGGATTGAATCACCAACTTCAAGGGAAAGAAAAAACAATATTAAGGTCCAAAAGATATTTTAAAATTGTCAAGGGCTTATGTGGTATTATCAATATACTAAATGGAGCGGTAATTTAAATATTTAACAAAGGTAATTTTCAATTAGATCCTTGCAATCTTCTCACTGACGTCTTATTACCCCTCCCCCTCTTCCCCCACTCCGGCCCCTCAAATCAGTTCTCTTCGTCTTCCTCTTCCTCTCGCCATAACCGCGAAGTTTTCACTCCCCACTCCCAATTTTCTAACTCACTTCGCCTATATATAGTGAACGTCTCACTTTAGTAGAATTCGTCGCTTTTTCTCTCCGTCATTGTGTTTGCTTTGCAACACCGACGACGGTGGCGCCATTGAAGCTTGATTCGGATGTCGCATTGGAAGCGGTGCCTGAACTAGCCGACTCCGAGGTTCAAATATGTTTTAATTTTCCTTGCGTCATAGATATAGTTTCTAAGAGCATCCGTTCCCCAATATAGATTTTAGCTCAACGTTTGAGGAGGTTGGATCCAAGGTGGAAGAGAGAGTGTCTTGGAGAGATAAGATTTAAATTCTTGGAGTGTTGTTTTTTTGTCCCTTGAAGCAGGTCCCACACACTTAAAAAAAAAATGCAACTAGTGCGCTATAAGCGCACCCGCAGCGCCAAGTGAGCGCGTGTACTACACGCGCTCAATGGGCGCGTTGAGGGTGGTCACCGATTGGCGACCACCCTCATTAATTTCTTTTTCTTTTTTCTTTTTCCTTTTTATTTCTTTTTTCCGTTTTTTTTTTCTTTTTCCGTTTTTTTCTTTTTACGTTTTTTTTCTTTTTACGTTTTTTTTTTCTTTTTACGTTTTTTTTCCTTCCTTCCTCTTTCCTACTTGGATTCTAAAAAATTGTACAAAATCTTGGACTATTGAGAATGCTCTAAAAGCAACTAAAATGGTATTAAATTTTTGTTAGAACTTTTGTGCCAAATAAGGGAGAGAGGAGTAGAAAAAAAAAAAAGAAAAAAAGAAGATTTATATTTCCGTACTTCGTGAGCTTGTGCACGATACGCGCCCACTAATCGCACGAAATACATACTAGCTGAGCTACTTTTTTTTTTTTTTTTCTCTTGCGAATCTAAAAAAAAACTTACATTATTACCGTATACTCAACATTCTCTCCTACTATCCTCCATCCCTTTCATACAAAAATAATATAGGATTGAATTACCAACTTCAAGGAAAAGAAAAAACAATATTATGGTCCAAAAGATATTTTAAAACTGTCAATGGCTTATGTGGGATTATCCATATACTAAATGGAGCGGTAATTTAAATATTTAACAAAGGTAATTTTTTATTAGATCCTCGCAATCTTCTCATTGACGTCTTAATACCCCTCCCCCTCTTCCCCCACACCGGCCCCTCAAATCTGTTATCTTCTTCTTCCTCTTCCTCTCGCCATAACCGCGAAGTTTTCACTCCCCACTCCCAATTTTCTAACTCACTTCGCCTATATATAGTGAACGTCTCACTTTAGTAGAATTCGTCGCTTTTTCTCTCCGTCGTTGTGTTTGCTCTGCAACACCGACGACGTTGGCGCCAATGAAGCTTGATTCGGATGTCGCATTGGAAGCTGTGCCTGAACTAGCCGACTCCGAGGTTCAAATATGTTTTAATTTTCCTTGCGTCATAGATATAGTTTCTAAGAGCATCCGTTCCCCAATATAGATTTTAACTCAACCTTTGAGGAGGTTTGATCCACGGTGGAAGAGAGAGTGTCTTGGAGAGAGAAGATTTAAATTCTTGGAGTGCTGTTTTCTTTTGTCCCTTAAAGCAGGTCTCACACACTAAAAAAAAAAATTGCAACTACTGCGCCAGCATCCCCAAGTGAGCGCGTGTACTACACGCGCTCAATGGGTGCGTTGAGGGTGGTCGCCGATTGGCGACCACCCTCATTAATTGCTTTTTCTTTTCTCTTTTTCCGTTTTTTTTTTCTTTTTTCAATGTTTTCTTTTTATGTTTTTTTTTCCTTCCTTTCTCTTTCCTACTTGGATTCTAAAAAATTGGACAAAATCTTGGACTATTGAGAATGCTCTAAAAGCAACTAAAATGGTAATAAATTTTTGTTAGAACTTTTGTGCCAAATAAGGGAGAGAGAAGTAGAAAAAAGAAAAGAAAAAAAAAAGATTTATGTTACCGTAGTTCGTGAGCTTGTGCACGATACGCGCTCACTGATCGCACGAAAAACATACTAGTTGAGCTATTTTTTTTTTTCCTTGCGAATTTAAAAAAAAAACTTACATTATTACCGTATACTCAATATTCTCTCCTTCTATCCCCCATACCTTTCATACAAAAATATTATAGGATTGAATCCCCAACTTCAAGAAAAAGAAAAAACAATACTAAGGTTCAAAAAATATTTTAAAATTATCAAGGCTGATGTGGAATTATTCATATATTAAATGGAGCAGTAATTTAAATATTTAACAAAGACAATTTTTTATTAGATCCTAGCAATCTTCTTATTAAAGTCTTATTACCCCTCCCCGTCTTCCCCCACACTGGCCCCTCAAATCAGTTCTGTTCGTCTTCCTCTTCCTCTCGCCATAACCGCGAAGTTTTCACTCCCCACTCCCAATTTTCTAACTCCGTCGCCTATATATATAGTGAAGGTCTCAGTTTAGTCGAATCCGTTGCTTTCTCTCTCCGTCGTTGTGTTTGCTCTGCAACACCGACGACGGTGGTGCCAATGAAGCTTGGTTCGGATGTCGCATTGGAAGCTTTGCCTGAACTAGCCGACTCCGAGGTTCAAATCCGAGATGTTCAGGAGCAGGAGTCCGGCGTGGATAATCCGGTCGGAGCAAACATGGAAATCAACGGTACAGCGTCGATCGGTGAGTTGTCTAGCGTTAGGTTTCGTGATAGCAAGGGAATTGTGGTGTACACGAGGAGTAAGAGGTTAAAGACGGCCGCTGCGACTGATGGCGGTGCCGGATTATCTGGCCTGCAGGGCGGTAGAGGTGAAGGTACGAGTGAGATGAGGTGTGGCGGTGATGCTGGAAATTCGAATGAGCTGAATCTTTATTTGGATGGTAACGGGGTTACGATTTTGGGCAAGTCGGGTTTGGTGACTTGTAACGGTGATGGGAAGCATGAGAACGTAAATTTGGTGAGTGATTTCAGCGGAGAGGGTGAGATGAGTGAAATGGTGGAGGTGGAAGTCAAAGAAGAGTCAACGGAAGTGGTGAAGAATGCTGCGGGCAAGCTAGTGCTAAGGCGTTTTACTCGTTCGGCTTTTCAGTTGAAGGTGGAAGTGGCTTCGGAAACGGAGAATGAAGATGTTGTGGAAGCTGTTGGAGACGAGAATGGTGTTGGGACTGCCTTGGGTACTCCTACTAAGAAGCTAGAGATGAAAATGTCAAAAAAGATCGTTCTAAAAGGAAAGCCAAGCACTGTTAGGGAGCTTTTCGAGACTGGCCTGCTGGAAGGATATCCAGTCGTCTACAACGCTGGCAAAAGGGTAACTGCTAAATTTAGTACCAGTTCTCATTTTTTGACCAAATTTTAAATGGGCATTGTTAAATCTTGTCTTATAATTTATGTTTGCTGGCGTCACCCCTTGAATATTTATTTTCTATGGAACTTGTTTGATGATGTGCTCTGTTTTGGATGGATAAAGAGTGGATGCAACCCTTTGATAGTCTTGAAAATAACCTCTGATTTTATTTTCATGTTTGGCTATATTCACGGAAGATGTTGACTTTCAATTTTGCTAACAATAGGAAACTATTGAAGATTTTAACAATGCATTAGGACTTGTTTTTATGAACTTTGAGCATAGAAATTTTTTATATAAAGAACAGCTCTATATTTGGGAAATGACCAGTAATTTTTAAGACATAATTTGCTTGACTTTTCATGAGAGCTTATGTATGTGTCTCTCTTTGTGTACACATTGTACCCCAAAGGGAGATTTAGTTGCTATCTTGCATGAGACTACTACTGATCACCCCTTCAATTTCTGGGCTTAAACCAACTGGTTCCACAATTTTAATATATAACAGATTTGGCCTCTTGCTTATGTTTACTTTGGGACTAAGATATTGCCTTGATTTAGGGAGTTCTGCTTCGCGGAATAATTAAAGATGTTGGAATTCTGTGTTCTTGTGGGATGTGCAAGGGATCCATAGTGAGTATCTATTATTTTAAAACTTCTGTTTGGTCATCTGACAATAGTTTAACTGCTATGAATGTAAAAATTTTCTCAGTACTCTCACATTTTTGTTGTTAGGTTGTCCCTCCTTGTAAATTTGAGATTCATGCATGTAAGTCATATAGGCGAGCATCACAGTATATCTGCCTTGAAAATGGGAAGAGCCTCCTTGATGTGGTTAAGGAGTGCAGGAAATGTTCATTAAAGACATTGGAAGAAACAATTCACAGTTTTATTGGGCCGGCTCCTGTAAAGGAAGCCATTGTCTGTCAGAATTGCAAGGGTGAGTTAATAATGTTGGGGTTTTTGATTGTTTTGCCATACACGTGACTAAAAATGTTTGATATTTTGTGATTGCTAGTGCCATTCCTTACAACATCTGCTGCAAATCTTCAACTATGTGATTCATGCTTGATTGTTACAAGATCAGAAGATGAAGTGGGGTAAGCTTGATTTTGAATTTTGAAATGCACTCTTGTATTTTATGTCATCTGTTTTGTAATAATTTAAGACTTGTTGGATTTCTAGTGAGTGAAACAAGGCTTGATTTCAGATAGATGTGTGTTTTTGCTGCAAATACTAAAAGGTTGCAGTGTTTGAAGTACATAAAATGATAAAATTAGTTCCAGATTTTAATTAGTAGATTAATGATTTAATGGACGCTAGTAGTCTGTGCTTATGTGATTTTGAAGTGAGTAAACCAATTCTGTTTTTTCAAATAGTAGTTGAAGTAGGGCTAGAAATTTCTACTGGTTTTCAGAATTTAATTACACTTCGAGAAATGTTTCCAGACTTGAGTCACCTTTTCCCTTTAAACAATTTGGTGTCCTTATGAGTTGATTCTGTTTCTCTATATGTACACTGCTAATGGGAATATGCTAAAGGTTAGTAAATTTGATGATTTCTTTCTCAAACTTATTTGCACTTTTTTAATGCTATCTTAGGACATCTGAACCAGTTGAGAACTTACACTCCCTTGCAAGTGTCAAATTTCTTGCTTCGTCCATGGTTAATACTAAAGGGAGGAAAAAGAGAAAGTCAGTATCATTTTGGGTTTGTTTATTTTGATTCTATTTTCACATCAAAAAGATTTTTATAGGATTTGTTATTTTATTCTTTCTTCACATATAGGGCCCTGGATTTGGCTTCAAATGGAAAGGCTCCTCTGAGATCTTCAGAGCGTATATTGCCAAGACAAAAGGATCTATCTGAGATGTCAAAGATGTCAAAAAAAGGGTCATTTGATTTTACTTATCTTCCATTATCCATATTTAGATATTCCATTAAATGAGAGAGGGAATGCTTGTAACATCTATCTTTTATGGCTTCCTTTTTCAGGTTATCAGAACCAGCATTTGTTTCGAAGGCAACTGGAAATGCTTCCAAACATTATCCTTTCAAAAAGAAGATGAAGGGGAGAATCTTGAAAAAGTTGGTAGATTTTTTATTTCTCATGAATACCATTTTACTAAATATGACTATTTTCACCATCTAATACAATTCTGTTTGTTTCGTTCAGATTTTCCAAGTCCAATGCAGTGATGAAGTATGCAAAAGGCTCTACAGCAGGCACTTCTATTCAAACCAAGAATCAGTGGAAAATAACCAAAAAGTTGTAGTTTATATGAAACATTCATATTTTTAATCAATTATTCTATTTTCATATGATTTTATGAACTCTGTTTTTCTTTTTCTTTAGGGATCAAAAGATGCATTGGATGGTCTTTGAGGAAGGTGGTCTGCCTGATGGAACTGAAGTAGCTTATTATTCTCATGGAAAGGTGGTTGAAACTTTCTTCTTGTAGTTCTTAAGTTAGCTATATGGAATACATTCTTTATGCCAAGGCAGTTTGACATCTAATGCTGTCATTTATTCAATTGTTTTATCTACAGAAGTTGCTTGTAGGTTATAAGACAGGGTTTGGTATATTCTGTTCTTGTTGCAATACTGAGGTACTATGTTTACTTCTTTAACCTTCCCTGTAAATCCTGGTAAATTCTTTGATGATTATTTATTTTTTTGCCTCTTGTTTTGTGCTCAGATCAGTCCATCACAGTTTGAAGCTCATGCTGGTTGGGCCTCTCGGAAAAAGCCGTTAGTCTTCATTCTCTTTGTTTGCTTTTCTTGTGAAATGCTGATTTTCATCTGGATAGTTAATCTAGTGCATGTTTTCTGCAGCTACATGTATATTTACACATCTAATGGAGTGTCCCTCCATGAATTCGCTATATCTCTACTAAAAGGTCGCAATAGTTCAGTTAAAAACAGTGATGACTTGTGCATTACATGTGCTGATGGTGGGAAGCTTGTGCTTTGTGATGGATGCCCAAGAGCTTTCCATAAAGGTTTAAGTAAAATCTTGAGTTCATACTTGATATCATGGTTGTCCAACTTTCTTAACCATACAAATGATAATGGGATTGTCTCATATTGATTCATGCACTTAGAATATTGAATTACTGATGTTTTTGGGAGGGAGGGAAGGGGGGGGGGGGGGGAGGATTGTTCTGGTGGAAGTACCAGTAATTTGCAGAATTCCTATTGTGCATGAGTTGAGATTGTTTAGGAAGTCTGGTTATTTCTTTCTTCTCATTTTTGTCTGTCATTCCATGATTATTTTGTATTTAACTTTATTTGTTATCAATCTGCGCGTGCTCCCAAAAAAATTTACTGTATGGCTGTGGCTTCTTGCTAAAAAGTTAATTGCCAGAGAATACTGAAATATTTTGAATAACTGGGTGTAGTAGGTTTTGTCTGTGTGGCATTCTTGGATTACTCAATCTCTACTTTTTTCCCTTGGCACGGATTAAAGTTAGCTAAGTCCTTTTTCCTCCACAGACATAATGTCATGCTGTCTTAAACCAATTCACTATCATGTCTTTAGTCTAAAGCAAATAAACTTCTGATAATGTAATGACCCAATCAGTTCAAAGTGGGCTATCTGCAGGGGCATATTTTACTTGGAGTTTTAGCTCATCTTGAAAAGTTAAATTTTTAGATTGTTACTGCTTCTGTTTGCTAATGGTTTTCCCAAGTATATTTGCATGGTTTCCTGAAATGGCAATTTCGCATCTTTCCCAGTGAAATTCATGTCTGATCTATATGCCTGTGCAGGATGTGCATCCTTGCCTAGTGTTCCTCGTGGTAAATGGTATTGCAAATATTGTGAAAATATGTTCCAGAGGGAGAAGTTTGTGGAGCACAATGCAAATGCTTTAGCAGCAGGAAGGGTCTCTGGTATTGATTTAATAGAGCAGATAACGAAACGTTGCATTCGTATTGTTAAAAACCCAGAAGAAGCAGAAGTTATTGCATGTGTAATATGCAGGTATGGTCGTTTTGCTTGATGTGTCAATGAATCCTTGCTTTTAGACTGATGTAGTTTCTTACATCCAAATTAATTGGATGCTGGCAGAGGTTATGATTTTAGCAGGTCTGGTTTTGGTCCACGCACAGTTATACTGTGTGACCAGGTAATTTTAATGCACTTCTAATATATATATATATATATATATATATTCACATGTTTCAACCTTAGAGTTGTGATTGTAAGATGCCTTACTATGAGTTTTGTTTGTGTTTTCCAGTGTGAGAGGGAATATCACATTGGTTGCTTGAAAAAACATAAGATGGCTGATCTTAAGGTGTATTCCTATTTCCTTAAACCCTAACATTTATCTATTTCATGGTGGAAGTTGCTTTCTCCTCTCTACCCATATTACTGTCTTAATTTGTTCCATGCTGTTTGCACCACAGGAATTGCCAAAAGGCAAATGGTTCTGTTGCACTGATTGCAAGAGGATATATTTAGCACTGCAGAATTTGCTTAACTCTGGAGATGAGAAATTGCCAGATACTTGTTTGGATATAGTAAGGGCAAAGGAAATGGAAAAAGGTATCGATTCTATTGGTGATACTGATGTGAGATGGAGACTTCTAAGTGGCAAAATGACATCTCGTGAAACCAGGGTTCTGCTCGCAGAAGCCGTCGCAATTTTCCATGTATGTCCTGAAACCCTTCAATTTTGGTGCTCCACAGTTTTTGATGATCTGACTGATTATTATGATCCTGCATAGTAATTACTTTGGATTCAGTATATTGAAAGCCAATTTTTACGGTTGTAGGAATGAATTAGTTTGTGCTTTGTGATGAATCTTGCTACCTGCAAACTTATATGGATTACATTATTTCGAAAGAGCAGATTAGTTGGTACATTGCTTTTCTGTTTATATGAGCTTGGCTAAGAATTATATTGGTGTGCAGCAACCTCTTTCTTTTTCTTTTTTTTTTTTTAAAATATATTTTCCACAAGAATATTTATTTTCTTTTGGTAGGCATACTTTTTTTTGTTTAATTCATTAATGTGTAAAAATAGCTGGCAGTAAATTGGGTTGTTGAATGACTTGTTGCAGGACTGCTTTGATCCTATTGTTGATTCAGTAACAGGGCGTGATTTCATTCCATCTATGGTTTATGGGTAAGGATTGTTTTCTTCAATGTGCATTCGCTTTGTTGAACTATTAACTTCAATTTTTTTTTTTTTTCTCTATATAAACCTATTTTTGTATCACTCTTACAGAAGGAACATTAGGGGGCAAGACTTTGGAGGCATGTACTGTGCAATATTGACTCTAAAGTAAAGTACAATAGTTTCTAGTGTTTGAAGTTTTTACTTGAGTACATTATAATTGATTTGTTGATGGGTTTTCTGCTAATCATGCAGCTCCACCGTAGTATCAGCTGCCATCCTCCGTGTTTTTGGTAGAGACACAGCAGAAATTCCTCTAGTTGCAACGCGTATTGGGAACCAAGGGAAGGTGAGGAAGATGAGTGGGCACTGTTGTTAAACATAAGATTGATTAAGACTTCAATTTATCACTTAATATCAGTGAACAACAGACTTTTGTTATTGGGTTATGGCCCTGCAATTGCTTATGCATTGTGATGTGTTTTAGTTCCCATTGTTTGAAATGCTTTGCAGGGTTACTTTCAACTGCTATTTTCGTGCATAGAGAAATTGTTCGCATTTTTGAATGTGAAAACCTGTGTTCTCCCAGCTGCTGATGAAGCAATTTCAATATGGACAGAAAAATTTGGATTCAAAAAGATACCTCCAGATCAGGTACATTTTGCAACTGTCACCGTGTAATACCTACAGAAGCACATGAAAAATGAGTGCTGAATGTTTGCCTGTTTGCAGCTTGCGAGTTACAGGAGGATATGCTGGCAGATGATTACCTTTAAAGGAACATCTATGCTAGAAAAAATGGTCCCCAAATGTAGAATTATTCGGCAAGAGGAAGTGGAAACGGAAACGGCAACTGCAACTGGTGCTGTGGTGCAGCAAGAAAGTAGAATGGAGACATAAGCCGGCCATTTTCTAGAGTAATTTGTGAATGATTGGAGATGAGGTTATTTATTTTGTTGAAAAGAGGGTGGTGAATGCAAGTGTTGATAATTAGAGAGAGATTTAGAGGATTAGAAATACCTACCTGTAGAAGTCGTTTTTGTAAAGTTAAAAGACACCAAAAAACAAACTTGTTTTGGGGTTTTGATATTGCCCCCCCCCCTGTATAACTCTGTTTATCCCGCTTCCAGTCAATGTAGTCTTTCAGTTCAGGTCTGATACAAATTGGATTCCGACTTATATTTCTCCCCCTCCCTTTTGCTTTCGGCATATTAACATGGACGGTGAATGATTGAACGGCAATTGGCTTATCCATTGGCAATATAATGCAGCCATAATCATAACAGTTGGCAATATATGAAAAGTTTAAATTTGCAAGTGAACAAACATCATCACTACTGCTCTGGGCATTACCCAGCCAAGCTCATCATTAATCTCACATGCCATAATCGGCAAAGTAGACCTCATTCTCTGCGTCTTTCTAACATACACAAATTTCTTACTTAGCGTGTGTATCATCCAAACTCCATTATCTTTCTTCATCTCAAAACCATGTACATATATACGGTATAATCAATCAAAAAAGTTTGCTGCTTTATATATATTTTGCTTACCTCCTAAGCTAATCATCCATTATTATTTATTCTTACCATCCCTTCTCAGCAATATATATAATAAAACCAACCCCGGCCTTAATCTCATTCAATTCCATAAAGCAAACCACTCTCAGCTCGCACAAATTAAACCCATTTTCAACATTTCCTCTCTTGCATGCCACGAATCATGATGAACACTAGATCAACCACCATTTTGTTTTGGCTCATTGCCTTCACCATTGCATTCTTTTCCCTCACCTTTTCTCTCTACTCCAACCTTCTTACTACTACTGTCCTCACCATCAATACTCCTAACACTTTACTACCTTTTCTGCGAGTGTAGTCAAACAAACTGGGTTGGATGATTTCCTCTCTATTATCCCACAAGTTAAGCGCTCGCGGTCCAAACACCACCATAAACGCAGGTCTAAGGCCAATAAGTGCGATGACTCCAAATGGGACTCTCCCCTCATTTCTAGGTACAACGTTTCCCGCGTTATAACTGTGGATTTAAATGGTTGTGGAAGCTTCACCAATGTCCAGAAGGCCATTGACAACGTTCATGATTTCAGCCCAGTTACCACACTCATTATAATCGATTCCACCTACAGGTCGATCATCTTCCATCTTCAAATACTTTCTTCTTCTACTTGAAACAATATCTTCCATCTTCAAATACTTTCTTCTTCTACTTGAAACAATAACAATATACTGGCAGAATGCAAGATTGATGTGTTTCGACAATGTACAAGATTGACTTTTATTAATTGTAATGGTGACCCTATCTCTCCACTTAAGGGTGATCACGGTTCGGTTCGTCCGTACGGTTTCAGTTAAGGTTCAAGAAATTTTAGAACCGGAACCGGCGGTTCCGGTTCCAAACCGTGAAAAAAAAAACCAAGTGGTCACGGCTCAAGATAAGCACAACTATTTAACATGAAGGATGGGTGTTAACTATTTAACTATTTATAGAGTTGGAAATAGATTATAAATAATATTTTTACAAGATAAGCGCAATTAAGTAAGTTAGATAGATTCGCCTGTCATTTCTATATAATATCCTACATGTGTTCAATTCTCACCTTCATGACTTATCTCTTTTCTGTGAAACAAGTAAAACTAATTGTATTCAACATTAAGTTTAATATGTTTTGTATGTAAGTATTAACACAATTGTATCTATAGTTTAGTGGGTAAGACTTTTGCTTTTTAAGGTAAATGGTCTAAGGTTTGAACCTTATCTTGGATATCTAATTTATTTATTTTGTTGGAATATAATTGTGCGCAACAAAGCATACAATTTTATTTTTATTTTTTTTTAAAAAAATGGGTTAGAAGTTTAGAACAGACGGTTCCGGTTCCGATTTGTGATTTGGTGGAACCGTGAACCACTGGTTCGAAACCATGAACCATCGGTTCGGAACCGGAACCGAACCGTGGTCACCTCTAGCTCCACTCCTATTTATATGACTCAAACTCCTATTTAATCCATGCACGTGATTGTAAGCAGGGAAAAAGTGGCCAGATAAATTTGATAATATAAGGCCAAGGCTACTACCTCAACACTGCTATATCATGAATGATACTGCAAATTCCACTGGAGGAACTTCTAGTAGCTACATTTTTGGTGCATTTGCTCCTAAATTCATAGCCTACAACATAAGCTTTCAGGTACCCCATCCTCTCCTCAAGTCATATATGCATAATGCATGCATGCTTGGTTAATTATATATATTGTCTTTGACGTGCGTGCGTATGATTGAGCTGAGTTAATGGATTTTGGGTGGGAAGAACACAACTCCTCCGTCATCCCAAGGTGTAAGTGGTGCGCATGCATTGGCTATAATTATAAGTATATTAGGAGATCAATTGCATTTTATGGATGTGGATTCTATGGAGCACAAGACACCCTTAACAATCACAGAGGAAGACATTACTTCAAACAATGTTTCATCCAATGATCTTTGACTTCATATTTGGAAACGCCAGATCACTTTACGAGGTCTGCTCCTCCCATCTCAACTAAATGTATAGTTTGATTGCATATTTATAAATGTTTAAATATTATATCAGAAATTGAATCCACCAATTATGGTATGGTGCAGGAATGTAAAATTAATAGCATAGCTCTTAAGGAAAGAAATCACAGAAATCACATGTTAAGGAAAGAAATCACAAGTGTTGAATATTAGGAAAATTGTCTTACTTTCCTATTCTCTTTCCTATTCTTATTAGTAGTTTCCTAGACTAATTTAGTATCTAGTTTAGTATATATAGAGGTCCATAGAAGTATAGAACAGACAGAGAGAGAGAGACAATCTATTGTATTCTTTCAATATAATCTATTCTCTTGTTCTTTGGTTCTCACATATCTTGCTTCCGCCTAATTGGCGGGTGGTGGATATTCTCCACCCGCTAGGTCTCTCAAATTCTGAATCTTAACATGGCATCAGAGCTTTTGGTTTATTATATCTTGTGGATTGTGTTGTTTGGTTAATTATTGTGGGTCCATAGGATTAGTCTCATATTTTGGTATGAGTTGAGTCGTTGTAGCTTGTTCAATGTCAATTAGTCCAGGGTGCTGCAGTGATGGGCAGCACGGATACTAGGAGGGATGCGGACCTAGCATATGCCACAGCAGTTATAGGAGGCTGATGGTTGAAGAAGAATTGGTTCGGAATGAACCAATTGTCAGGGTGTTGCAGTGATGGGCAGCACGGATGCTAGGAGGGATGCGGACCTGGCATATGCCACGGCAGTTATGGGAGGCCGATGATTGAAGAAGAATTGGTTCGGGATGAACCAATTGTGTGCACCAGGAAAACAGGAAAACACTGTGTTGGGCAGCGCTAATGATGGTTTGTGGTGCGAGAGGCAGGAGCACTGTGGTGTTAGGCAGTGTTGATAACGGTGTGGGGTGTGAGTGGAAGGTGCGCTGTGGTGTTTGGCCTGTTTTTGGCTTCGTGGAAGCTTAGTTAGTGCAACAGATTGAACGGTGGACTGATTTGGCACAACGTGGTTTGAAGATTGATCAAGTGGTTCGAGACATGGGTGTTGATCTCGAAGGTTATGACTCTAGATGTGAAGTCCTATGGCTCATGTGATATATTTGTAATGTTATGGAATATAAATATAATATTTGGAATCTCTATAGATTAGGCAGTCTTAGAGATTTAGACACGGAGATCGTCGACGCTGACAAGAGGGACGCTAGCAACAACGTCAATCAAAAGTCTCTTATTCCCAAGTTGGGAATTTCTCTGTTACATGCTCCAACTTGAGGGGGGGTGTAAAGGAAAGAAATCACAGAAATCACATGTTAAGGAAAGAAATCACAAGTGTTGAATATTAGGAAAGTTGTCTTACTTTCCTATTCTCTTTCCTATTCTTATTAGTAGTTTCCTAGACTAATTTAGTATCTAGTTTAGTATATATAGAGGTCCATAGAAGTATAGAACAGACAAAGAGAGAGAGACAATCTATTGTATTCTTTCAATATAATCTATTCTCTTGTTCTTTGGTTCTCACATATCTTGTTTCCGCCTAACTGGCGGGTGGTGGATATTCTCCACCCGCCAGGTCTCTCAAATTCTGAATCTTAACAATAGCTAACGAGGGAGGGGAGGGATAAGTGGATCAATCACAGCTCAGGGAAGGGATTCCGAAGAAGGAAAAAGTGAATTTTCCTTCGTGAATTGCAACGTTGGTGGGCATCAGCAAAGTGTGGTTGGGGCGTGCATGGGGATCCTATGCCACAGCCATCTTCTCTAAAATCTACATGTTCGATCTCCCGGGATGGTTGCAATGATTAGAACAACTCTACCGGAGACCAGTCTGTCCCTATCTTTTTTATATATATTTAAAATCAAAATCTTTTTATATATATTTAAAATCAGAATCCCTTAATATTTTTAAACCATAAAACCCCGACCATGGTCAATAACTAACATATATTTGGTTTGCAACTTTGCATGCATATATGCATTTATAGGACACTGTTTTTTGGAGAGTATAATTGCACAGGGCCAGGAGCCGACTACTCAAAGAGGGCACCCTATGCAAAGCAACTCAATGCATCCGAGGCTGCTCCATTCCTGACTACGGCATATATAGATGGTGAGGATTGGCTTGTTCCTACTCCCTGAGATTGTATGGCTGGGCAGATCCAACATATATTATATATTATTAATTATAAAAAAATTAAATATAATTAGATGATGATTTGCATGGTTTCTAGCTGATGTATATACTGCTTTATGTTTATAAAAAAATTATAATTGAATAATCAGTTTTTATTTTATTGGCACGTAGGTATGTGTGTGCACATATTATATTTTCAAGCAGTACGTGAAATCTATAAATTTATAAATAATATAAAACTTTAAGAAAAAAAAAATTCATTATTAAAAAGTTAAGAAAGAATTGCGATTGTCGCCCAGCACCTCCATGGCAGTGTGGTTGAGGATGAGGACTAAGACTTGTGCCCCTCTCTCTTTGATCCTCTCCTTTCCATTTTTTTCTCTAGCCATTCTAAATACAGTGTTCAATTTGGTATCAGAGCATGGGTTCGCAATTTGGTATCAGAGCATGGGTTCAAACCCATGACCTTCGATCTGACTCTGATACCAAATTGAAGCATGTGCTCCATCTCAACTAAAAGTCTAAGCTAATAGTTGTATTGCACATTAATAGTTTTATGCTCAACACTCCCCTTCACGTGTGCGATGGGTTCCAAGCAACACGTGGACCGTAGTTGCTTATGGGGTGACATAGAGATTCAAACCCATGACCTTCGATCTGGCTCTGATACCAAATTGAAGCATGTGCTCCATCTTAACTAAAAGAAAAATCAGCAGAGTCCAGTTGCCACGTACATTGGTTATTCAAATACTTTAATTTCTTCTTCTACACTTCTATTTATATTAGTCAAACTCCATTTTAATCCAAGAATAATGTGATTGTTGTAGGGAGAAAGTGACAATGAACCAAACCAAAATAAATTTGATAATACAAGGCCAAGGCTACCTCAACACGACTATAGCATGGAATGATACTGCATATTCCAGTGGAGAAACTGCTAACAGCTACACTTTTGCTGCATTTGCTGCTAAATTTGTAGCCTACAACATCAGCTTTCAAGTACCCGGCCGGCCCCATGCATGCTATATATTGTCTTTGGCCGTGCGTATAGAATGTATGATTTTGATCGAAGTTATATATTGTCTTTTACCGTGCGTATAGTATGTAAGATTTTGAGTTATGTATTGTATTTGACCGTGCGTATAGTATGTATGATTTTGAGTTAATGGATTTTAATTTTGTGAAGAGCACCGCTCCTCCGCCATCTCAAGGTGTACCTGGTGCACATGCATTGACCATAAGTGTCTCAGAAGATCAATCCGCATTTTATAGATGCGGATTCTATGGAAATCAAGACACACTTAATGATCAAGGAGGAAGGCACTACTACAAGCAATGTTTCATCCCGGGCACGACTGACTTCATATTTGGAATGACCAAATCACTCTATGAGGTCTGATTTGCTCTGCCAACTAAAATTACTATAATAAATTGATACTTAGATTACATACACATTTATAAATGTTGTTTACCTAGAAATTGAATGGTGCAGGACTGCAAAATTAACAGCATAGCCAACGAGGGAGGGGAGGGATAAGCGGAGTAATCACAGCTCAGGGGACAGATTCAGAGGAACAAAACAGTGGATTCTCCTTCGTGAATTGCGACATTGGTGGCAGCGACACAGTTATCATTGCTTGAATTCTGGTAAATAATTGCACAATTACTCGTGCAATGTGCGTGCGATGTACGTGCAATGTGCGTGCAATGCATGAATAAGAAAATGGATTTTCCTTTGTGAAATGCAACGTTGGTGATAGCTGCAAAGTGTGGTTAGGGCGTGTATGGAGATCCTATGCCACTGTCGTCTTTTCTACAACTTACATGTCCGAGGGGTCTCCCCTGATGCTTGGAATGATTGGGGCAATTCTACCTATGACCAATATGTGCCTATCTTTTTATATATATTTAAAATCATAATTAATTTTGAATTTTTCAACTAATAAAAACATATGTTTAGTTTGCAGGACACTGTTTTTTGGAGAGTATAATTGCACAGGGCCATGAGCCAACTACTCAAAGAGGGCACCCTATGCAAAGCAACTCAATGCATCCGAGGCTGTTCCATTCCTAACTACGGCATACATAGATGGTAAGGATTGGCTTGTTCCTACTCCCTGAGATTGTATGGCCGGGCAGATCCAACATATATTATATATTATTAATTATAAAAAAATTAAATATAATTAGATGATGATTTGCATGGCTTCTAGCTGATGTATATACTGCTTTATGTTTATAAAAAAATTATAATTGAATAACCAGTTTTTATTTTATTGGCACGTATGTATGTGTGTGCACGTATTATATTTTTAAGCAATACGTGAAATCTACAAATTTATAAATAATATAAAACTTTAGAAAAAAAAAATTTAAAATAAAATTATCTACATCATTATTTGAAAGTTAAGAAAGAATTGCTATTGTCTATACACGCCCACGCAAATCCATAATCATCTCCCTTCTATGGTCGTGTTCAAGAGGGTGGTTGAGGATGAGGACCTGCCCCTCGACAATTTGATATCAGAGCATGGGTTCTCACCCGATAATTTGATATCAGAGCATGGGTTCAAACCCATAACCTTCGGTCTGACTCTGATACCTAATTGAAGCATGTGCTCCATCTCAACTAAAAGCCTAAGTTAATAGTTGAATTGTACATTAATGATTATATACTCAACACGCCCCCTCACGTGTGCGATGAGTTCCAAGCAACACGTGAACCGTAGTCGCTTATGGGGGTGACGTAGGGATTCAAACCCATGACCTCCGGTCTGGCTCTGATACCAAATTGAAGCATGTGCTCCATCTCAACTAAAAGAAAAATCAGTAGAGTTCAGTTGCCACATTGGTTATTCAAATACTTTAATTTCTTCTTCTACACTTCTATTTATATTAGTCAAACTCCATTTTAATCCAAGAATAATGTGATTGTTGCAGGGAGAAAGTGACAGTGAACCAAACCAAAATAAATTTGATAATACAAGGCCAAGGCTACCTCAACACGGCTATAGCATGGAATGATACTGCATATTCCAGTGGAGGAACTGCTAACAGCTACACTTTTGGTGCATTTGCTGCCAAATTTGTAGCTTACAACATCAGCTTTCAGGTACCCGGCCGGCCCCATGCATGCTATATATTATCTTTGACCGTGCGTATAGTATGTATGTTTTTGATCGAGTTATATATTGTCTTTGACCGTGCGTATAGTATGTATGATTTTGAGTTAATAGATTTTAATTTTGTGAAGAACACCGCTCCTTCGCCATCTCAAGGTGTACCTGGTGCACATGCATTGACCATAAGTGTCTAAGGAGATCAATCCGCATTTTATGGATGCGGATTCTATGGAAATCAAGACACACTTAATGATTAAGGAGGAAGGTACTATTACAAGCAATGTTTCATCCCGGGCACGACTGACTTCATATTTGGAATGGTCAAATCACTCGAGGTCTGATTTGCTCTGCCCACTAAAATTACTATAATAAATTGATACTTAGATTACATACACATTTATAAATGTTGTTTACATATTATATGGTTGACACCTAGAAATTGAATGGTGCAGGACTGCAAAATTAACAGCATAGCTAACGAGGGAGGGGTGGGATAAGCGGAGTAATCACAGCTCAGGGGAGAGATTCAGAGGAACAAAACAGTGGATTCTCCTTCGTGAATTGCGACATTGGTGGCAGCGACACAGTTATCATTGCTTGAATTCTGGTAAATAATTGCACAATTACTCGTGCAATGTGCGTGCGATGTACGTGCAATGTGCGTGCAATGCATGAATAAGAAAGTGGATTTTCCTTTGTGAAATGCAACGTTGGTGATAGCTGCAAAGTGTGGTTAGGGCGTGCATGGAGATCCTATGCCACTGTCGTCTTTTCTACAACTTACATGTCCGAGGGGTCTCCCCTGATGCTTGGAATGATTGGGGCAATTCTACCTATGACCAGTATGTGCCTATCTTTTTATATATATATTTAAAATCATAATTAATTTTGAATTTTTCAACTAATAAAAACATATGTTTAGTTTGCAGGACACTGTTTTTTGGAGAGTATAATTGCACAGGGCCAGGAGCCAACTACTCAAAGAGGGCACCCTATGCAAAGCAACTCAATGCATCGGAGGCTGTTCCATTCCTGACTACGGCATACATAGATGGTGAGGATTTGCTTGTTCCTACTCTCTGAGATTGCAGATCCAACATATATTATATATTATTAATTATAAAAAAATTAAATATAATTAGATGATGATTTGCATGGCTTCTAGCTGATGTATATACTGCTTTATGTTTATAAAAAAATTATAATTGAATAATCAGTTTTTATTTTATTGGCACGTATGTATGTGTGTGCACGTATTATATTTTTAAGCAGTACGTGAAATCTACAAATTTATAAATAATATAAAACTTTAAAGAAAAAAAAATTTAAAACAAAATTATCCACATCATTATTAAAAAGTTAAGAAAGAATTGCTAGTGGTTGAGAAAGGAATCTTTGATCATAATTTCCAGTATGAATACTGCGTCCAACACGAAACTTGTGATTGGTAGTAAAACACCGATTTGCTCGTTGAGACTTCATTCGATCTTGATAGATTTTTCTGAGATATTTTCTTACGAAGTTTTGTTATAGCATCTATAATTGCTTCCGGTTTAGGTGGATAGCCCGGCAAATAGACATCTACAGGAATTAGCTTATCGACTCCGCGAACAGTACTATAGGAATCGGTACTGAACATCCCTCCTGTAATTGTACATGCTCCCATAGCAATAACATATTTTGGTTCAGACATTTGCTCATATAATCTCACTAAGGAGGTGGCCATTTTCATTGTTACTGTTCCTGCTGTTAAAATGAGATCGGCTTGTCTAGGACTCGATCTTGGTACTAGTCCATAACGATCAAAGTCGAATCGTGAGCCTATTAGTGAAGCAAATTCAATGAAGCAACAACTGGTACCATAGAGAAGCGACAATAAACTAGAGAGTCTTGACCAATTTGAAAGATCATTTAATGTAGTTGAAATAACTGAATTTTTGGCTGTCAATTCCAATGCCCAGCACCTCCACAATCATCTTCTCGTTCAAGAATTGCACCCCCAAGCACACCTCTTCTATGGTCAAGTTCCATCAGCTGTGGGTCAAGAAGCCTTTGATAGCAGGGTGGTTGAGGATGAGGACCTGAGGAGCCAACCTTTGATCACCAGTCCTCTCCCTTTGATCCTCTCCTCTGCGAACCATTTCTCCAACTCATCATATCTCTCCCCTGTTTTGATTACCCAGATGAAAGGGTAACCCAAAGGCTTCTAGCGGATAATTGACCGAAATGTGTAGAGGGGCAAGAGAAATTCTAAAAATGTGTACTGACTTTTTTTTGACAAAAATATGCAAAACTCCTTTGGGACTTGTGTTTTTGGTTGTGTCCCGGCCTATTTTTTTTCGTTATTTTCGTAAAACGCAAGAGCGAAATGCGTTTTGCGTATTGTATACGTAAAACGCATTTGGCTCTTGCGTTTTCATGTGACGTATGGAATACGTAAAAACGCATTTCGCTCTTGCGTTTTACGTATAATCCAAAAAAATACGTAAAACGCAACTCCGAAATGCGGACTATTTACCGGCGCTACTCCCGGAATTGTGTGAAAAATGCAAGACTGAATTGCGTTTTTCGAATATGAAAAACGCAAGACTCCAAAAACGCATGTGCTAATTGCGTTTTTGTGCTTCTTCGCGATCGCCGGTACAAAAACTCCAAAAAACGCAAAAAACGCTACTTTTGCGTTTTCGGTATTATACTTAAAACGCAAGAGTAAGTTGCGTTTTTGCCTATACCGTATACCCTAGAAAACGCAAGAGCCAAATGCGTTTTACGTATACAATACGCAAAACGCATTTGGCTCTTGCGTTTTACGAAAATAACGAAAAAAATAGGCCGGGACACAACCAAACACGCAAGTCCCAAAGGAATTTTGCATATTTTTGTCAAAAAAAAAAAAGTAGCCACACTTTTAGAATTTTCCTTCTTTGACCACACATTTCGGTCAATTATCCGCTTCTAGCCCTAACCCCAACTCTATCAGCTGCGATGGAACCAGCCGGCATTGGCTCCCAAGACAGGATCATTTTTTTTTTTTCTTTCGGGGAATCCAGCCATTCCAAACACTGTTATTCATCAATGGATCGGATGCCCTGTTTCCTCTGTGGTACATATCCATAACATCCCTGTTACAAAGCGAAACCGGCCCGAGGCACCATACCTTTTTGTTATACTAGTATGGGAGGCCGTGTTCTTGGCAGGGGAACGGGATTTCAAGAATGTTGATTTCCAGGCACTCTGATTCCCTGGTTCGCTGGATTGTTGAAGACAACCTGGAATCGTTACCCGGGGTGATCACTAATGTCACCTTAGCTCCATGCTTCGCCAACAATCGACCCATGTCCACCATGGGAATCTTGTGGCCTTGAGCCAGCAATGGGATCAACACAAAATGAGGTTTCCGCGATTCCAATTCCAACTCCATTGCCGCCATTGGTGATAGGCTGGTTTTTGAGATAGGCGGTGCTGGAGTCAAGAGATGGGTATATAGATTTATATATAGATTTTGTGTATAAAAAAGACAAATTATATCTTGGACCTAGTCCATATTCAATGTGAACTCTCATCTAAAATGAAATTCAAATTATATAAGTGCAGTTAACATGTGTATGCAAATTAATAAATTATGTACGTTTTCAAAAAAAAAAATGATTATGTACATATAGCTAAAATAGACAATTCAATTGGTTACAGAGGTAAAAATAAAGATCTAGTCTCACCGGTGGCAGTGTGGGAGTAACCTCTCAAAATGAAGATACTCCTTGTGTATAGTAAACAAAAGTCTAGTTTCTGTTGTCAAAATCATAATTTATCTCTCCACAAACTGTCCGACTAGAATTTAGGGACACATGACTTCATCTTTTGTCACAAAAATTATGTACCTAAATAAATTGAATTTACATTTAAATACAGAATCACGTGGCCTTTAGCCAGCAATGGGATCAACACAAAATGAAGTTTCCGCGATTCCAATTCCAACTCCATTGATAGGCTGGTTTTTTAAGATAGGCGGTCCTGGAGTCTAAGAGATGGGTATATAGGTTTATATATAGATTTTGTGTATAAAAAAGACAAATTATGCCATGGATCCGGTCCACATTCAGTGTGAACTCTGATCTAAAATGAAATTCAGAGTACATGAGTGCAGTTAACATGTCTATGTAAGTTAATAGATTATGTATTTATAGCTCGAATGGGCAGCTAAACAGGTAGCAAAATAAAATTTATCACAAAAAACTAAAGATCAAGTCTCATATATAACAATGTGAGAGCAACCTCTTAAAATGAAGAGGCTCCTTGTACGTAATGAACTAAAATCTAACTTTTATTGGTTAGCATCGTGATTTATTCCTACACAAACTGTCCGGCTAGGACTTAGTGGCGCATCAAATGGTGATTCCACCTTTTGTCACAAAGATTATGTACCTATAAATAAATCGAATTTATATTTAATTACAGATACATAATATAGTAATTGTATTAAACCAACTTGAATTGGTTGGCGTGAGTGGTTGTGCATTCTTGCCCCTCTCATATGGAAAAACCAATCTGCCCACTACTTTGCCTCTCACGTTGAATCAACCGCAGCTTTTACATACATAAACATTGTTCATTATGCTTTGGAAGAAACCAAACTCCATACCAATTTGTCCCCTTCTTTACGTAGGAAATTATGAAATACTCTTTCGACTAAATTTAATACATGATTTTTAACAAAAATTATAAACGATCATAATATTTAACAAAAATTAATAATTAATGACATATTCAAGATCAAGTTTTCTTTAAAAATATATACATATAACACTACAATAATAAACTTTGAAGGCACAACAATATGCACTGTAAGACACACAACAATGTGCTCTAGAAGAAACAAAAATGTGCACTAGAACTATAGAAATTCAAAAATTTGCATTTAAAGGTAGAAAATTATGAAATACTCATTGAAAAGACTAAGGGTGTGTTTGGTTGATGGGTTTTGCCCATAGGAATGGGTATGAAGTGATTGTTATTGTTTGGTTGATAGGTTTTTAGAACACTACTATGAGTTTCGAATACCCCATCAATTCCCTTATTCATTCTCGAGTACTACTATTAGTAACTATTCTCATTCCACCATACTACTAAACATATTAAATACTTTTACCAAAACCTATTACTATTACCAAGTATTTGATACCCATTCCGATTCCGATTCCGATTCCTATGTGCGAACCAAACACACCTTAAATTTTAATACATGATTTTTAACAAAAATCATAAACGATCATAATATTCAATTAAAATTAATAATTAATGACTTATTCAAGATCAAATGTTCTTTCAAAATATATACATATAACACTTACAATCATAAAGTTTGAAGGCACAACAATGTGCAGTGTAAGGCACAACAACGTGCTCTAGAAGAAAGGAAAATGTGCACTACAACTATAGAAATGCAACAATGTGCATTTAAAGATACAAAATATGAAATACTCCTTGAAAAGCCTAAATATAATACATAATTTTCAACAAAAATCATAAACGATCAAAATATAGGACTAAAATCAATAATTAATGACTTATTCAAGATAAAATGTTCTTTAAATATATATATACATATAACACTTCTAATCATAAAGTTTGAAGGCACCACAATGTACACTGTAAGACACAACAATGTGCTCTAAAAGAATGGAAAAATGTGCACTACAACTATAGAAATGCAAAATTTTGAATTTAAAGGTCAAAAATTATGAAATAGTCGATAAAAAGACTAAATTTAATACATGATTTTCAATAAAAAAAAAATCATAAACGATCACAAAATTCAACTAAAATTAATAATTAATAGCTTATTCAAGATCGAATGTTTTTTAAATATATATATATATATATATATATATATATATATATATATATATATATATATATATATACACATATAACACTTAGACTCATAAAGTTTAATGGCACAACAATGTGCACTGTATGACACAATAATGCGCTCTAGAAGAAGGAAAATGTGCACTAATGTGCATTCAAAGGTAGGAAAATTTGAAATACTCAATGACAAGACTAAATTTAATACATGATTTTCAACAAAAATCATAAACGATCACAATATTCAACTAAAATTAATAATTTTTAACTTATTCAAGATCAAATGTTCTTTAAAAATATATACATATAACACATACAATCATAAAGTTTAAATGCACAACAATGTGCACTGTATGACACAAAAATGTGCTATAGAAGAAGGGAAAATGTGCATTTAAAGGTAGAAATTATGAAATAGTCCTATAAAAGACTAAATTTAATACACGATTTTCAACACAAATCATAAACGATCACAATATTCAACCAAAATTAATAATTCATAGCTTATTCAATATCAAATGTTCTTTAAAATATATACATATAATAGTTACAATCATAAAGTTTTAAGACACAAACAATGTGCATTGTAAGACACAAAAATGTGTGCTCTAGAAGAAGCGAAATTGTGCACTAGAACTATAGAAATGTAAAAATGTACATTTAATTTAAAGGTAGAAAATTATGAAATACACATTGAAAAGTCTAAATTTAATACATGATTTTCAACAAAAATCATAAAAGATAACAATATTAGACTAAAATTAATAATTAATGACTTATTCAAGATCAAATGCTCTTTAAAAATATATACATATAACAATTACAATCATAAAGTTTGAAGTCACAAACAATATGCATGGTAAGATACAACAATGTGCTCTAGAAGAAGCGAATTTGTGCACTAGAATTATAGAAATGTAAAAATGTGCATTTAAAGGTATAAAATTATGAAATACTCTTTGAAAAGCCTAAATGTAATACATGATTTTCAACAAAAATCATAAAAATCACAATATTAGGCTAAAATTAATAATTAATGATTTATTCAAGATCAAATGTTCTTTAAAAATATATACATATAACACATACAATCATAAAGTTTAAAGACACAACAATGTGCATTGTATGACACCAAAATGTGCTCTAAAAGAAGGGAAAATGTGCATTTAAAGGTAGAAAATTATGAAATACTCCTTACAAAGACTAAATTTAATACATGATTTTCAACAAAAATCATATACCATCACAATATTCAATTAAAATTAATAATTCATGACTTATTCAATATCAAATGTTCTTTAAAATATATACATAAAACAGTTACATCATAAAGTTTGAAGACACAAACAATGTGCACTGTAATTCACAAACTGGTGTTGTGGTGCAGCAAGAAAGTAGATTGGAGACATAAGCCAGCCATTTTCTAGAGTAATATGTGAATGATTGGATGATGTTTATTTATTTTGTTGAAAAGAGGGTGGTGAATGCAAGTGTTGATAATTAGAGAGAGATTTAGAGGATTAGAAATACCTACCCTTAGAAGTGGTTTTGTAAAGTTAAAAGACACCATGTTTTGGGGTTTTGATATTGCCCCCCACCCCCCGGTATAACTCTGTTTATCCCCCTTCCAGTCAATGTAGTCTTTCAGGTCAGGTCTGATACAAATTGGACTTATTTCTCCCCCTCCCTTTCGCTTTCGCATATATTAACAAGGACGATGAATGATTGAATGGCAATTGGCTTATCCCCTGATTGAACCAACCTTGTTATTTGGATAAGCGGGACAAATGTCATACGTGACATATGACATTAAATTAGCAACTGAGTTTTTTCCTCAGTATTTGTGTGTAAAAGGCATTTCGTGAACAAATGAATAATGGACTGCCTAAAATGGTAGGCAAGGCAATAATTGAACCCCTAAAACATGTTAAGCTGATGAATTGCGTGTAATTTAATTCCCGCGCCTAAAAAGAAAAGAGAAGAACAAAAAGAATAATACACTATACGTCCATACCTATACGTCCGGTCCTTTGTGTGATGTTGATAATCACGTTTATTAGCAACAAAGTACGTTACGGAACAATCTTTGGTATCATTCAATTCATTCATGGGTGACAACATGCAATATAATGCAGCCATAATAATAACAGTTGGCAATATATGAAAAGTTTAAATTTGCAAGTAAACAAACATCATCACTACCGCTCTGGGCATTACCCAGCCAAGCTCATCATTAAGCTCACATGCCATAATCGGCAAAGTAGACCTCATTCTCTGCATCTTTCTCAACATACACAAATTTCTTAGTTAGCGTGTGTATCATCCAAACTCCATTATCTTTCTTCATCTCAAAACCATGTACATATATACGGTATAATCAATCAAAAAAGTGTGCTGCTTTAATTTATATATATTTTGCTTACCTCCTAAGCTAATCATCCATTATTATTTATTCCTCCCATCCCTTCTCAGCAAAGCACAAATTAAACTAACCCATTTTCAACATTTCCTCTCTTGCATGCCATGAATGATGATGAACACTAGATCAACCCGCATTTTGTTTTGGCTCATTGCCTTCACCATTGCATTCTTTTCCCTCACCTTTTCTCTCTATTCCGACCTTCTTACTACTACTGTCCTCACCATCGATACTCCTACCACCTTACTACCTTTTCTGGGTAGTGTAGTCAAACAAACTGGGTTGGATGATTTCCTCTCTATTATCCAACAAGTTAAGCAGGCGCGGTCCAAACACCACCACCACCATAAACGCAGGCCTAAGGCCAATAAGTGCGACGACTCCAAATGGGACTCTCCCCTCGTTCCTATGTACAATGTTTCACGCGTTATAACCGTGGATTTAAATGGTTGTGCAAACTTCAGCAGTGTCCAGAAGGCCATTGATGCCGTTCCTGATTTCAGCCCAGTTGCCACACTCATTATAATCGATTCCGGCACCTACAGGTCGATCATCTTCCATCTTCAAATAATTTCTTCTTCTACTTGAAACAATAACAATATACTGGCAGAATGCAAGATTTATGTGTTTCGACAATGTACAAGAGTGACTTTTATTAATTGTAATGGTGACCCAATCTGCTCCACTTAGGGGTGATCACGGTTCGGTTCGAACCGGAGGTTTGAACCGTAATCGTTCGTACGGTTCCGGTTAAGGTTCAAGAAATTTTGGAACCGCCGCCGGTTCCGGTTCCAAACCGTGAAAAGAAAAAAAAAAAAAAAAAAAAAAAAAAAAAAAACTAAGTGGTCACGGCTCAAGATAAGCACAACTATTTAACGTGGAGCTAAAGCCTTAAGGATGGGTGTTAACTATTTAACTATTTATAGAGTTAAAAATAGATTATGAATAATATTATTACAAGATAAACAGTTAAACACAACTAAGTAAGTTAGATAGATTGACTTGTCATTTCTATATAATATCCAACATTACTTGATGACATGTGTTCAATTCTCACCTTCATGACTTATCTCTTTTCTGTGAAACGAGTAAACTAATTGTATTCAACATTAAGTTTAATATGTTCTGTATCACTGTATGTAAGTATTAACACAATTGTGTTTATAGTTTAGTGGGTAAGGCTTTTTCTTTCTAAGGTATATGGTCTAAGGTTTGAACCTTATCTTGGATATCTACTTTATTTATTTTGTTGGAGTATAATTGTGCGCAACAAAGCATACATTTTTTTTTAAATGGTTAGAACGGACGGTTCCGGTTTCGGTTTGTGATCTGGTGGAACTGTGAACCACCAGTTTGGAACCATGAACCACTGATTTGGAACCGAAATTTTTAAATGGTTAGAACGGACGGTTCCGGTTTCGGTTTGTGATCTGGTGGAACTGTGAACCACCAGTTTGGAACCATGAACCACTGATTTGGAACCGAAACCGAACCGTGGTCACCTCTAGCTCCACTCCTATTTATACGACTCAAACTCCTATTTAATTCATGCACGTGATTGTAAGCAGGGAAAAAGTGACAGTGAATAAAAGCAAGATAAATTTGATAATACAAGGCCAAGGCTACCTTAACACTGCTATATCATGGAATGATACTGCGAATTCCACCGGAGGAACTTCTAGCAGTTACACTTTTGGTGCATTTGCTCCTAAATTCATAGCCTACAACATAAGCTTTCAGGTACCCCATCCTCTCCTCAGGTCATATATGCATAATGCATGCATGCTTGGTTAATTATATATAGTCTTTGACGTGTGTGCGTATGATTGAGCTGAGTTAATGGATTTTTGGGTGGGAAGAACACAGCTCCTCCACCATCCCAAGGTGTAAGTGGTGCGCAGGCATTGGCTATAAGTATATTAGGAGATCAATCTGCATTTTATGGATGTGGATTCTATGGAGCACAAGACACCCTTAACGATCACAGAGGAAGACATTACTTCAAACAATGTTTCATCCAAGGATCTATTGATTTCATATTTGGAAACGCCAGATCACTTTACGAGGTCTGCTCCTCACCTCTCAACTAAAGTACTATAAATTGATAGTTGGATTGCATATTTATAAATGTTCAAATATTATATCAGAAATTGAATCCACCAATTATGGTACGGTGCAGGAGTGTAAAATTAATAGCATAGCTAACGAGGGAGGTGGAGGGATAAGTGGATCAATCACAGCTCAGGGGAGGGATTCCGTGGAAGAAAAAAGTGGATTTTCCTTCGTGAAATGCAACGTTGGTGGTAGCGGCAAAGTGTGGTTGGGGCGTGCATGGGGATCCTATGCCACAGCTGTCTTCTCTAAAACCTACCTGTCCGAGGTTGTCTCCCCTGATGGTTGGAATGATTGGAACAACTCTACCAGAGACCAGTCTGTCCCTATCTTTTTTATATTTATTTAAAATCAGAATCCCTTAATATTTTTCAACCATAAAACCCCGACCATGGTAAATAACTAACATATATTTGGTTTGCAACGTTGCATGCACATATGCATTTATAGGACAGTGTATTTTGGAGAATACGATTGCACTGGGCCAGGAGCTGACTACTCAAACAGGTCACCATACGCGAAACAATTGGACGAATCCGAGGCTGCTCCATTCTTGACTACTTCATATATTGATGGTGACGATTGGCTTATTCCTACACCTAACACGGCATATATAACCACATCTACTGATCCAATGACAACATTATATTATTAAGTGACTTGCCCGGAATTGTATTTATTAATAAATAATCCGATAATACAAGATCAGTTTTTGTTAAGATCAAGCGTGGCTGAAAGGGCCTAACTTTATTTTCTCATAAGACCATATTTCCTAGACATAATAATGCTAGATTTAACGCTTCAATTCAGACATCAGCCAAACAATTTCTCCGGCACTTGCTAGCATTAACTGCACAGACTTCCAATTATAACAGTAGTGTCTAATAGTTTTCAAACACAAATTGTAGTACACAACATAACATATGTACGTATGGATCGGAACAAATGACTTAACATTTGATTGATGTGTTCATGATGTCTTGCACTAAATCTGATATGTTACCAGCATCTCTCGCTGACGGTTGTTATCCCTATATTTTTCAGGTTATGAGTAACTTGGAGAGCGCGCTAGAGGACCTTAGATAGCGTAGTTCTTGCTCTTTATGCTTTCCCGTTGTTTAGATTGTTGGCATGTGTGCCATAGACATTTGACTTGTTTAGATGTTGTTAGTTGTTGCTTGTGCACCTATTGTTGGTATAGGTGTGGCGTAACACTACCCGGATTGAATTTAGCTCCCGCTTTCGTATTTCTTAATGATTGATGGTTTAGCTTGTTTTCTTTCTGAATTAAGCTTTTAATTTTTGGTAAAATTCGGGGGTGTTACAGTTGGTATCAGAGTCTAGGTTTGAGCCTAGGATGTTAAGAGTTGAACTTTAAGAAGTGAAGTTAGAATTGAGACCCTAAGTTGACCTCTAAGTGACTAAGTGTTAGGACTTAAGACTCTTAGGACACGCGGTGAGATGTGAGTTTCCTTTATCGCTTGTTGTGTTTGCTTTGTTTGTTCTTGCTTATCCTTAGCTCTCTCGCTATAAGCATCGGGTAAGGGTGCAAGTCTCTTCGTTTCCTTGCCGTAACCATGTTGTTTGTGTAGAATCTTGTGATGGCATCTCCTCGTTATCGTGCCTGGACTCCAGATACGTCCACAAATGAGCAGCTCGCTCAGAATCTTCAGCACCTCACGCAGACTATGCAGACGTTGAGCAATGCCCTTTTGCACAACAACAACAACCCTCCTCCACCGCCAGCTGGAAACCGCGATGTTGGCCGACAAGTTTCGAGTCACCGACCTCTCGTGTTCGCCGGGGAAGAAGACCCTGTTCCCTTAGAGGAGTGGATCCCTGCCTTAGACAAAATCTTCGCAGTGGTTGGTTTCCCTGAAGACCGTCGCGTAGAGCTAGCGAAGTTTTACTTTAGTCACGAGGCGGACCTATGGTGGGTCGATGAAGGTCCGGCATGTCTTGAGGAACTGGGGTTTGATTGGTCAGCGTTGAAGGACAAGCTCCGGGAAAGGTTTTATCTAGCGCATGTAAGGGCGGCTGTATATGAGGAGTTCCTACACTTGAAGCAAGGGACCCTGTCCGTAGTGGAGTATCATAATAGCTTTCTGCGCTTTCTGGAGTCCGTAGTGGAGTATCATAAGCGCTTTCTGGAGTTGGCCCGATTCGCGCGTGTGTTGGTTCCTACCGAGGCTGATTTGTAGCAGGGCTCATGCTTTCTGGAGTCCGTAGTGGAGTATCATAAGCGCTTTCTAGAGTTGGCCCGATTCGCGCGTGTGTTGGTTCCTACCGAACCGAGGCTGCTTTGTAGCAGGGCTCATTTGAGTGCAGCAGACTTGTATCGGGTCCGATTCGCGCATGTGTTGGTTTTATCTAGCGCATGTAAGGGCGGCTCTTGAAGCAAGGGACCCTGTCCGTAGTGGAGTATCATAAGCGCTTTCTGGAGTCCGTAGTGGAGTATCATAAGTTGTCATAAGCTTTCTGGAGTCCGTAGTGGAGTATCATAAGTTGTCATAAGCTGCTTTGTAGCTGGGGCTCATTTGAGTGCAGCAGACTTGGGGTATCATAAGCTGGGGCTCATTTGAGTGCAGCAGACTTGTATTATCAGGTCTGTCCGCCGCTGCTTTGTAGCAGGGCTCGTTTGAGTGCAGCAGACTTGTATTATCGGGTCCGCAAAGAGGATCTTTTGACTCGGTCAGGAGAGGAGGTGCAGCAGACTTGTATTATCGGGTCCGCAAAGAGGATCTTTTGACTCGGTCAGGAGAAGAGGTGAAAGTAGCGGGCAACAGCAATGAGGCTTATTTGAGTGCAGCAGACTTAACTATCCAAGGATCTTTTGACTCGGTCAAGAGAAGAGGTGAAGATAGCGCTTTTGTAGTTAGGGAGTTTCAAACCCAGGTCTCAAAGTTTCCTAATCCAACCCTTAAACCATCTAAGCTAGTTGTGATTCTTGAACCTTATTCCTCTTTAATTCCTTTTAACCTATTCCCTTCAACACAAACTAAAATCCCTAAATTAAAAATCTCTTTTTCCCATCTTTTTCCAAAAACCCTCCTCTTTCTTCTCTCTTTCCTCCTACCCGCATCAGTCGAGAATTCCCCCCCCCCCCCCCCCCCCCACCCGTCGCTGCCCTCCCGCCCGTCGACTTGTTGCTGCCGCCCGTCGCCACCAGCCTCGTCGGAAGTCGCCACCCGCCGCCGCCGCGTCAGCCGTCGCCGATCCTCTTCGCCGCTGTTACGCCGGAAAAAGCAGCCGAGAAAAAAAGGAAAAGAAAAAGAGAAAAAGAAGAAGTTTTGGGTCTACCTCACCTTGGGTTTCTTGCACTATGCCTAGAAGGTCAAAATCCATCAAGAGAGTGGAATGGGTGGATGCCCATTACTCAGTTTTGGAAGGTAAAGCCTTTGAACCCGAATCTTTTTCAAGCTCCATTTTGGATGTGCTTAATTTTCAAGATTTGTTGGATGGATTTTTGTTGATTAAAAATGAGACATACCCGAATTTGTTAAAGGAATTTTATCGTCACATGAATGTGACCAAGGATGGGGGAAAGTTGGAAATCACCTCTAAGGTGAGGGGTGTTAAGATTTCCTTAAATGAGAATCAGTTGGCAAAACTCCTGAATTTGACGACCACTGGGGTCTCGGAGTACTGTAGGGATGCTTCGGTTAGTACCGAGGAGTTGGGTTACCAGGACTATTTGGAGTATCTTTTGGGGCGAACGAGTGGTTTTACCCAAGCCAGGAGTTGGGAAGAAATGAAGAAGAGGAGGTAGAGTAGAGCGACTCCGAGGACGAGGATAACCGCCGAAGGAAAGACTTGAGGACAAAGAGGGCAAACGACTCCATGAAACACGAGGAACATGTGGAAGCTCTTCTTCGACAGCGGAACCAGATGATTGAAGAAGGTTTCTCGTTTATGAAGGCTCAGTTTGTTACCGTGAATAAGAGGTTAACAACGTTGGAGGCCAGTTCTAGCCTGGATGGAGACGAGGAAGACCTTGGGTCTGATGAAGAAGCTGAAGTGGACTCGGGGGACGACTCGTCCCAAGCCGAGGAGTGAGGTAATCCTTTCTAGCTTTTGTTGCCTTGTGTGTTATCTTTAGCGGTAGCTTGTTGTTAGTCGTGGGTGTTGGGTAGATTGTTTGTAGATGTGCTAAGATTGGTTGTTAGTTTAGACCTTGGTTTTGTGAGTGTGCTTTAGATTTTGTAAGAGTTGCTTGGTGAGAGCTTGTTGCCTAAAAGCCTTGTTTATCTTTTCCTTCTATTCATGTCACATTTTGTTCACTGTTATCCTTTTTGACAAACTTTGTTGTACCCAAGCTTCGGGGACGAAGCTTATTGTTCGGGGGAGAGGATGTGACACCCCGAAAATCCTACCTTTCAAATAGGATTAATTGAGTAATTAATCCTAAGTTATTCTTGTTGACTTTCTAATCAATTTCTCAAATTGATAGTCAGAGGACCTAAATTGACCAACTCCTTGGTCAATTGATTTAAGTAAAAAAAGAGTACATTTAGCTTTGATGGTTGTACCTAATTCTTTGGGGTCTTCTTAAGCCTTTCTAGGGAAAGTAAGGGTATGATGGTCTTTTCCCCTTACGTGGTCTTGAAGCCTTACCCTATCAAACCTAAAATTTATTTCCCCACTTTAGCAAGACAACTTTTCTCTCCCTTCTCTCTCTAAAAAAACTTGGCTTCTTCCCCAAGCCAAGAAAGACCTCATCCAACCTTGCTAGGAATCATCCCAAGATTTCACCTTTCCATCTCCCAAGCTTGAGGAAGGGTAAGATCTAGGATTAGTTGGTGTTTTTAGTTGCTCTTACCTAGTCTTTATCTAAGATTAGTGTTTTCTTGTGGTTTTGGTTGTTTAAGAAGATTTGGTTGAAGATGAGCTTCAAGGAGAAGCTTAGGATGGTAGAAAGGAAGAGTTTTTGGTCTTTAAAGGTAACCCATGCTATACAAAACCTATTTTCTACTTGCTATTGATGATTCTTGACTTCTATTGATGATTCTTGGTGTAAATGTGAGATTTGATGCATGATCTTGTGATAATGCATGTTTAGAGCTTGTATCTAGGTTTCTTGAATGTTATTCTTTGATATATTCTTGGTTTCAAGTCATTTCCTTGTTGTATGTGAGATTTGGGGTGTTTTGGACTTGAACTTGACCTTGGTGATGAATTTCCCCGAAGGAAATTATTTTGTGGCTCGGGTATTCCCCGTGGGCAGAACCGCGGGCGGATGTCCACACGCTGCCCCACCCGCAGGTGGCAGGTGTGTACCCGGCGGGGGGTACCGCGGGCATGTAACCACCCGCGGGGTACATTGATGGTGCCTTGTCGGGTGTTATTTTTCTTGTGGTTCCATCCTTTGGTATGTGATATTTTGACCTCCTTTTGTTGGATTGTTGAGCTTTTGGGTGTCTTCTTGATGTTTTGTATGTCTAGAACGATGTCCTAAGTATCCATGTTAGGATTTGGTGTCTTGAATCGTGCTTATAGTCCAACTTTGTGATTCGTTGGATTTATGTGAGTCTTTGGGGTTCGTTGGAACCATATTGGTTTACCCGTTTGATGAGCATGCTAGATATGATGTCGTTGATGCTAGTATGTGTTGTTTTTCCATTCCTTTGAGGATTGGAAACTTGTGTTGCCAATCATGTTGATATTGGATTGAAGTCCATTGTTGTTGTTGAGTATTGTTTCATGTCTATCATTGAAACCTCTTGATTGATTCTATGATGTGATCTCGTACATTTGTTGTTCCCGTTGTTAATGCTTGATTGGGCTATTAATGAGCCTCAATCCTCTTGATGATGACTATGTGTGACTATGAATGAAATTGGTGGTGATGTGACTTGAGCTTTGCTCATGAGTTTGGCGGTATGTGACTATGATATTTAATGGTACCCTCGTGTATTGAGAGTTCGACGGTATTGTTTGGCAGTAGTTTGGCGGGGGGCGACGGTCCCAGGAGGGATAAGGTTGGACTCAGAAGTACAGGGTGGCACTCGGATCGGAGGTATAGGTTGGAACTGAGATAAGGCCGGGGTAGCCATAAGGGTGGTACTAAGGTATAAGGTTGGAATGTGAAACTTGTCATTATGTGATTTGTTGTATGTATTGCTTATAAGCATGTCTATCGAGAACTCTACCATTAAGATGGTAGGTTGTGTCTATTGTTGAGTATGTTGCTTGTTGTCCTTATTGACTTGTGTATTGTTGTTGATGATCGGTCTTTTGTCGAGAGCGTGATGTTGTGTCCCTTGATGTTTCCCTCTCTTGGTTTTGAAATGATATATACTGTATTCCTTTGTCTCAAATGATTTTGAATATATCTATATACTGTAATATGCTACTTAACGCGTATTGGTGGGTTACCAGCATCTCTCGCTGACGGTTGTTATCCCTATGTTTTTCAGGTTATGAGTAGCTTGGAGAGCGCGCTAGAGGAACTTAGATAGCGTAGTTCTTGCTCCTTATGCTTTCCCATTGTTTAGATTGTTGGCCTGTGTGCCTTAGACATTTGACTTGTTTAGATGTTGTTAGTTGTTGCATGTGCACCTATTGTTGGTATAGGTGTGGCATAGCACTACCCGGATTGAGTTTAGCTTCCGCTTTTGTATTGCTTAATGATTGATGGTTTAACTTGTTTTCCTTCTTAATTAAGCTTTTAATTTTTGGTAAAATTCGGGGGTGTTACAATGATTTGCACAGAGCCAGGAGCCAACTACTCAAAGAAGGCACCATATGCAAAGCAAGTGAATGAATCCGAGGGTGCTCCATTCTTGACTACTGCATACATTGATAGTGATGATTGGCTTGTTCCTACCGCCTAAGACTGCATAGGCAGATCCCATATGATCATCCACCGAATGAAAACATATATTATTAATTATAAAACAATTAAATATAATTGGATAATACTGCATATACTGCCTAATCCACCAGCTGTAGTTTTAGACCTTCTAGATGATGATTTGCATGGCATCCCACATAGGAGGGATGTCCATAATGTTTCCTGATATATATACTGCTTTGGGTTTATAAATAAATTATAATTGGATAATACAATATAAGTTTTAATTATGTTTTCTAATGTTATCATTGCTTGAGTTCAGGCAAATAATTGCTTAATTACTCGTGCGATGTGCGTGCAAATTTCAGCGGTGTCTAAAAAGGCCATCAACGCCGTTCCTGATCTCAGTTCAGTTGCCACACTGGTTATAGTCAATTCCGACGCCTACAAGTCAAATATTTTAATTTCTTCTTCTACACTCCTATTTATATTAGTCAAACTCCTTTTTAATCCAAGAATAATGTGATTGTTGCGGGGAGAAAGTGACAGTGAACCAAACCAAAATAAATTTGATAACACAAGGCCAAGGCTACCTCAACACGGCTATAGCATGGAATGATACTGCATATTCCAGTGGAGGAACTGCTAACAGCTACACTTTTGGTGCATTTGCTGCCAAATTTGTAGTCTACAACATCAGCTTTCAGGTACCCGGTCAGCCCCATGCATGCTATATATTGTCTTTGACCGTGCGTATAGTATGTATGATTTTGAGTTATATATTGTCTTTGACCGTGCATATAGTATGTATGATTTTGAGTTAATGGATTTTAATTTTGTGAAGAACACTACTCCTCCGCCATCCCAAGGTGTACCTGGTGCACATGCATTGGCCATAAGTGTCTCAGAAGATCAATCCGCATTTTATAGATGCGAATTCTATGGAAATCAAGACACACTTAATGATCAAGGAGGAAGGCACTACTACAAGCAATGTTTCATCTAGGGCACGACTGACTTCATATTTGGAATGACCAGATCACTCTATCAGGTCTGATCTGCTCTGCCCACAAAAACTACTATAATAAATTGATACTTAGATTACATACACATTTATAAATGTTGTTTACATATTATATGGTTGACACCTAGAAATTGAATGGTGCAGGATTGCAAAATTAACAGCGTAGCCAATGTGGGGGAGGGATAAGCGGAGTAATTACAGCTCAGGGGAGAGATTCTGAGGAACAAAACAGTGGATTCTCCTTCATGAATTGCGACATGGGTGGTAGCGGCACAGTTATCATTGCTTGAATTCGGACAAATAATTGCACAGTTACTCGTGCAATGCGCGTGCAATGAATTGCGACATGGGTGGTAGCGGCACAGTTATCATTGCTTGAATTCGGACAAATAATTGCACAGTTACTCGTGCAATGCGCGTGCAATGTGCGTGCAATGTGTGTGCGATGCATGAATAAAAAAGTGGATTTTCTTTCGTGAAATCCGACGTTAGTGATAACTGCAAAGTGTGGTTGGGACGTGCATGGAGATCCTATGCCACTGTCGTCTTTTCTACAACTTACATGTCTGAGGTGGTCTCCCCTGATGCCTGGAATGATTGAGGCAACTCTACCTATGACCAGTATGTCCCTATCTTTTTACATATATTTAAAATTAGAATTAATTTTTAATTTTTCAACTAATAAAAACATATGTTTAGTTTGCAGGACACTGTTTTTTGGAGAGTATAATTGCACAGGCCACAAGGCTAGGAGCCAACTACTCAAAGAGGGCACCATGCGTGCGCTGTGCGTGCACATTTCAGAAGGCCATTTACGCCGTTCCTGATCTCAGTCCAGTTGCCACACTGGTTATAGTCGATTCCGACGCCTACAGGTCAAATACTTTAATTTCTTCTTCTACACTCCTATTTATATTAGTCAAACTTCTTTTTAATCCAAGAATAATGTGATTGTTGCATGGAGAAAGTGACAGTGAACCAAACCAAAATAAATTTGATAATACAAGGCCAAGTCTACCTCAACACCGCTATAGCATGGAATGATACTGCATATTCTAGTGGAGGAACTGCTAACATCTACACTTTTTGTGCATTTGCTGCCAAATTTGTAGCCTACAACATCAACTTTCAAGTACCCGGCCGGCCCCATGCATGCTATATATTGTCTTTGACCGTGCGTATAGTATGTATGATTTTGATCGAGTTATATATTGTCTTTTACCATACGTATAGTATGTATGATTTTGAGTTAATGGATTTTAATTTTGTGAAGAACACTGCTCCTCTGCCATCCCAAGGTGTATCTGGTGCACAGGCATTGGCCATAAGTGTCTCAGGAGATCAATCCGCATTTTATGGATGCGGATTCTATGGAAATCAAGACACACTTAATGATCAAGAAGGAAGGCACTACTACAAACAATGTTTCATCTAGAGCACGACTGACTTCATATTTGGAATGGCCAGATCACTCTATGAGGTCTGATCTGCTCTGCCACTAAAACTACTATAATAAATTGATACTTAGATTACACACATTTATAAATGTTGTTTACATATTATATGGTTGACGCCTAGAAATTGAATGGTGCAGGACTGCAAAATTAACCGCATAGACAATGAGCGAGGGGGAGGGATAAGCGGAGTAATTACAGTTCAGGGGAGAGATTCGGAAGAACAAAACAGTGGATTCTCCTTTGTGAATTGCGACATTGGTGGCAGCGGCACAGTTATCATTGCTTGAATTTGGGCAAATAATTGCACAGTTACTCGTGCGATGTGCGTGCGATGCATGAATAAAAAAGTGGATTTTCCTCGTGAAATGCGACATTGGTGATAAAGTGTGGTTGGGACGTGCATGGAGATCCTATGCCACTGTCAGCTTTTCTACAACTTACATGTCCAAGGTGGTCTCTCCTGATGCCTGGAATGATTGAGGCAACTCTACCTACGACCAGTATGTCCCTTTCTTTTTACATATATTTAAAATCATAATTAATTTTTAATTTTTCAACTAATAAAAACATATTTTTGGTTTGCAGGACACTGTTGTTTGGAGAGTATAATTGCACAGGGTCAAGAGCCAACTACTCAAAGAGGGCACCATATGCAAAGCAACTGAATGCATCCGAGGCTGCTCCATTCATGACTACGACATACATAGATGGTGAGGATTGGCTTATTCCTAACCCTAAGATTGCATGGTCGGGCAGATCCCATATGATCGAATGAAAACATATATTATTAATTATAAAAAAATTTAAATATAATTAGATGATTATTTGCATGGCTTGTAGCTGATGTATATACTGCTTTGTGTTTATAAAAAAAAAATTATAATTGGATAATCAGTTTTTATTTTATTGGCACGTATGTATGTGTGTGCACGTATTATATTTTTAAACAGTACGTGAAACTTACAAATTTATAAATAATAAAACTTTAAGATAAAATTATCCACATCATTATTAAAAAGTTAAGAAAGAATTGCGATTGTCTATCCAGGTCTTTAATGAACATTTAAGATACAATTGCCTGTCTTCTTCATTATTAAAAAGTTAAAGAAAGAATTGTGATTGTTTACCCACGTCTTTATTGAATAACATTTAAGATATCTCACCGGGACGTCCACGCCCACGCAAATCCCAATGCCCAGCACCAGCACAATCATCTTCTCGTTCAAGAATTGCTCGGCAAACATCGGTCATGTGATCATTGGCACCCCCGAGCACACAAAAATGTGCTCTAGAAGAAGGGAAAATGTGCATTTAAAGGTAGAAAATTATGAAATTGTCCTAAAAAAGTCTAAATTTAATACATAATTTTCAACAAAAATCATAAACGATCACAATATTCAACCAAAATTAATAATTCATGGCTTATTCAATATCAAATGTTCTTTAAAATATATACATATAACAGTTACAATCATAAAGTTTTAAGACACTAACAATGTGCATTGCAAGACACAACAATGTGTGCTCTAGAAGAAGCAAAATTGTGCACTAAAACTATAGAAATGCAAAAATGTGCATTTAAAGGTACAAAATTATGAAATACACCTTGAAAAGTCTAAATTTAATACATGATTTTCAACAAAAATCATAAAAGATAACAATATTAGACTAAAATTAATAATTAATGACTTATTCAAGATCAAATGTTCTTTAAAAATATATACATATAACACTTGCAATCATAAAGTTTGTAGGCACAACAATGTGCACTGTATGGCACAACAATGTGTTCTAGAAGATGGGAAAATGTGCACTCCAACTATAAAAGTGCAAAATTTTGCATTTAAATGTACAGAATTATGAAATAGTCCATGAAAAGACTAAATTTAATACATGATTTTTTTAAAAAAAAATCATAAATGGCCACAATATTCAACTAAAATTAATAATTTATAACTTATTCAAGATCAAATGTTCTTTAAAAATATATACATATAACAATTACAATCATAAAGTTTGAAGTCACAAACAATATGCACTGTAAGACACAACAATGTGTTCTAGAAGAAGCGAAATTGTGCACTAGAACTATAGAAATGTAAACATGTGCATTTAAAGGTATAAAATTATGAAATACTCTCTGAAAAGCCTAAATGTAATACATGATTTTCAACAAAAATGATCACAATATTAGGCTAAAATTAATAATTAATGACTTATTCAAGATCAAATATTCTTTAAAAATATATACATATAACACATACAATCATAAAGTTTAAAGGCACAACATGTGCACTATATGACACAAAAATGTGCTCTAGAAGAAGGAAAAATGTGCATTTAAAGGTAGAAAATTATGAAATACTCCTTGAAAAGACTAAATTTAATATATGATTTTTAACAAAAATCATAAACGATCACATTATTCAACTAAAATTAATAATTCATGGCTTATTCAATATCAAATGTTCTTTAAAATATATACATATAACACTTACAATCATAAAGTTTGAAAACACAAACAATGTGCACTGTAATTCGCAACTGGTGCTATGGTGCAGCAAAAAAGTAGATTGGAAACATAAGCCAGCCATTTTCTAGAGTAATTTGTGAATGATTGGATGAGGTTATTTATTTTGTTGAAAAGAGGGTGGTGAATGCAAGTGTTGATAATTAGAGAGAGATTTAGAGGATTAGAAATACCTACCTGTAGAAGTGGTTTTGTAAAGTTAAAAGACACCATGTTTTGGGGTTTTGATATTGCCCCCCACCCCCCCCCCCCCCCCCCGGTATAACTCTGTTTATCCCCCTTCCAGTCAATGTAGTCTTTTAGGTCAGGTCTGATACAAATTGGACTTATTTCTCCCCTTACCTTACGCTTTCGGCATATATTAACATGGACGATGAATGATTGAATGACAATTGGCTTATCCCCTGATTGAACCAACCTTGTTATTTGGATAAGCGGGACAAATGTCATACGTGACATATGACATTAAATTAGCAACTGAGTTTTTTCCTCAGTATTTGTGTGTAAAAGGCATTTCGTGAACAAATGAAAAATGGACTGCCTAAAATGGTAGGCAAGGCAATAATTGAACCCCTAAAACATGTTAAGCTGATGAATTGCGTGTAATTTAATTCCCGCGCCTAAAAAGAAAAGAGAAGAACAAAAAGAATAATACACTATACCTATACGTCCGGTCCTTTGTGTGATGTTGATAATCACCTTTATTAGCAACAAAGTACGTTCCGGAACAATCTTTTGTATCATTCAATTCATTCATGGGTGACAACATGCAATATATATAATGCAGCCATAATAATAACAGTTGGCAATATATGAAAAGTTTAAATTTGCAAGTAAACGAACATCATCACTACCGCTCTGGGCATTACCCAGCCAAGCTCATCATTAAGCTCACATGCCATAATCGGCAAAGTAGACCTCATTCTCTGCATCTGATCTTTCTCAACATACACAAATTTCTTAGCGTGAGTATCATCCAAACTCCATTATCTTTCTTCATCTCAAAACCATGTACATATATACGGTATAATCAATCAAAAAGGTTTGCTGCTTTATATATATTTTGCTTACCTCCTAAGCTAATCATCCATTATTATTTATTCCTCCCATCCCTTCTCAGCAAAGCACAAATTAAACTAACCCATTTTCAACATTTCGACTCTTGCATGCCATGAATGATGATGAACACTAGATCAACCAGCATTTTGTTTTGGCTCATAGCCTTCACCATTGCATTCTTTTCCCTCACCTTTTCTCTCTATTCCAACCTTCTTACTACTACTACTGTCCTCACCGTCAATACTCCTACCACCTTACTACCTTTTCTGCGGAGTGTAGTCAAACAAACTGGGTTGGATGATTTCCTCTCTGTTATCCACCAAGTTAAGCAGGCGCGGTCCAAACACCATCACCACCACCATAAACGCAGGCCTAAGGCCAATAAGTGCGACGACTCCAAATGGGACTCTCCCCTTGTTTCTATGTACAATGTTTCGCACGTTATAACCGTGGATTTAAATGGTTGTGCAAACTTTGCCAGTGTCCAAAAGGCCATTGATGCCGTTCCTGATTTCAGCCCAGTTGCCACACTCATTATAATCGATTCCGGCACCTACAGGTGGATCATCTTCCTTCTTCAAATATTTCCTTCTTCTACTTGATTGAAACAATACCATGGCAGAAAAGTAAAAAAAAAAAAAAAGGCATGCAAGAGTGACTTTTATTAATTGTAATGATGACCCAATTTGTTCCACTCCTATTTATAATGGCAGGGAAAAAGTGGCAGTGAAAAAAAGTAAGATAAATTTGATAATACAAGGCCAAGGCTACCTCAACACTGCTATATCATGGAATGATACTGCAAATTCCACTGGAGAAACTTCTAGCAGCTACACTTTTGGTGCATTTGCTCCCAAATTCATAGCCTACAACATAAGCTTTCAAGTAACCCATCATATCCTCAGATCATATAATTGTCTTTGATATGCAACGTGCGTGCATATGATTGAGTTAATGGATTTTTGGGTGGGAAGAACACAGCTCCTCAGCCATCCCAAGGTGCAACTGGTGGGCAGGCATTGGCCATAAGTATATTAGGAGATCAATCTGCATTTTATGGATGTGGATTCTATGGAGCACAAGACATCCTTAACGATCAAAGAGGAAGACATTATTTCAAACAATGTTTCATCCAGGGCTCTATTGACTTCATCTTTGGAAAGGCCAGATCACTTTACGAGGTCTGCTCCGCTCCATCTCAACTAAAAACACATCCTATAATAAGTTTGACAGTTGAATTACACATTTAGATATTATATTGTACGGTGCAGGAGTGTAAAATTAATAGCATAGCCAACGAGGGTGGGGGAGGGATAAGTGGATCAATCACAGCACAGGGCAGGGATTCCGAGGAAGAAAAAAGTGGGTTCTCCTTCTTGAAATGCGAGGTTGGTGGTAGCGGCAAAGTGTGGTTGGGGCGTGCATGGGGATCCTATGCCACAGTCGTCTTCTCTAAAACTCAAATGTCCCAAGTGGTCTCCCCTGATGCTTGGAATGATTGGAACGACTCTACCAGAGATCAGTCTGTCCCTATCTTTATATATATATATATATATATATATATATATATATATATATATATATATTTAAAATCATAATTATTATTTAAATTTTCAACCTAAAAAACCCGACCATGGTCAATAACTAACCTATGTTTGGTTTGCATGCATGCATTTACACTTTACAGGACAGTGTATTTTGGAGAATACGATTGCAGAGGGCCAGGAGCAGACTGCTCAAACAGGTCATCCTATGCGAAGCAACTGGACGAATCCGAGGCTGCTCCATTCTTGACTACTTCATATATTGATGGTGAGGATTGGCTTATTCCAACACCTAACACGGCATATATAACCACATCTACTGATCCAATGACAACATTATATTATTGACTTGTCCGGAATTGTATTTATTAATAAATAATCTGATAATACAAGATCAGTTTTTGTTAAGATCAAGCATGGCTGAAAGGGCTTAATTTTATTTTCTCATAAGACCATATTTGCTAGGCATAATAATGCTAGATTTAACTCTTCAATTCAGACATCAGCCAAATAATTTCTCCAACACTTGCTAGCATTAACTGCATAGACTTCCAATTATAACAGTAGTGTCCAATAGTTTTCAAACACAAATTGTAGTACACAACATAACATATGTACGTACGGATCGGAACAAATGACTTAACGTTTGATTGATGTGTTCATGATGTCTTGCACCAAATCTGATATGTTAACATGGGCTTGTCCACCATCTTCCATGGCACTCTTAGCTAATAAACCTAATTCTCTCGCTCTGTTTCTCCTATTCTCACCTTCTTCTCCGCCACCCATTAGTTTCTCCACTGCCTTTGCAACTTCATCTCTCACCACCACCACCCCAACCCTCTCCTCCTCCCCCCATCTCACCGGGACGTCGACGCCGACTCGAATCCCAATGCCCAGCACCTCCACAATCATCTTCTCGTTCAAGAATTGCTCGGCGAACATTGGCCACGTGATCATTGGCACGCCCGAGCACACCCCTTCTATGGTCGAGTTCCATCCGCAGTGGGTCAAGAAGCCTTTGATGGCAGGGTGGTTGAGGATCAGGACCTGAGGAGCCCAGCCTTTGATCACCAGTCCTCTCCCTTTGATCCTCTCCTCGTATCTCTCCTCTGAGAACCATTTCTCCAGCTCTGAATATCTCTCCCCTGTTTTGATCACCCAGATGAAAGGGTAACCCGAGGCTTCTAGCCCTAGCCCCAGCTCTATCAGCTGCGATGGAACCAGCCGGCATTGGCTCCCAAGACAGGCGTAAAGCACGGATTTTTCTTTCTGGGAATCAAGCCATTCCAAACACTGTTTTTCATCAATGGATGCCCTGTTTCCTCTATGGTACATATCCATAACATCCCTGTTACAAAGCGAAACCGGCCCGAGGCACCATACCTTTTTGTTAACAGCCTTTCTATACTCTTCCACGCAGCCACGCTCCAGTTCTTGAAAAGTGTTCACCACAACCCCATAGGCACTGGACTCGGCTTCTTGCATCTGGCCGCGGATATCGTCCAGGTCGGGCAGTGTAACGAACGCTCCGGGCAGCTGAACCTGTTAGACATAAATAATCTAACTGTACTGAATAATAGAAAGCCAGCCACAGTTGATGTTCCAGTTATTTAGTCTAACCAAACTACTTAATAAACTTAGTAAACTTGCACCAAACCTTGGCTATTTCCACGTTGAATGGCAATCCAGGGATAGGGAAAGGGACCTTGTCGGATTTAACCGAAAGGTGAGGTTTGTGAAGCATTATATTGTTGGAACACAGAAGGGAGAAACAGCACATGCCGTGGAAAACCAGCCTGGGGACCTGGAATCGCCGGGCGGTCTTGGAAGTCCAGGAGAGGCACTTGTCGGAGACGATGCAGCTCGGGGGAGGAGTGGTGTCTTGAAGGTAGGTCTCGGTGGGTTCTTGCAATGCGTCTAGGGCGGCGTAGAAGTTTCGGATGAGGGCCGGGGAGGAGAGGCTGTCGAGGTTTTCGCAGCCGGGTGGGAGGCCGTGTTCTTGGCAGGGGAACGGGATTTCAAGAATGTGGATTTCCAGGCGCTCTGATTCCCTGGCTCGCTGGATTGTTGAAGATAACCTGGAAGCGTTACCCGGGGTGATCACTAGTGTCACCTTAGCTCCATGCTTCGCCAACAATCGAGCCATGTCCACCATGGGAATCATGTGGCCTTGAGCCAGCAATGGGATTAACACAAAATGGGGTTTCCGCGGTTCCAATTCCAAGTCCATTGCCGCCATTGATGATAGGCTGGTTTTTGAGATAGGCGGTGCTGGAGTCATGAGATGGGTATATAGATTTATATATAGATTTTGTGTATAAAAAAGACAAATTATACCATGGACCAGGTCCACTTTCAATGTGAATTCTGATTTAAAATGAAATTCATATTATATGAGTGCAGTTAATATGTGCATGCAAATTAAATAGATTATGGATCTATAGCTCGAATAAACAGTTCAATGGTAGCAAAAGTAAAATTTGTCACAAAAAATTAAAGACTAAATTTCACAAATGACAGTGTGGAAGCTCCTTTTGCGTAATGAATTAAAATCTAACTTTTGTTGGTCAGCATATATCATTTATTCCTACACAAATTGTCTGGTTGAGACTTAGGGGCGTATGAAGTGACGTTTCTACCTTTTGTCACAAAGATTATATACTTATAAATCAAATTTACATTTAACTAAGATACATAATATAATAATTGTCGTAATTTATTAACAGAAAGTACATAATATGTTAACGGTTAAAAAAAGTAGGCAAGTTGAATTGACTGGTCAAGTCCGTCTTCTACGTGTTGTCGTGTTCATGAGAATGGGCTGCGATATGATGCATAGGTCAGCGGCAGCTGGGCCGGATCGGTTGAATCCTCGTCTGGAAAGCAATAATGGTGTAGTTGCAGCGGCGGGTGGGTTGACTCGAATTCTGAGTTGAACGACTCAACCAACGTAGGTAGTGGGTCGGCGTATTTCGTACACACCATTTGGCGGCCAGTCGGTGTTGAGCTCAGCCACCGCCCCCGTCTTACACGTTTGTCGTCTCCCTGAACCATCTCTTCTACCACAGCTTTACCAACTAAGATCAACCTTTCACACCTTTAATTTTAGTTATTATAAGTTTAATATACTATAAAACAACTTGCCCTGGACTAAAAATGAACAATAACAAAATTAGGATTAAATAATTACAACTTGAATATCTATGAATTTAAATGTTTTACTTACTAATATATATCGATTGGTAAATTACTAATTTACCTGAAACCCGCAATATACTAAAAATGATTTTGTATTAGGCTAAAAATGATTTTGTATTAGGTGTGAACGAGATGATGTGATGAGTTTTTTTTTTTTTTTTTTTTTTTTGAATCTTTGTACACTCAAACATTACTTTTATCTATAAAAAAAAAAAAAAAAAACATGACGTAAGTTTCTTTTGGCCGGCGGCTTAACTATTTTGAGGTCTTACTCAACACGAACAACCAATGAACGATGTTTATGACTTGGTTCACATGAGAACAACTATCCTGGTGAGAACTGTGGACAAATATGATCCGACAATCTAAGATGATCAAATGTAGAAAATCAATGAAAAATGAAAAAAATGTGACGTCATAATTACGATTGTACATTTAAAACTGATTGACAATGTATTCGCAAATAACTGAAACCTATAATCAGACATTCTTTATATATTAGCTATCGATACGCATATTAGAACTTATATATGTGTGTGAGTGTGTGTGCACGCTATATTTTTAAGCAGTGAAATCTAGTAATTTATAAATAATTATACTTTAAGATAAAATTATCTACATCATTATTAAAAAGTTAAGATAGAATTGTGATTGCCTATCCGTGTCTTTATTGAACATTTAAGATATAGTTGCCTGTCTTTATTAAATTATTATAACTATGAATTGTTGCTCTCAAGTCTCAAAGCCGACAAAGCGAATGATATAATGTGACAACTCCAATCTGTATCGTCCACGTTGTCATTCTAATTAAGACTGAGCAAATCAACAAATAATTATGTATTCATAAAAAAATAGTAATTAATGGCAAATTATTTATAAGAATATTACATGTTTTATGGTATATTACTATTTTCTATATGCAATACGCAAAAATTGATGTCCAATATTAATACTCTATATTAAAATATTAGATTTATTTAGATTTTAGATGATTATATTATTGTATAATAATAAAAATTATTATTATTATTATTATTATTATTATTATTATTATTATTATTATTATTATTATTATTATGTAAATCATTTTTATAAATTTGATATTTATATTTTAGAAAATAACTTATATAGTACTCTAATATATAATGTCTAAATATTTTGACCATTGAAAAAGATAAGAAAATATATGATGAATGCGTGTGCATGAAAACCAATAGTTAGAAAAGATAACAAAAATTATAACGCTAGGGATATTTTTGACCAAAATATTGTATAGTACAACTCTTATAGTATAATGCATAAAAAAAAGTAACGAAAAAACAGACATAAAGGGTCGTTTACCAACTTGGAAAAATAGAGAATTTTCCAAAAAATTGGAGAATTGAAGAAGTGGAAAAATGGAAATTGGAAAACTTGTTTACTAAATTTATTCTTCCAAATCCAATCTCATCTCCATTCTTCCACTTCTAATACAAATTTGGAGAAAGCAAAATAACCATTCTCCAAATGTAGGAATGGAACGCACGGGTGAACAGTGGCATTTGTGCGCGAGGTCCTGTGATCGATTCTTGCCTGCGCCTATTTTATTCTTCACAGTTCACAGCTTCTTTCTTTCTTCTGTTTTCTCCCCTTCTTTCTTCCCTTCGTTTTTTCCCCTCTGTTTTTTTTTTCTTTCGAATTCTTTCTTCTTTTTTAATTATTATTATTATTATTAGTATTATTATTATTATTATTCCCCCTTTCTTTCTTCCCTTCGTTTTTCCTCACTTTTTTTTTTCAAATTCTTTCTTATTATTATTATTATTATTATTATTATTATTATTATTATTATTATTATTATTATTATTATTACTTTTTCTATAATTTTTATTGCAATGATTTCTTCACTTTTGTATTTTTAGCTGTAATTATAAAATTTGAATATAGATTTCTTATATATTTACAAATAATAATATTTATTTTTATAAAAAATATATGCTTATTACTTAAAAAAAATCACTTTTGTATTTGTATACATGTTATTATTGGGTATATTGCTTTGTAATCGGTTGTAAATTATTTAGTGTAAGGTTTTTATTGGTGTATTATTATTATTATTATTATTATTATTATTATTATTATTAGAAAATTGAAAAAAATGGAGAAATAGCGAATGAAAATTAAAAAAACTAGAGAAATAGAGAAGGAAAACTGGAGAAATGGAGAAATGGAGAAGGAAAACTGGAGAAATAGAAAAATGGAAAACTGGAAATGGAAAAACAGAAGAATGAAGTAAACGACCCCAAATAGAGGGTATAATTTTCATTCACTGTGTATATTTCAAAATTATATTGATTTATATTATACATAAAAAGGCATGTCTAAAATTATAATGCAAATTAATGAATTAAGAATAATTAATTATTTATGTATAAAGTAATAATATGATACTAAAATAGAAACTGATTAATTTTATAAAATTTATTTTTCTATTTTCATATTTAGAATGTTGACAGTAAACAATAATTTATTTATCAAATATTTTTAATTTTTGTAGATTAATAAGTAAAATAGAAAGAATGATCAAATTTTATTTGCTATTTTAATTTTTATTATGATTATTGAATTAAAAAATAAATTGTACGTATAATTTATTACTATTTTCAGATAACAAAGATCACATAATTAAAAGCATAAATCCAATTTGGGGATTATAGTATGTATACTATTGATAGTGTCATTTTGTCAAACAACATGACTAATTTAAAAATTCACCTCATGCTCTTATACATTAGAATAATTCTGTTGAACATATAACCATTAATGTGCAATTCAACTATCAGCTTAGGCTTTTAGTTAAGATGGAACACATGCTTCAATTTGGTATCAGAGCCACACGTGAGGGGGCGTGTTGAGCATATAACCATTAATGGCATTAGAAAAGACAGATACGTTAATTGTCATTAATTTAGTAACATAATGTTATATTATGCTATACTAAAATTCTGGTGCATGATTTGAATTTGATGATAATTTTTACATTAAACATTAATATTAGGCACCCATCATATTCGCACATCATGTGACAAAACGCTAGTCTAATCCAATTAAACCATTTCAAAATTTTTGATAGAACTAATTTCTAATTTAGTGAATGCCATTTCATTATTTAATGTTTTTTTTTTTAGAAACATTATTTAATGTTTATGTCCTTAATTTTAGTGATAATGCCCAATTTGGTTGGCATTTACCAATGTGGTCTCATTTTTATGAAATTAAATTTGATAGTTGTTCCCAAAACGTTGAATCTCTAATTCCAAGGGACCCCACGCCTCAGCCTGACAGAACATCAATATGTAATTTCTCCTAAATAGAAAGTCATGGTTTGAACCTGTGGGCGGTATTGACTCTTTGTGTTTCAGTAGATTGAGAAAGTAGCTAAAATCATATACTACATTATTGTAACAAAGTCAGTAGTACTCAAGAAAAAAAAAAAACAATGATTTAACTCTTTTGAATTTTATTTTAGAAAGTTCATTTATAACTATGGAAAGAAGATGTACAAATGTATAATTTGGTGTTGAGTCTTAAAATTAAATTTACTCGATATATCTTTCATTGATTTGAAAGGAGTTCATAATATTTTTTTTTTTTTGAAAGTAAGACGAATTCATGATATAATTCATCAACAAAATGGGTAAATTACCTAGATAATAAAAACAAAAAGCTATGAAAAGAAAGAAAAAATCATAAAATTATCGGCATAATTGGCGCATGGCTTTAACTAAACTTGACTTTAGCTTTTGCATCAATCAACACAACTACAACGTAGGGGTTAAAAAACAACAAAAGAAGAAAAGAATTAATTAATAAACCACAAATACACAGCACACAGGTAGCTTAGGGTTATTAGTCTATTCAGGGCCGGTTTTTAGATTTTTGTGGCCCTGTTTGAGTAAATAAATAAGGCCCTACCAAAATTAAAATCTTTAAAACTAATACCGTAATTTTATTATCAAAATATATAACACAAAAAAATTATCCGTGCATCACACGTGCCTCGCACGCACATTGCACGGATAATTGGGCAATTATTTGCTCGAATTCAAGCAAGGATAACATAAAAAAACATAATCGATACAACCCATTTCATCAATTGCACTATATAATATTCGTTGTTATAATTTAAAGATTATAACAAATCTTTTCCGTGCAACGCAAAAGTAAAAATAGACATATTATGGAATAATAATAATAGTGTGCACAAGTTTTGAACCTTAAATCTCAAAGCTAAAATACAATAAATATATGTTCCTACCATTTTTTTATAAAGCCTTTTAGGTTTAATTAAAAAATTTTAATTTTTATTTCGAAACTAACTAGGTAAAAATAAAATATTGAGCTTCTAAAATTTGAGGCTCCTCTAAAATTTGGGACTCTGTGCGGTAGCTTAGCTTGCACAGCCCAAAATCCGGGCCTGAGTCAATTCATCGTTGGCAGATCATTTCCAGTTGAAGTCTGTTTTTCGTAAAAAATAATGTGTATATTCCTCGTACCCTGCCGTGGCGTCCACGGTTTCTAGTTGGCGCCTTCTTCCAAATACATATATGCTTTTTCAATTAAATATATTTATCTTTTTTCAAAAGAAAAGCACAATCTTCACTAATTCATATCAAGGTGCAATGCATAAAAAAGAAATGACTTCTCTAACTAACAAATAATTAATCTTATTTAGAGATCGTTTAGTAAACAAAAAGTAAAGAGTCACACTTGTATGGGGTCATTTCACGAATTCTTATTCATGAGATGGGTCGGACCAATATACAAATGTAATATTAATTATGAATAAAATATTTGTTACTTATGAGAAAACATAATACTTTTGATGACAAATGTAACTTTTATATTTTGGTGTAAAATATTATTTTTTCCATCAAAAGTATTATATTTTCCTTTATGAGTAATGTTGTGAAGTTTTTGTTACTTATAAAGAAAAATGTAATACTTTTACATTAAGATGTAAAAGTATTATATTTTTCCATATAAGTAATAAACATTTTATTCATGATTTAGTATTACATTTCATCTTGACTCGACTCGACTCACGAATAAGAAACCGTGAAACGGTCTCACGCAAATTTTTGCCAAAAGTGAATATTAGAAAAACTTGCTAATTCAATTCCTAGATATCGTTAATAATTAATTATCTCAAAAGAAGAGATCATGGAATAGTTTCAGATTTCCTGTAATACTTGTAACGTGTCCATTTCAACTTGAACTTGATCAATATATATAGTTTTAGATTTCTTCTCCCAAAGTTTTAGATTTCTTGTAATACTTGTAGCGTGTCCATTTCAACTTGAACTTGGTCAATAGTTAATTAGTTGCTTGAGCCATTTTAAAGCTTCTCCCACATTTGCTTACATTTCTTTACTCATTACTAGGAATTAGAGAGACTACTAAGTGGTAATGCCATTCTTGTAGACATTGAACTCTCAATTAACTTGAAGTCCCATTCTTTTGGTGACTTAAACCAAATTAAAACAATTCATCAAACATGTGTCGTTCACGTCTTCTTCCAACTTCTTTTTCTCAAAGTAAAGTTAAACTTGTGAGAGGTGTGACTATGGTGTTGCTCTATTATTCTCATAGTGACAACACTTTATCCATGTACCTCTTGCATAATTAGGCCCAACTGTACTTAAACAAGAGTTCATATAAATCACTAAGCTCACGTACAACTAGGACCATCATTGAGTCATTATACTATCTAACATTATTGCAATTCAATTCACATAACATCCGTGACAAAAGATCTTAATCCAAATCCCTAGATGAATCTAGCTACTCATATTTGGAATTGAAACAAAAGCATGAATTGAAATTGAAGCCAAGAACAATTGAATTAAAGAAAATGTAAAGCAAGAAAGACTTAGCTTGGATCAAGAAAAGTTGATGATGCAATCTTGAAAGTTGAATTAAAAGTTGAAAATTGCCTTAAATCTTCATCAAATGTGGAACGGTACAATTACAAAGAGAAATGTTGTGGAGAGGTTTTTCCTTAAGAAAAACCTACTGAGAGAAGGGAAAATAAAAATTGATCTAAAAATAACAACTTAAGCATATTTATACCCCTCAAAATCACTCCAAAATAACCAAATCTTAGTTCTCCCGTGAGGTAGATCGAGATCAGATCGTGAGCCCTAGGTTTAATTAGTCTGTTCAGTAGTTCTAACTTCTAAGATATTTTCTACCTTAGACATCCGAATCAGATATTTGTAGCTTCATAGAAGTTGTAGCTCCTTCAATTATCTTTCCAATGTCATTTGAATCACTTGATTTGGACATTTCTACACTGAGATATGACTAAAATATTGAGACATTGCCTAACTGAGAAAACATAGTAGAATTTTGTCACGCTGACAATCACGACTGTAAGTGTCACTGTGGGCTTTGATTTTCACTCCAAAGTGCATATTTCTTCATTTTCTTTGCTCCTTTGGATCCTCGGGTCATGCCATGATACTTCCAGCTAACACACTCTTTTTTCACTTTCTTAACCTCTCATGACTCTCTTAACACACCTTTGTGCAAATATATATGACTTCAAAACACATCCAATTGGGCTCCAACTTACATGATCTTATAATCAATGCCTCCAAATCACCTTAATGACACAAAGAGATCGAATAAGCACATAGTTAGTATCCAATTTACATAAAATCATTTGAGTTTGATGTCAATTATGCACATATAAAAATAGTAAGAATTAACGCTTATCAATCACATAGAAGATGCAAGAACTAGTAGCTCATCCATTGGTAGTCAGAAGATGAACGCCATAATACCAGAACCGCTAAGGAGTTTGAAGAGAGAGAATTGGGCCTTTGTTTTATGAGTTTCAATGGGTTTAATGGTCAACAAGGTGATAAATTACCAAGTCAGTAAAGTTATGCTTACACTACTAGAAATTCTGAAATTTCCGACCACCTGAAAGTGATCTTAAATCAAGTTGAAAATCTTTTTCCGACCACTTTTGGTATCCGGAAAAACCTTTGTTGCTATTTCCGACCACTTTTTGGACTTTTTGGTATTAACTTAATTTAAGATCATTTTCAGGTGGTCAGAAATTTCAGAATTTCCAGTAGTGTTATTTAAATTTTATGTCAGCATAAAGTGTTTGATTTGATCGTATTTTAGACCAAGGTGAGTCAACAAACAACAATATTTCAATGAATTAGAAATGCAAATCAAGATTATCATTAATAACTATTACTCCGTAAATATTACATGTACAAATATATGGTTTATAATCATTTTCGGAGATTAATATATCTTTAAACAACCTGAACCGTACAATTAGATCAATTAGTTTTTACCCACTCAAACCCATACAAAAACGACCATCCACAATCTTCTACTATATATACCCGAAACCCAAATGGAAAGTATATCCAGAATAATAATAATAATAAAGAAAAATAATAAAAACAACGTTTCTTTGAGATCATAAGCAGATTCCCCTTTGGATTAATCTTTGTTTATGATCTCAAAAACAGTTTTAGCTTAGCTTGATCGCCATGGCAGCAGAAATGCGATTGTCATTGTTGATTGTGTTGGTTGTAGCGTTGCCCTGCGTATTTGCCCATAAGAGTGAATGGAAGGAAGCTCATGCCACCTATTATGGCGCCCCTGAGGGCACCATCGGCGGAGCTTGTGGCTTCGAAGAATACAAACAAATCTATTCCCCATACACCGCAGCTCTGAGCCCAGCATTATACAACGAAGCAGAAAGCTGCGGCGCCTGCTTCGAAATAAAATGCGTAGAATCCGAGTTTTGCAAGAAAGGCCACAAACCCGTGGAGGTCACCGTCACGGATTCGTGCCCCGCGAGCGACGCCCGCTGCAGCCCGCCGCACGTACATTTCGACTTGTCCCAGCCCGCGTTTCACGAGATCGCGGAGCACGAAGGCGGCGTGGTTCCGGTGAAGTACCGTAAGGTTCAGTGCAAGAGAAAGGGCGGGGTGAAGTTTACGATCACGGGGAACCCTAATTTTAACTTGGTGACCGTGACGAATGTTGCCGGGGGCGGAGACCTTGAGAAGGTGGAGGTGAAAGCTGATGGGGTGAAAGAATGGATAGAGATGAAACGCAACTGGGGTGAGAAATGGGAGACCAATATAGATTTGTCTGGGAAATCTCTGACTTTTAGGATCACTACATGCGAAGGGCAAGTAGCTACTTCCAAGCATGTCGCCCCTGAGTCGTGGCAGTACGGCCAGACATTCGAAGGCAAAAACGTTTGATTCAACTCAACACAACACAATCTTTTGGTTTTTGTTTTGCACATGCGCTACCTTAGTTGTAAATTGTAAATGCCGTCGGGCAGTGTTGAAGTAATGATGTTTCGTAATATAATACAATATTGTACTCCAATGAATTTGAGTAAACAAAAATAAAATGTTCAATTCAAGAAATTTAATTTGTTGGTTGGTTAGCAAGTTCAACACATTTCAATGGCCGGTATGGGTACCTGCTCGGAATGGGAAAAACTATACATTTGTGTTCAAGATTACAGTACACTTGATTTTATGGGCAAACAATCATGTTTTGCTATCTAATAATTATCTTTAAATTAAAGGGTATGGTTCTCTAAGAGATAGGCAAGGGGTTGGAAAGAAATGAAAGAAATTAGTTACTATTCTTGATCATGTTTAATTTGTCCATCCAAATGAAAATTGCAGTAATTAGTTATGATTTTTGGGTATTTAATTTGTTTGTCTTTCAAATTCCACGCATAAGAGAGAGAGAGAGCAGAGAGATAAGAACTCGGAAACCCTACTCTAATAGACATATACAATAACACACCGAAAAATGTCTCTAATCATGGCCTCATGGGAGAGTAAAACTAAAATAATGACCACATAAATAGATCGATATATTTACCAGCCAAGCACCTTGTGCCATGTAGTGACCTTTCCCATATAGATTGAGAAAGTATGTTTGAACAGATACTACAATGTAATAAATCAGTAACATTCAAAAAAATAGATATATTTACATCAATTGTTACCTTGAAAATATCATTTTTTTTTCTTTAAATCTAAGCAATGCCAATTAAATATTATTATCACCTAGTAACGAAAATATCATTTTTCCTTAAATCTTGTAGATGCGAATTAAAACAAACAAACAAGGGTTAAAAATATTATTTGAAATGCTTTTCGCTTTTTCCTTTAGACACATGATCCAAATTAAATCTCACAATATGCTAATGTCATAAAGGACTAAAAAGTCAATTACGGTGTTCAGATTGGGTCTTAAATTACATTCCTATAAGGCCTCCATTGTCGTCCAGCGGTTAGGATATCTGGCTTTCACCCAGGAGACCCGGGTTTGATTCCCGGCAATGAAGCAAAAGAAGGAAAATGAAATTACATTCGTATAGACCTACCATAACTTCAACTAATATAATGGGTTTACTATCAATTTCCACACCCAAGGTTAGTATGGTATATTGGTATATATTGCACGTAAATATTTGTGGTTTATAATCATTTTCGGATCATTCTAGACAGAAATTAACCACAAATAAATAAGGGAATGAAGATTAATGTATCTGAACAACCTGAACAGCACAATTAGATTTCATCCATCCATTTCTTTACCCAACCCAACAAAAATGATCATAATCTGCTACTAAGCAACATTGAAAGTATATAAACAATAATAAAGGATCGGAAAGTAGAAAGCTATTTTTTTTAAAGCTCATGAACAAATTCAATTCCTTTAAATTCTTTGTTTATGATCTAAAAATTATTTTAGCTTCATCATAATTATAATGGAATTGCGAGCCCCGTTATGGTTATCATGGTTGATTGTGTTGGTTGTGTTGCCCTGTGCATTTGCCCACTGGAGTGAATGGAAGGAGGGTCATGCCACATATTCTGGTAGCCCGGCTAGAACCGTTGGTATGTATGTATATATGCATTTTGTTTAATTAATATATATAATGTTTAAGAGTTTAGAAAAGTAAAAAATTGAATTAATAATGCAGGCAGCGCTTGTGGGTACGAGGAACAAAAGAAAACCTACGGCCTATATACTGCAGCTGTGAGCACAACATTGTTCAAAAACGCAGCAGGGTGCGGAGGGTGCTATGAAGTAAGATGCGTAAAGAGCAAAATGTATTGCAAGAAAGGGCACAAGTCGGTGGTGGTTACCGTCACCGATTTGTACCCTCGGCTGCGTGGGTGGACCCCACCACTCCCACATTTCGACTTATCTCAACCCGCGTTTCTCAAAATTGCCGACCACTTAGGTGGCCATGTTCCGGTCATGTATCGCAGGTACCTACATGCATGCATGGACCAGGTCCGTGCATTGCGGATCCTGGTCTAAAATCACAATTCACTGCTGAAAATTATGGAATTTTCGACCACCTGAACTTGATCTTAAATCAAGTCGAAAGTCTTGTTCCGATCACTTTTAATATCCAAAAAAACCTTTGTTGCTATTTCCGACCACTTTTTACTTTCAACTTGATTTAAGATCAGGTGGTCGGAAATTAGATAATTTCCAGCAGTGATTTCTTTATATATTAAAGTAGATGACATAAAATTTTTGGATCAGAGTCCACAACGTAAAGTGGATCCTGGTCGAGTGAATGCATTATATTCTGATCCGTTTCAATATTTCATGGCATGCATGCAGTGTTCCATGCAAGAGAAAGGGAGGAGGTAAGTTTAAGATATCTGGAAATTCGTACTTCAACATAGTAACGGTGACAAATGTTGGGGAAGGTGGGGATGTTAAAAAGTTGGAGGTGAAAGCTGATGGGGAGAAGAAATGGAAGGCGCTAAAACGCTGACCGGAAAAGCCCTCACATTCAGGGTCATCACCATGGACGGGAAAGAGACAGTTTCTCACAGTGCCGCCCCCAAGTCGTGGATGTTCGGCCAGACATTTGAAGCCAAAATCTCCGACTAGCTTTAATTATATATGCATTTAATTGCGTTGAATTTGATTTCGTGCATGTTTTGTTGTAAGTAGTAAGTAGAAATTTTTTTTGTTGGAGTTATATATTGTTGTCTTTAGTTTTTCTTATCTCCGGTTAACGGTAAAGAATAATGGTATTTAAATTTGGAACCATGCTTGGTGTTCAGTCTCGACAAAAACAAGTACTATTACAGCATGTTCAGTTCACGCAATGAATTCTGAATTGAAGGAATAAAAATGTTACTCCGTATTTAATAAAGAATGAAATATATAAGGAACAAAATTTTGTTTCAAAATATATAGCAAAGCATTGAACACATAAGAATGGGGTAGTAAACTTGGGGACATTATGTGAGATCCCAAGAAAAACAAAAGTGGGATGAAACTCAAAGAAAACATGGTTATCAATAGCAATAAATTCAGGGAGGTGTAAAACATTATGTAACATCAAAGAAGCGTTTTTTTTCTTTATACTTGTATATAGCAATTTGATGAAAACAGTATATAGCAATAAATTTAGGGAGGTGTAAAACATTATGTAACATCAAAGAAGCGTTTTTTTTTTTTTTCTTTATACTTGTATAGCAATTTGATGAAATCTCAATGCATACTGACTGGATTGAAGCAGTAAGCAAGAAGAAGTAAGCAATTCATCAAATACATAGTGTTCATGTCTCCTTCCAACTCCCTTTTCTCAAAGGAGCTGAGAATTGGACATGTGAGAGGTGTGGCTATGGTGTTGTCCTATTCTCATAGTAACAAGACCTTTTCCAATTCAAGTACCACTTGCACAATCTGGCCACAATCACACAAAGAGTCAAAACAAACCACTAAGCTCAGCTCACAACTAGAGTCATCATCAAGTCATTACACTAGCTGATAGAACAATTTAATCACAAAGCATCAATCACAAAATATGACTTATAATCCAACCCCTAATTGAATCTAGCTACGCAATAATTGAAATTAAAGACATTTGCAATAGCAATTGGAAGCAATAAAATGCAAAGAAAGAAATAAGAAAGACTTAGCTTTAATTTGATTAAGAATATTAGGGAAATGAAATCTTGAAATTGTAAGATGAAATCTAAAATTGTTCTTCAAAGTTGGATTGATTACACAAATAAAATGTTTGGAGAGGGTGAAAATGAAATGTTTCCTAAAAATAATCACTCCGAGATATTTATACTTCAAATCCACGCAAAAATAACTACTTAGGAAAGGTTACTGGACGTGTGGTCACGGTGTGAGTCTCTACTCCTCGTAGCACTTCTGGTTTCTAGGCTATTTATTACCTTGTAGACATAAAAATTGGACTTTGTTGTCTTCATTGAGGTTGTATATATCTCTTTGAAATATCTTTTCAATGCTGTTGGAATCACTAAATTTGAATATTCCTACGCTGAGATATGCTTAAAATACTGAGACGTCGCTTGGTAGAGAAAAATGGAGTCAATCTGGCACTCATGGTGTGAATGCCAGTATGAGCCATGATATTCACTGCAAAATGCAGATTTCTTCATCTCCTTTATTCCTTTGCGTCCCCGAATCATGTCTTGATACTTTCAACTCGCTCTTTTTCACTATCTTGACCTCTCATGACTCTTGGAACACGCTTTTTTGCTAAGATGCTTTCAAAACACATTGAGCTCCAACTTACTTGATGTTACAATCAATGCCTCCAAATCACCTAACTAATTGATACAAAGGAATCAAATAAGCATATACTTAGCTTTCAATTAACATAAAATCATGAGTTTGATACCAATTGTGCATATAAATGTATTTAGAATTAGCGCTTATTAATATTATATACAACCAAATACAAATACTTACCTTAATATATCTACTTTGCAAAAAGCTGAAAAAGTTTATTCAACCTCGCTCTAGACTTTTTCTTAGCCTAAATGGGACCACCAAGTTATATATAATAATTATTACTAGTCAAATATCTTAGCAAGGTTGCCCTATGATTTAAATTTTTAATGAGAAAACTGAAATAGTAAAAATATAAGTAGATAATACATAACCTCCCACATGGGAGAAGTTACTACATGTCATCTAAGCACAAGGTGCTTGACTGTAGAAAAATAATTAAGTGTATAAAAAAGTAATCATAATTTAAAAATTGTTGCATTTAATATAGTTAACAAGGGAGAAAAAGAAAAGAAAAGAATGATAAAATTCTTTTTTAACAAAAGAAAAACTAGCAAATCAAATATTTTTAATTAATTTCAATATATATCGATGCATATATATAGGTGGATTTTTTTTTCAACATTTAGCAAAATGTCATGAATGACGACTAATTACTCACAGAAAGAACTTCTTATAGACACAAATTAAAAATCACAGTGTTTATATATATAATATGTCCAAGCTTATGTTCTCATATAGATAATTTAATTTGTAGTTGATGAGCTATTATTAATTAATCTCATATTGTATGGTACATATTGAATGTACAAATAGAAATTTGTGGAATATAACTATTTTCAGCCTCAGAAATGATGTGAAGATTAAAACACCGGGATTGGATCCCATCCATCAATTTGTTTTTACCCATTCAAACAAAAACAAAAAGTACCGCACTTTACTACATACTATATATATACCAAAAAGTAATTTGTTTTAACCCCCGTTCAACCAAAATAAAAAATGACCACACTTTGCTACTGTATATATTCAAAAAAATAAAATTGAAATTTAAAAAAAAAAAAAATAAATAAATAAATTAATTAAACAGTATTTTTGAGCTCATAAACAAATCCAAATTTGTTTGGATATATTACATTATATTGTTTATGATCTCAAAAAAAAAAAAAAAAACAAACTTTAGCCTAACGTATTGATCATCACTGCCGCCATGGCAACAGAATTGCAAGCAGCCTCATTGTTGATTGTGTTATGTGCATTGCCGTGTGTATTTGGCGACGGCAATTCTGGATGGTCGGAAGCTCATGCCACCTTTTATGGCCCGCCTGAGGGAACCGTTGGTATATATATATATATGCATTATTTTGTTTTGTTTAATGTTCATAATTAGCAATTGATTAATATATAAATATATTATGCAGGCGGGGCTTGTGGGCTTCAAAACCAAAAGGACACCTATGCCCCATACACTACAGCATTGAGTGCAGCATTGTTCAAAAATGCAGAGAGCTGCGGAGCATGCTATGCATTACGATGTGTAAATAACACAGGGCAATGCAAGACACAAAATCCCATCATCGTTACCGCCACCGATCTTTGCCCAACCGGAGATGGAAAATGGTGCACTCCGCCGCGGGCACATTTTGACCTATCCATGCCTGCGTATCTCAAAATTGGAGAGTACAAAGCTGGGTTTATTCATGTCCAGTATAGCAAGTACGTAAATAGCTGCATGTTGTTAGCAGATTGAGTTAATTACGTTCGACTAATTGACTGACTGATAACATTAGCTGATATCGGGTGTTAGGGTTCCATGCTCGAGAAAAGGAGGAGAACGGTTTACAATTGCGGGACATGAGTACTTTAACCTAGTAACGGTGTCAAACGTTGGAGGAAGCGGAGATGTTTCGAAGGTGGATGTGGAGGATAATGCTGACGGGGAGAAGAAGTGGGTACCGCTAAAACGCAACTGGGGTGAGAAATGGGAGACCAATGCACCGCTGTCTGGGAAAGCTCTGGATTTTAAGGTCACCACACAAGATGGGAAAGCAGTTACTTCCCGGAAAGTTGCCCCCAAGTCGTGGCAATATGGCCAGACATTCGAAGGTAAAAACTCCCGATAAAACGCATCCATCCATCATGTCGGGTAATAATTCAATTATTAAAGTTTTGGCAACCTCACAATAAAATGCACATCAGATCACTTAACATCAGATCGGTTTTTGAATTTTTGTGGTTCGAGTCTTATAAACAAATGAGGCCCTATCAAAAGTATAGGAATAGTTTTAGGATAAATTATAATTTTTTTTTAATTTTTTAACTAGTTAAGGTCAAAAATAAATATTGAGTCCTCTAAAAATTGAGGTCCTGGGTGCTATTGCTCATCTTGCGCGGCCCAAAATTTGGCCATGGTTTACATATATAGTGTAGGTAGAATGTTAGTTAGAGCATAATTTTCTGCTGTAAATGCGAGGCAGTGTTGAAGTAATCAAGTTACGCAAATTTTCCTTTCATTTTCTCTATGTACTCCGGTTAACTGCACTCTTTTACTGCTTCTTTATTTAACTCTGATCTAACGCCGCATGAACAAACTAGTTAGGAATGCATGCATTTGGCTAGCTTTTTTTTTTTTGAAAAATTTTCATGCGGTATATTAATGAATAAATTGAATGATAGAGTCAGGAGGGACAGAGTCCCAATACATAGGTTGGTCCTGATCGAAAACTAGCGAAGCTAAAGTATGAGCATGTAAATTTAAATTTCTAGAAATGTAACTTAAAGAACATCTCGTAAATAATGATATAGCTGTCCTACACTGGTCCACAACGATCCCAAGGTAGGAGTAGTTAGCCGTGTGGCTTGAGCGCATAATATTTTGTAAGTCCATGCAATCCGTCAGAATGTCCACTTCCACGATACCCCGATCCTTAAGCCAAGAAAGCGCCTCCTTACAGGCCAGTGCTTCGGCCATAGTAGGTGAGAATGCCCCCGCGAGCCGCCCATTTGCTGCCGCAATAAACGAGCCATGGTGCGAGATGAGAACCACACTGTACGACGCCTCCCCAGTACCCGGCCTGAACCCCACATCGACGTAGCAGCGCGGAACACTGCCGCCAGCGTGATCGGTCACGGCAGTAGGTGCCGGTGTAGCTGTCGTGGGTTGCACTCGTCGATATGCTTGCATGGCCGCCACCGCTCGGTTCCATGTGCGACTCGGTCTTGGGAGAGCCTGCTCCCATACCGCCGTATTGCGGGCACTCCAGATAGCATACAATATAGCCACTGCTAGACCACACTGTTCCTCTGTCAAGACAGTAAAAATTCCCATAAGCCATGTCGACAATGAATTAGTAAGTATATTGGTTACAGGCAACCCCGATAAACACCATACTAATTTAGAATAATCACACAAGAGTAATGTATGCATGACATTTTCTTGCGTCCCTTGGCACATTGGGCAAAGTGGGTCAATCTCAACTCGTCGCATTATTAGATTGTCTGTAGTAGGGAGGATTCCACAGACTGCTCTCCACAGGAAGGTTTTCCATTTGGGTGACACTTTCAATTTCCACATAGTAACCCATTTATCAAACTCACCTGGGCTATGCTCATAATCCCCCTTAATCTGTCTATAGGCATTTTTAACTGAATATATTCCATTCATCTCACCCTTCCAATACCACGTGTCTTCATATTCCGGGCTAACAGGGATCATTAAAATACGTGTGACATCCTCAGGAATAAATAAGTCAGTCAGAATATGCGGATCCCAGGTATTAGTCTGTTGGTCAATCAAACCTGCTAAATGGGCATGTCGTAATTCCTGGGGCATTATTGTTTGGATCAACGGACTGGGATTATCTGGTAACCAGGGATGTCCCCATATCAATGTTTTTTGTCCATTCCCTACACGCCTCCTTACCCCCGAACAAACCATTCCGTGTGCAGCCATACTTCTCCAGCAAAAAACTTGGGCAATTCCCTATGGTGGCATCAACAAAAGATGTATTCGGATAATACCTGACTTTATATATTCTTGCCGCCAAAGTGTCGGGGTTTGTGAGAAATCGCCATGCCTGTTTACCCAGCATTGCCAAATTAAAAGCCCGTAGATCTTTAAATCCCAGTCCCCCATACTTTTTAGGGACGCATAATTTATCCCAAGCTTTCCAATGTATCCTCCTATCCGTTCCAGAACCCCACCAATATCTGTTCATGACCCTCTCAATTGATGTGCAAACTGTCTCAGGTAACAAAAAAACACTCATAGAAAAGGTTGGCATAGATTGTGCCACACTTTTCAAGAGTACTTCCTTACCAGCCTGAGAAAGTAACTTTTTACTCCAGGAACCAATTCTTTGCCTGATCTTGTCCTCTACATAGGAAAAAACAGCTCTCTTATTTCTGCCTACAAACGATGGGAGACCCAAATATTTTCCAAAATTAGCCGCCTGACTCACCCCTAAACACGCCGCCACTTCCCCCTTATTTCCCCTTGAGTGTTCCTACTAAAACATATACTGGACTTGTCATAATTCACTTTTTGGCCAGACAACTTTTCATATTGGTGTAAGCCTGTTTAATTACACCCGCTTCCTCAATATTAGCTTTGAAAAACAGGAGGCTATCATCTGCAAAAAATAGATGGGACACCGCGGGTGCCCCTCGTGCCACTTTACAGCCATGAATTGCCCCATCTAACTGTGCCTTCCGTAACAGCATGGAAAGCCCCTCTGCACAAATAATGAACAAATAGAGAGATAGAGGATCCCCTTGCCTGAGGCCGCGCGTAGGTACTATCCGCCCACCAGCCACCCCATTGACCATAATCGTATATCTCACAGTCGTGACACAATGCATAATAAGGGTAACCCAGCACTGACCGAACCCAATAGCACCCAACATTCTCTGCAGAAACGACCACTCCATCCTGTCATAAGCCTTTGACATGTCAAGTTTTAATGCACTCCATCCTGTTTGCCCACATTGCTTCCTATTCAAATAATGCCCCACTTCTGCTGCAACAAGAATATTATCTGTGATCAGGCGTCCCGGGATAAACGCACTTTGAGACTCTGAGATTAGACTCCCCATAAGTGGTTTCATCCTATTCGTTATCATCTTAGCCATTATCCTGTAAATAACATTACTAAGAGCGATCGGTCTCATATCAGCCACCCTTTCCGGCACATTCTTTTTCGGGATTAAAACAATATTCGTATCATTTATGCCATCAGGAAGATTGCCTGTATTCAAACAGGTTATTATAAATTCAGACACATCCCCCCTACTACATCCCAGAAGTGCTGGTAAAAGCCTGGATTCATTCCATCCGGGCCCGGCGCTTTGTCAGGATACATGGAATATATTGCCTCCTTCACATCTTCTGGCCAAACGGACGCAATAAAGATTCATTCTGAGCACGCGTTACTCGCGGGACAAAATTTTCAATCATAGCATCATCAAAAACAGTACTCTCAGTTGTAAAAATTTGTCGGAAATAGTCAAGGATAACAGAGCACATATCATTCCCTTCCACCCACATGCCATCATTATTTAAAATTCTATTCACAGTATTCTTTTTTTTACGAGCAGAAGCATACCTGTGATAGAATCTCGTATTCGCATCTGCACCGCGGAGCCAGTGCTGCTTCACACGCTGTCTCCAGAACACATCCTCTTGCGCCTCCAGCCGGGTTAAGAGCACATCAATCTGGTGAAACTCGGCCAACGCAGCCGGGTCCCTCCTATTAAACAAGGAAACAAACAAAAAAACAAAAAAAAAAAAAAAGAAAACAAAAATAAATGAATAAAACATATTAATGTGGCATATTAATGTAGCATTTAAATCACCTTAAACTTGGAGATTATCTACAATATAACAACAGTTTAAATACGGTTAATTGTATTTTTTCTAAATTCTGCAATATAATAATAATAGTAGGGTTAATTATATTTTTTTTTTCTAAATTCAAGTGTCTAATTAGAACTTTTTCTACTTTGACAGCTTAATTACATTTTCATGAATAGTTTAAGGTCAAAAATTTATGATAAGAATTTGGAAGATCAAATTGCCCTTGAAAAATAAAACTTCATATAAAAAAAAAAAAAGTACTTACGATGGTGGTTATTACAAATAAATGGTGGTCATATATATATATATATATATATATAATTTTTTTATTCAATGTCAACGATGCTTCAACATCGGGTTGTTGGTGAGGAACATTATGAAATTGCGTAAAGAGTTTAGCAAACTTTACAATGTTACAAAGAGCTTCAGGACATTATAGCTATTCTTGGGTTGGACGAATTATCCGAAGACGATCGCTTAACCATAGCAAGAGCGTGAAAAGTTGAGCGTTTCTTATCACAACCCTTTTTCGTAGCAAAAGTATTTACTGGTTCTCCAGGAAAATATGTTGGCCCAGCAGAAACGATTATAGGATTTCAATTGATCCTTTCTGGCGAATTAGATGGTCTTCCTGAACAGGCCTTTTATTTGGTAGGTATTTTTCTGAAATTGGTTCCATTCGACAATTGAAATTTAAACCATATTGGTGCTCCGTTAACATTGGCGTTAAAATGGAGGGCAAAATGAAAAATTCAACTCATTTACTCCATTTTAATTAAATTACAACCCCCTTTTTGCAAATCGCGAAGCTTTTTTGTAAAAACTCAGTACTCTTCTCCTCAAATTGTGATCAAAATGTGGATTATCAACAAGTCAACAACAAAGCCAAAATAGTTCATATTCATATACAAAGTTCCCAAGGTAAATGGAGACGTTGTCCCTATTAATTTGTGTTAGTGTGGCACGCAATGAAGCTTCCTAACTTCATGGAGTAATGAAAATTCGATTTGGAGATTCTAGATTTGTGGAGAAAGCAATGTTAATCAAAATTGTTCTCATTTTATTTTATTTTTATTTTTATTATTAGTTTGTAGGTTTTATATTTAGAATTGGAATAAGGGTCAAATAAGCCACTCAACTGTATCCCAAAATGTAATTAGGCCACCGAACTCAAAATAGATGCAATTGAGTCCCTGAACTATACAAATTTATGAAATTAGACCTAAATATGACTTGTTTACCTGAAAGGGTTTTGATTTTAAAATTAAAATTTTTTAAATGAAATAAATAATTAATTAATATAAAATTAAATTAAATTAAATTAAATTAAAAAAAAATAAAAATTGACGTCCGGCTTCGTTTCCATGCCATGACCGAAGACCTTCACCTCCATGACTGGGAGACAAAGGGACCTTTGTCTCCATGGTTGCCGGTCGGCATCGTCTTCGGCCATGGAGACGAAGCCGGCCGGCAGTTTAGTTTTTTTTTAAAAAAAATTAATTAATTAATTAAATTTTATTTTAAAAAATAATTTTAAAATTGGTAACCACCCTTTCAGGTAAACAGGTCATATTTGGATCTAATTACATATTTTTGTGTTGTTCAATGATATAATTACACTTTTTTCAAATTTGGTAGCCTAATTATATTTTGGTGTGCAATTGAGTGACCTATTTGACCCTTATTCCTTCAGAATTTACATTTATAGGGTATAGTTGATCAAATCATTCTTGAAATCCACATTGGGAGATCAAACCATTTTTAAAATACACATGTAACCATATCATGTAAATTTTATTTGGTCCAGATATTGGATGTTAAAATTTTATCCATTTTCAAACCGAAATTGAAACTAAATGAAATTTTATTATAAATATAATAATACAAATTATATATTTAGTTTTAAATGTATTTCATTGTTAATAATATATTAATATTAATTTTCAAAAGTTTTTTAGTTAATTATTAGTATTTTATCTCGTTTTTAGATTGATAGTATATAGTATATTATATGAAAAAGGAAAAAAACATTTTTTTTTAAAAAAAAAAGGTAAAAATTTGTGTGAGACCTTCTCACGGGTCTCAATCCGTGAGACGGGTTGGATCTTTGATTAATAAGGTCAAAGATTCGACTATTTAATCAAATATTCGACTCGTCTCACATATTGAGACACGTGAAACGGTCTCACACAAGTGTTACCCAAAAAAAATAAATACACAATTAATATCATTAAAAAGTTCAAAATTGACAAAAATAAAATTTTGGGTATATCCAAATTAACTCGAAATAAACCTGAAATAAGTTCACCTGAATGAACATATTCAAATTAAATTTGGTTCAGATATCGGGTGTCAAAAAAATATCTAAAATTTTGGATATGAGAAATTAAATTTGAGTATCACCCGAACCGAATCGATGTCCACCCCTAAGAATTAAAATGGTAATGAAAATCAAATACATGGTAATTGTAATGGGTTTAAGTATAAGGGGTTACTTTGTTTGTTAGTAAATAGGAATAAGAATATAAATAAATTATTTATATATATATATATATATATATATATATATATATATATATATATATATATATATATATATATATATATATAATTTCATATTTAATGCATGGACAATGGTCTTTTTTTTTCTTTTTTTTTTTTCAAATTTCTCTCTCTTATTTATGATTTCATTGTTTAAAAGTAGATTAGTACGGAGTAAAAGGGTAATGAGTTTTGTAATTATTAAATGATTTGATTCCAATAGTAAGATAACGTACATAAGTAAGCAACCAAACATGGTAATTAATGAGTTGAGATTTAGTCTGATTATTATTATTATTATTATTATTATTATTATTATTATTATTATTATTATTATTATTATTATTATTATTATTATTATTATTATTATTATTATTCTTATTGTTATTGTTATTGTTATTGTTATTGTTATTGTTATTGTTATTGTTATTGTTATTGACTTAAGTAACCAGACCGAAATGCTTGATAAAATTGTAAAGGAGCAACATTCGCTCAAGCTTTCCCAATTTGGTCTCAAAGAAAGAGTGGATCTCTCGTGTCTGAAGGTTGATACAACCAACGATAATCTCTTTGCCATGGCCGAATATCAACTTCAGATCCTAAACTATGTCAAGGATCTTTCCATCAAGATTGATTCACTTTTGAAACCTTCTGATCCTCCTACTGATGGTGATGATGCCAAAAATGGGGAAAAGAGACATAAGAAAGATGATGATGATGATGCAGATGAAGGGAGAAAGAAGGAACCCGAAAAAAGAAATGAAGGAACAAGAGAAGGAAACTTTGATCATAGATACAGCACACCTCCTTCAAAGTCTCAGCAGAAGACACCTTCAAAGTCTCGACATGAAACACCCTCCAAGTCTCGACGACAATCTATAAGACCGAGACCTTCCTATGGATCACAATCTGTCTACTCATTTGCAGGACTATCTCGCCAAGAGAAGATCAATCTTCGAAAGGAGTTGATGAGAGACAACAAAGTAACAATGGATGGATCTGGAACATTCGTCCAGTTTGAGGAATATGAAAAGGGAAGTGGCAAAAGGTTTGAAGGGTGTAACTTGCCAATCTGGCTAAAGAAGAAAGATAAGCATACCAGACAAGATTATCAGTGGACACAAAATAAGAAGATAAGGGAAGAAAATGAAGCTCTCTGGCTTGAACAAGAAGAGGCGGGAAATATGAGGAAACGAGAGCTCACTAGGTATCAAGAGATACAAGAGAAGATAAAAGATGTTTCAAAAATAGGAAAGGATGCAGACATATATGTCAAGTATGATGCCATAGCAAAAGTTCACCGGGAATCTGGAAAAAGCTATATATGTAGAAGGAATGAACTCCATAGAACTTGTAACCTGGTGGAACCATGGCATTGTATCAGGACGAAACATCCTAGAAGCCTACAACAACTACATGAGCTATAATTTTGGAGAAAAATATGAAGATCTAGTCCGAGAAAGACCACTCCGAGAAGTCGGAGGTTCAATCAACAATGAAATAGACTTTGACAACATGCTCAAGAAACAGAAGGAACGAGACAATAAAGAAAGAATAGAAGCACAACATGTGAAACATCCTTTTAATCTTGTAATAATCTAGTTTATGTCCAGTACTCCTTAAATTGTAATTTGGATTTGATTAATGAAAGTCTCTTTTTGCATGAACTATAAGTACTTTCTGTCTTTGCCTTAGGCTAGTTTTATAATTTTCTATAGATCTTCTTATACACTCTTCAATAGGGCTGTTTTGTTATAAAATTTTCCTTTAAAGGATATCCTTCAGCCTTATAATAAGAGTATAGGTTTTGGCATCATCAAAAAGGGAGAAATTGTTAGGAACAAGTGTTTTTAGATTTTGATAATACCAAACTATCTTAGGATGTAGACCTATATTTTTCTTTTGTTAGATAAGTCTCATGTAACAAAGGCATGAGATGTTCAAATCATGCACGAGACTAGTATAATAGGTCTACATGAAGACTTGAAGACAACAAGATGATCAAAAGAGGCTTCCAGACGAAAGAAAGATTAAGCAAGTCTCGGATAGACTGTTTTTACAAAAAGAATCTTCGTCTAAGAAGGAAGGACGAAACATGAGGACAATCTTTCGTTCCTCATTCCTAAGTGAACAAGTCAATGACAGACTTGTAAAAAGACAACACTCATTAAGTGAAGCAATGATAATGTTGTCTATCACTCAGATGGGCAAATCATTCGGACAAAAAGTGTCATAGGAATGATCTTCACTAAAGACAAGGAGCATTAAAAGACTTGTACCATCTTGTTAGAGATCAAGGACAAAAGCCATAATGCTTTTGGCTCCAATGGCTATACAGTACAAGTGCATTAAATGCCCTTTGCCTACTGAGTAATACACATTGATTATTAGGTTTGAAATTTTCATCTCCCTCCAACGGATGGATTTTCCACCTATAAATAGCTCTCTTCACCATTGAAGAATGGGCTGGTTAACTCACTCTTGCAATCTTAAGAAAAGCTCTTCAAACAGTTTCATCTCCAAAAGCTTTTCATAACCAGTGTTAGTTGTGAAGTTTTTCAAAGGCATATCCATCTTCATACTTCACAACTTGAAGCAGTCTTATAATTTCTCAAGTAAAGATCAATCCAGACGTCAAGACAAGCTTCAACCTGTTGGAGAAACATCAAATTATCTTTCCAACATCTCCTTAGGAAGAAGTTGATAGAAGCCAGGCGGAGTAAACTCGAGGGGTTGAAAAACCTTTCAAGTGGCTGTCCGGCTTAGTGATCAAGGAAGCCAGCTTGAAGTAGTTTGTACTAGGAGTGATAGTGCAAACCCTTTCATGAGTTGTGAAAGAAGAGTGAAGTAGCTTCGTTAACACCCGAACCACTATAAAAATCTCTCTCTCTCTCTCTATCTCCTTACATTCAGCTATTACTTTCGTGCTTTACATATCATATCATATCGACCAAACACTAAGTTTTCACTAACATGAAAGTGTGCACATTAGACTCTCTTTGACCCTACCGGGACCAACAACATTAATTTCCACATTGAACAAAATTTTAACAATAATTCACATTAATACCTGAAATTCACAATAATTCAAAATAATAATAATAATAATAATAATAATAAAATCAGACTAGATCTCAATAATTTGTAAAAAGTTACAAAATTTAATAATATTTCCCAAAATTCAAATCAATCTAGTGATCTACAATATTTCGCAATAATAATACAAATGATAGTAAAATTAAAGATCTCTGAGGCGGGTGGATTAATGAGTCGGATCTTTGACCTCATGACCTCATTAATCAAAGATCCAACCCATCTCACGGATTGAGACCCGTGAAACGATCTCACAAAGTTTTTTCCTTTTCATATACTATCAATCTAAAAACAAGATAAAATACTAATAATTAACTAAAAATCTTTTGAAAATTAATATATATTAACAATGAAATACATTTAAAACTAAATATATAATTTGTATTGATAGTCGATGACGGCGCAGTCGCCGGCGATGATGCAGAATCATGGTGAATGATGCAGAATCGTGAAATTACATATATATCCTCAAAGATCACAACAAACTGTCAAATAGACTGAGGACCAAATTGTGTGTTAAGGAGTTAAGGTTGAAATTGAAAGTCGAGGATCAATTTGTGAATTTAACTATAATCAGGGACCATTTTGGGTATTTACTCTAAAATATAAATTAAAGATAGAGTGTATTTAAGTAAATTAAATTAAAGAAGCAGTATGTAAAAGATAGAGTGTATTTAACAGGCCAGATGAGATGAGAGCATGTAGAGAAAATGAAAGGAAATTTTGCTTGCGTGTATCTCAATTATTTCAACGTACACTGCCGTGCATTTACATATGCAGAAATGAAACCTAATAAGATTTTAGAAGTGATGCATGTGATGTGCATTATATTGGCAATTAAGTTGGCAATTATTGGCAAGTTTTATCTATCGGCAGTTTCGGCCTTCGAATGTCTGGCCGTACTGCCACGACTTGGGGGCGACATTCTGGGAAGTGACTGCTTTGCCATCATTTGTGGTGACCCTAAAATTGAGAGATTTCCCAGACAGCATTGCATTGGTCTCCCATTTCTCACCCCAGTTGCGTTTCAGCGGTACCCACTTCTCCTCCCCTTCAGCATTCACCTCCACCTTTGAAACATCCCCGCTTCCTCCAACATTTGACACCGTCACTAGGTTGAAGAACTGATGTCCTGACATCGTAAACCGCTCTCCTCCTTTTCTCATGCATGGAACCCTGCGATAGAACACCGGAACAACCCCGGCTTTGTACTCTGCAATTTGGAGATATGCAGGCATAGATAGGTCAAAATGTGCCTGTGGCGGAGCGCACCATTTTCCGTCGCCCGTCGGGCAAAGATCGGTGGCTGTAACGATGATGGGCTTTTGGGGTGTCTTGCATTGCCCTGTGCTATTTACGCATTTTATTTCGTAGCAGGCTCCGCAGCTTGCTGCATTGTTGAACAATGCTGCGCTCAAAGCTGTAGTGTATGGGGAATAAGTTTCCTTAAACTGCTCAAGCCCACAAGCCCCGCCTGCATAATATATATTAATCAATTTCTTCATCTCACTCCAATCTTATGCCCGCACGAGCTTAGCTTAATGATTCAGTAGGCAGAGAGACAAGGTTTAAAAACCTCCACGGCGACAGTGTGGGGATTATACCCAAGGTGGACAGAGTCGGTAGAATTGGAGATTATGCGGTCCAAAGTCCTAGATCCCTTGTGGGGACTGATCTTGTCTGCTGACTCCTAGATCCTTTGTGGGGACTAGCATTTGATCCTATCTACTGAGTCATTAAATCACTCTGATTTACATCATCCCAAATACTCTATCGAGCCAGGATGTTGGGGTCTTAGGGTTGGGAATTCAACTTGTTTGGGAGAAGGATTTAAAACATTATATTAAAGCTAATTACGAACATTTATTAAACAAAACAAAAGAATGCATGCATATATACCAATGGTTCCCTCAGGGGGGCCATAAAAGGTGGCATGAGCATCCAACCATCCATGCGCTGAATCGCCGCCAAATACACACGGTAATGCACATAACACAATCAATAATATTGAGGCTTGCAATTCTGTTGCCATGGCGGCAGTGATGATCAACACGCTAAGCTAAAGATATTTTTTTGAGATCATAAACAATGAAATTCAAATAAATTTTGAATTTGTTGTTTATGATCTCAAAAAATACTGTTTATTTTTTCCTTACTTTTTTCATAATGACTTTTGGGTATATATAGTAGCAAATTGTGGTCATTTTTGGTTTTGTTAGAATGGGTAAAAACAAATTGATGGATGAGATTAATCTGGCTGTTTTAATCTTCACATAATTTTAGGAGACTGAAAATAATTATATACCACAAATTTGTATAATTTGTATGCAATATGTACCATAGGACTTGAGATTAAGACTTTCGTATTTCTAACATAAGATTTTTTAAAAAAATAAAAAATAAAAATTGACCTATGTTTTATAAAATTTAGACCCGAAATAAAAATAAATAGAAATGTGTTTTGCGCGCCCAAAACAAGGTGGAATATTTGTTAAAATGAATGAATATATGAACATAGAAGAAATTAACATCCTTTTTAAATTAGTTTGTCAATCTTATCTTTAAATAAATTAAATAACCACAATCTAAGGTATGTCTAGTATCTACTATCTACTATCTACTATACTAATAAGAGCAAAAAATAGTCAGGCCTATAATAGGTAGAAAAAATGACGGTCAAATTTTTTAATCAAATGAATGGCTCAAATTGGATCCGATTTTAATTTTTCTTTGAGCCAAAGAGAGTTAAGCCTATAATGAGTAGAAAAAATGACAGTCAACTTTTTTAATCAAATAAATGGCTCAGATCCGATTTTAATTTTTCCTTGAGATTTTCTAATTTAAATTAAATAACCACAATCTAAGGTATGTATATTTATAAGCCTGATATAAAATTTTTATGTTTTATGACGATATTATTAAAAATATAAATAATTAAAATATTTAACTGTTTAGGTTTTAAATATTTTAACATTTAGATATTGTGTTTTTAAATTTTATATTGACTTTGTGCTAATTGGTATTTTACTATTAATTATTTATTAGTGATTTTGTAACTACTTTTATTTATTACTTAATATTTTGGGATAAAGTACACATAAGTCACTGAACTATTTGGAAAACAGCAATTAAGCCATCGAACTCAAATAACCCCAAATAATTAGCCATTGAACTTGGAAAAAAAGAGCAATTAACATTTTTAACAGGTTAACTCCAGCTTTTTGCTAACTAGATTGTCAAATGTTTATTTTATTTACATTTTTTTTTTTAATTATAATCAACCTACATAGTAATATATTTTAAAGTAATTTTAATTAAAATAGTTTTGTCTTGTCTAGATTTAAATTATTTTTTTATTATTATTATTTTTAAAAATGATCTAGTGAAAAAGTAATAATAAATAAATAAATAAATCAATCAAATTTCGACAAAAGAAAACTATTTTGATTATAATTACTTTAAAAATATATTACTATGTAGGTGGATTATAATAAAAGAAACGTAAATAAAATAAACAAAACCTAGAGTTACCCGAGGGCCGAGGGCCAGTGGCAGGTGGCCTTGGGTGAGTGCCTGCGGGCGTGGTCAAAGCGCAATCCAACCGCCCACCCTATTCTCGTGGGCGGTTGGTGAGCTAACTTGTATAAAAATGGGCATCTTTGTCCTGTTAAGAGGGCTACTTCTTGGTATAAATATTACATTCACCTTGTAATTCTCCTACGAATCAATATCAATACAAAAGGTGTCTCTGCGAAATATATCTATTGTCTTTATTACCGCATTATCCTAGTCATATTATTCTTTGGTTTAGTAATTCGGGCTACCCCGGGTTAATTAAATCCATCATTGGTGCTCTTGTTGAGAGTTGACATACAAGCTCGAGCGTGCTCCATATTCAAATAGCTAGGGCAAGGTCAATTTCCAACTCTCACAGCTCCCGTAACACCCGTGCCTCCCCGACTGGGGGCGGCCTCAACGGGACCACCAGTCAGTAACGAACCCTTCCTCTAGGGTTTGTGGGTGACCTCAAAGATCAACTCACCAAACACCGCAATGGTGCGCCAGGGCCCCCTGCCGCCCCTCCTCCGAATCTCGCTCTCTTCCAAGAGGGGCGGCTGCCCTTCAACAAGCCACCATGGCGCTAGCCCGCCTCGCGGAGGTGCTCCAAAGAGGTAAGCAGGTCGGCCTGGAGGGGTCCCAACCCCGCTTCCACCTCTCTCAAGGTCGGCAGCGACCCGAGCACCCGACCACTATGAGCCCTAGGAGCTAAAGTCGAAGGGGAGGTCAACTCACATAAAAAATCAGGCAGCCGATGAGATGAACGAGGATGTTAAGAGAGAATGGGAGGCGACCCGCTCGCACCAAGTCCGCCTGGGAACGACTAGGTACCCGCGCACCAGCCCGGGGGCTCCTAAGGCGGGCCGAGGCCGACCACGAACGACTCACCCATAGAGGCGTCCTCATCATGAAAGACCAGAAGGTAGCCACCCCTGCATGAGAAGAGTCCGTGGAGGGGGGCTGTCACTTTTACAGTGGCGACCCCCTAGGTGGCCCACACCCCACCGAGACCCCCTTGATAATCAAAGTAGAGATCATCGACCTCCTAGATGAACCTCAGCGGCCCCGACCGCATGGTGAAGGTATGGACTGGCTCCCTCCCAGCCGAAATGTCATCACCCGTAAGCTAGCCGTAGACTCGGCGATCAAGCCGGTGCAGCAGCACAAGAGGTACCTCTTCGTGGAGAGGAGGTAGTTCGTGATGAAGGGGGTTAAAACCCTCCCCGAAATAGGGCACATCAGGGAGGTCCTATGCCCCGAGTGGCTCGCCAACGTGGTCCTCGCCCTCAAGCCGCCCGCCTGGGGGGCGTGCATGGACTATGCCGACCTCAGCAAGGCCTACCCCATGGACCCCCCAAAGGGCTTGGGCAACGACTAACATATCGTTCATCTAAATGCGTGAGAGCCCGAGCTCCATCATGAGGCCTAAGACCCTTCAACAAATCATTGGAATGAATATGAGAGATATGAAGAACCAATGGGCGGGCTGGACCCCCCAAGAACCTTAAGCGAATATCATTGTTCCCGAAGAGGTGCACTAGGCGACCCACCTTTGAAGCCCAAAACTATTTTATTTTTTCAAGACATGGTCGCGGCCGTGCGCGCCGGCCCCGACCTTAGCTTTCCCTAACAGTAGTGTAGGGGGGATGCCCCTGCTCACTACTACCTAGCGAAAGAACCTATTATGGGCTGCTGGCCCCTTGACAGGCCTAGGCCAAGCAGGTAAGGAGAACCTACCCGCTCCCCAGTGATGCACTTTATAAGAGGTCCTACAGCAACGCCCTGCTACGCTACTTATACCTCGACGAGGCAAGATCAAACATGGAGGAGGTTGACGCAAGGAGACCTACTCAGTCCAACCCCTCGACCTCAGCTCCAAGCACATCTCCATGATAGCCTAGGAGAAGGACCACAGGAAACCCAGTTCGGACGCTTACTCGGTCCTCCCTGTGCAAGCTCAAGCTCCCTACTGGCTCGACTACCTTAAGGAGTACAAGGAGACAGACGACCCCCCCCCCCCCCCCCCCCCGGGCGAGGGGGAGGCCAAGCTCGTGAAAAGGAGGGCCACAACCTGCCTACTCCTCGAAGACACACTCTGCAGAATATTCTACAACGGCATCCTGCTACGCGACCTATACCCCGAGGAGGGCTTTCAAGGAAACCCCATTCTCCTCGTCCTATGGCTTTGAAACCCGAACCTCATCCGAAGTAGCCATACCTTCCCACCGGACAGAATAATACGACTCCAGCTTCAACGAGGACAGCCACCGGACCTCCGCGTCGAGAATTACCAACGCTAAGCTAAGTCTTACCATGAAAAGCGTGTCAGACCTCATTACACCCTGATCGACAGCCACGTCAAGAAGCCAAAACGAGAGATGATAGATAGAGTACGGAACTCCGAGCACTTGCTCAAGTACTTCCAATATTTATATGTTGTAAGGTTGTCCACCCCCTTTGACTTCAATAAACGCCGTAAACTTCGTCATGGACTCATTTTCACTATTCCGGGAGGGGTGGAGCTACCCATCCAGCTTCTTCGGCTACCCTAAGGAGGCACGAGGCCCGACCTCGTTGGCTACCCGACGGAAGAGCTCAACGGCCCAAGTCCGGTGACTTGTGGCCTGCGGGCTTACCCTAAGGGGGCACGAGGCCCGACCTCGCGTACCAACCCCGACGGAAGAACTTAACGGCCAATGTCCAGTGACTTGGGGCCAACGGGCTTACCATAAGGGGGCACGAGGCCCAACCTGTAACACCCCAGATTTTCGAAACTTTTAAAACTTATATAATAAAGGTAATTTCTCATTAAATCCCAAAACAGAGCATTACTAATCATAAATGTGCGGGGTGCTATGCCACATCTGAGCTGGAGAACTCAGATGCACAGGCTGTATTAACTAAATATCCTTAAAGTAATGTCAATACATCATCATGGCACGCAAGCCGAAAGGAAAGCTAACTAATCTACGCCTCGGATCTCTAGCGCGCTCCGGGGTCTACTCATCTGTGCCTAAAAGCCAAATATATCTGTTCAGTGAATGATGCTGGTAACCCACTCCAACGCGTTGAAATACAATATAGGTATATATATGTATAGATATAGGAAAACCATTTTGAAGCAGGAAGATATATACTTAGGAGACTCTAGCTTTTAAAACCAGGGATAGACTCGACATATAAGGATAAACACATTAAACAATGATAATCAATTATATAGAGACAACATCATAAAAACATGTATCTAAGGTCACTGTTCACTTTCAAATCATTCACGTCATCATTCAATCAACATCCTTGTCACACAAGCACACTTTGGTGGCACCACGAGACCAATCGCATGCCCCAAACATGAGGGTTAGTGCATATAGCATTAACACGGCCACGCAGCACCCTACCTCATACCACAACATGAAGGAATTGACCGCAACCAATTGTATAGACCGTCGATAGTTTCAACGGCGGATCATAGCCCTACACACCGCTAACGCGCTTAGTCGGTGGACTGTGATCCTCTTTTGGGGACTGCGACCCTACACACCGCTTGACGAGCTCAGTCGGTGGGTCGTAGCTGATCAAAGCCCTACACACCGCCTGAGGGACTCATTCGGTAGGCAATGATCTTTGGGGACTATGACCCTACACACCGCTGGCACATACACTCGGTGGATCGCAGCTGACCATAGCCCTACACACCGCCTGAAACCTCATTCGGTGGACTATGGCCTTCCTCAGGCTAGTGGCCCTACACATCGCCTGGCGCGTCCAGTCGGTGGACTATAGCACACGAGGCCCATGTGGACTGCAGCCCTAGAAGTAAGTCATTGATCGCAGCCAGGAGAATGAACCGCAGCTCATGAGTAACCAGTTTGACTGCAGCCAAGATAACGAACCGTATCTCGTGTATAACCAATTTGGTCGCAACCAAATTGGGGTATCATGCACACATAACACATAGTAAACACATATTGGCACATTGGGAAGGGGGGAAAGCGTATAAATAAACTTATGCGTGATTATCCACACACTAAGAATAGTCCTAAGGGGTTCATACATCTTCCTCATAGGCCAACGGGTTACCGATTCAACTAGCATGCGATATACGAGACTCTGTTATCCTACGAACAGTTCCCGAGACATCAACTAGGCCCATGCACGACAAACGAAGTCCGTTGGGACACCACGGGGGTTGGGGAACATCAAACGGGGAAGCCGAAATCCCAATGTGGGCAAAATTCCAGCGGGTGGCCGGCGGGTGGAGGGCCACCCGCCGGCTGCCCGTCGGCAATGGACCTTCGGGTAGCGGGTGCCCGGCGGGCAAACGGCTGCCCGCTGCCGGTGGCGTTACTTCGGGCAGCGGGTAGGTGGCGGGTCCCCCTACCCCCACCTACCCCCACACTGACTCTTTTTCCAAAATATAAGTCCTGGGATCCTCCATGGAACCCGAAACCATGCTTAGACACTTTTAAACGCAAATGACGACATCACGTAGACAATTAACGGATCAAAAGCAAGAATCACATAGAATACAACCTATCATGACTTCTAAACATAATCAACACCCGTACATGTGAATTCCCACCCCAAATATACCAAGAATATCCCAATACGAAATTCACGATTCAACCTAGGGCTCTAATCATATTTAAATCATCAAGATCTTAGTTTATCTTTTAATATCAAGAAACATCAAGATTTATCAAGAACATCACACAATCATCAAGGTCCTCTTATCATCATCAAGATTATCAAAATCACACATAAAATCATCTCATCAATTATCAAGATCATATCATATTTATCATAGAAGATTTCATCAAGACACAAGCATATAGAAGGAGCTAAAGGAGAAGATTATAGCAAAGAAAATAGGTTTTGTTGAGACACGGGTTACCTCTTAGCCTTAATTAAATTCCTTGGCTATGAAGGGTCTTTCTTTAAGATCTCTTCATTCTTGATTTCTCCTATGGGAATTCTTGTGTGGTGAAAGTTATTGTGGTGTGGATTCTAGGTGCCTCCTATGCTCCTATTTATATATCTAAGAGTCCCAATTAGGGTCTAAATGGTATGGGCTTGCTAATTCTATTCCTTACAGGACTAAGAGATTGGTTTTAGGGATAAGGGTCCACGGCCCAAGTTCGGTGACTTGGGGCCGACGGGCTTACCCTAAGAGGGCACGAGGCCCGACCTCGCGTACCGACCCCGACGGAAGAGCTTAACGGCCCAAGTCCGGTGACTTGTGGCCAACGGGCTTACCCTAAGGGGGCACGAGGTCCGACCTCACATACCAACCTGACGGAAGAGCTTAATGGCCCAAGTCCGATGACTTGGGGCCGGTGGGGTTACCTTAAGGGGGCACGAGGCCCGACCTTGCGTACCAACCCCGACGGAAGAGTTTAACGGCCCAAGTCTGGTGACATGGGACCGACGGGCTTACCCTAAGGGGGCACGAGGCCCGACCTCGCGACCCCAACCCCGACGGAAGAGCTTAATGGCCCAAGCCGGTGACTTGGGACCTCGCGACCCCAACTGAAGCTTGCTCGGGTCGAGGGGTACCCGTGACGGAGACACCACGCCAACCTCATGAGCTCGCCCACGAAGAAAACGCATCAAGGAGGCTACCTCATGAGCTCGCCCAAGAGGAGGACACATCAAGGGGGCCACCTCGTGAGCTCGCCCAAGAGGAAGACAGTTACCTCATGAGCTCGCCCAAGAGGAAGACGCATCAAGGGGACAACCTCATAAGCTCACCCAAGAGGAGGACGGCTACCTCATGAGCTCGCCCAAAAGGAAGACGCATCAAAGGGGATATCCCATGAGCTAGCCCAAAAGGAAGACGACTACCTCATGAGCTCACCCAAGTGGAGAGCTCGCCCAAGAGGATGATGGTTACCTCATGAGCTCGCCCAAGAGAAGGACGGCTACCTCATGAGCTCTCCCAAGAGGAGGATGGCTACCTCATGAGCTCGCCCAAGAGGAGGACGGCTACCTCGTGAGCTCGCTCAAGAGGAAGACGCATCAAGGATGCTACCTCATGAGCTCGCCCAAGAGGAAAACGGCTACCTCGTGAGCTCGCCCAAGACTATGACGCATCAAGGATGCTACCTCATGAGCTCGCCCAATAGGAGGACGGCTACCTCGTGAGCTCCTCCAAGACTAGGATGCATCAAAGAGGCTATCTCATGGGCTCGCCCAAGATGAGGACACATCAAGGAAAGTGCACGAAAGAAGTAAAGTGAACTCAGAAATCAAAGTCTCATACACGTTGCCAAGGAGTCCAAGACTTGTTAGTGTTCTTGTGGAAGAGGAGTCCCGATCGCGATAAAATTATGCTAAGATCGGCCAGAGAGGGAGGAGGCGTGTGCGAGGTTCCTCTATGGGCTTGATGTCGACCTTCGACTCGGGCTACTCTCTTTCATTAACGACGACTCGCAACTCGGAGAGTGGGAGAACTGGTGATGGATATATTAGAGATGGGCTCGGGGCAAACTGACCCAGAGGCACGATATGAGGGGCCGAGGGCGACCCGACAGGGTTCGACCTCGGTTGGGGTCGGCCTCAACTAGGGCCGACGGATACCCGAGGTCCCATTGGGGCCGACGGCTACCCGAGGGCCCGTGACAGGTGGCCTCGGGTGAGTGCCTGCGGATGCGGTTAAAGCGCGATCCAACCGCCCACCCTATTCTCGTGGGCGGTTGGTGAGCTAACTTGTATAAAAACGGGCATCTTTGTCCTGTTAAAGGGCCTACTTCTTGGTCTAAATATTACATTCACCTTGTAATTCTCCTACGAATCAATATCAATACAAAAGTTGTCTCAACGACATATATCTATTGTCTTTATTACCGCATTATCCTAGTCATATTATTATCGGGTTTAGTAATTTGGGTTACCCCGAGTTAATTAAATCCATCACCGATTTTGGAGGTTTCCACACGATCCATTTCCATTTTCCTTGTATCACCCATTTGTGTTTGGCCAGCAAGTTATGTGTTTCGCTTGCTAAAGACCGCGCCGTGTAGGCAATCTGTTGAGGAGTGAAGCTGTTGGTGTTGAAGATGAGGCTGTTGTGGGCTTTCCAGATCCCCCAAAGAACATAGTCAAAGAGGGAGACCCACGAGAAACTTGAGGACCGTTGATTGTTGTTGTGGCAGTTTAGTAGAATCCAATCTTCCATCGGCGTGAACCTGTGTCCTCTGAGTCCTATCTCTGGCAATGCCTGGCTCCAGACTTCAGTTGCAAATGGGCAGTCCCGGAAGATGTGAGACATAGTTTCTGCCTCGTCGATGCACCAGGGGCAAGAGTTATCTTCTATCAAGGATCTCCTCTTCCTTTCATCGTTTGTCAACTATTTATTATTGCAAAGAAGTCAAAGGAAAGGCTTCACTCTTTTGGCACACGTAATTTTCCATAGCCAGATCCAGTCGACATCGTTTTCTCCGTTACCTGCAATAAGAGAATACACAGAGGAGACAGAGAACATACCTGAGCTACTGTCCGGCCAGGTGAGGGAATCTGGGGGTTTCTGTGACAACTGGGATGGGAAGTGATCGAATGGAATTATCTTGTTTTAAGGGAAAAAAAAAGATATATTGACTTCTTTATTGATTCTAATAGGCACATCTTACCTTTAAACTTTCAGTTGTAATTTACCGTTATTTAGGGTGTGTTTGGTTCACGGGTTTAGCTATCAAGAATAGGAATTAAAGTCATTGTTATTGTTTGGTTGACAAGTTTCTAAAACACTACTGTGAGATTTTTTTATTATTAAAGAAGGGGGATACCCAAGAGTTCAAAGAGGAAGTTCAGTATCAATATTTACAAAACGCCAGGATGGAATACCATCTAAGTCATCCTCTAGAAAGCTAAAAGCCCCATCTGGTGGTTGAGGCAGCAATTGAATACCATTGGAGGAGTGTCTAGCAAGGGCAGCAAAGTAGTCTGCTACCATTGTATCAATGCGAGACACTTCAAAGCAGCACAATTCTTTTTTGCAAGCCTCAAGGATATTATGAGCTGCATTAGACGGAGGTCTGCAATCATTCATGTAGTTGACGATCTCGCTAGCATCGCTTTCAATTAACACTACTATGAGATTTGATTACCCCTTAATTAGAAAACTCATTCCCTAATAAAATAAGGGTTCCATTCCATTATTCCCCCTCATAATTGGTAATTTGATTTGTATGTTTGGATTAATGCTTTTAGATTTTTGTTTTTATTTTTTTTGTTCATATAAAAGGTGTTTTGGATGTCTTTATATTAGAATACTAGTTTTTTACGCGCATTGCGCGATTGGGATAATGCCCAATGTTTTTTTTTTTTTAAATAAGTACTTTAAAGTATATCAATGCAGGATTATATTGGAATTGTTCATGCATAGATAATTGAATGTTAAATTTACGTATTTAAATAGGCAATTCTAAGTTTACAAATGCAAGATAATATAGTCAAGATTGATTATAATTGTCAATAAAAAAATTGTATAGGTATGGTTGAAACCAAATACGGGACATAAGGGAGAGCAAATAAAAATTAGGACATAAAATATTAAATATATACTAATATTAAAGAGCTAACTGCTGATTGCGCTGCCAAACAAGGACATTAGGAGATAGTTTTCCACTTCAATTTGTTCTATGATTTGAATACTCTTTTTGTCAATAAATCCCCCAAGTAGTTAATATGATTGGCTTAATTAAAATTTTTATTTTTTAAAACAATTATTATTATTATTATTATTATTATTATTATTATTATTATTATTATTATTATTATTATTATTATTATTATTATTAAATATATATATATATATATATATATATATATACCCTTAGGTCATTTTACGTGTTTATCTAAACAGCTAATTTTTTCAAATATGTTTTTACCAACCGTACCGTTGATATAATTCGCTGGTCAAATTCGCTAATATATATAATCCGCTAACGCTAATCGCTAACACATGATTGTCAAACAAAGACATTGCGATGTAGTTCTCACTTCAATTTGTTGTGTGATTGAATACTCTCTTTGTCAACAAATTCCTCAAGTAGTTAATATGATTGACTTTATTAATTATATTTTTTCATGGTATTAATAAAATACTTGGTAAATAAATATATAGCATTATTTTGTTTTATAACTTTGATATTTAATTAAAAATAGTGCACAAAAAAGATAATAGACAATGTAGTGAATATAATCAATTGATGAATTTGAATGTAAATAATTTTTAGAGTTAATACCATCTGAGGTCCTCCGAGTATAGTGGTTTTGCCACGTTTAGTCCTAAACTTTCAAATTGACCATATGTGGTCCTTCGACTTCAAATTAACCATTCGTGGTCCAAGTTAACCACTCATGATCCTTCAACTATTAAATTTTAACCAACCATGGTCCTTTCAAGAGGACCACAACTGGTTAAATTTCAAAACTTGAAGGACCATGGATGGTTAACTTGGACCACGAATGGTTAAATTTGATAGTCGAAGGACCACAGATGGTCAATTTGAAAGTTTAGTATTAAACGTGACAAAACCACTATACTCGGAGGACCTCGATTGGTATTAACTCTAATTTTTACATTGGAGAAATATAAAGACAATATAACTAATAAAATTATCTCTCTTAATTAATTTATTGATAATGAATAATTTTTTTTAATAAAGACAATGTAGGGACAATGTAGCGAATATAATCAATTGATGAATTTGAATGTAAAGAATTTTTATATTGGAGAAAAATTAATACAATATAACTAATGAAATTATTTCTCTTATTTAATTTATTGATAATGAATAATTTTTTTTGAATAAAGACATTGTAGGCACATAATTCTAAATTAAATAAATGCATATGTATTATCTTTTGTTGTAGCTAATAAATTATTGTTTTTAATTTAATAAGAGTAAAATAGAGTACTAATTTCGTCAACTTTGATTGGGATGAGGTTCAAACATAAGACCTTTCTTATTGAAATCAATGAGTAAGTTAACAGTGAACTAACAGAAATTAACAGAAAAGATAATATTTAAGGAAAAAGTTAACGGATAATCATATTCATTAAGAATAAAGAGTTTTTTCCCAAAATGGACCCTCGACTATTGCTCATTCTCAATTTTGCATTTCGACTTTTAATTGCACCCAATGTGGTCCCTTGACTTTTAAAAACTCCCCCAAATTGGTCCTCCGTTAGAAATTCCGTCTATTGAGTGTTAAAATGAAGGTTATTTTCGTCCATTTACCTATTATATGCCTAATATACTCTGAAAAATGAGTTAATACCCAAAATTGTCCTCGACTATAGTGGTTTTTCTCAATTTCATCCTAAACGACTTTGGTGACCTAATATAGTCCCAGACTTTTGTGTTTCGCTCAATTTAGTCCTCTGTTTGTTATTCCGTCAAATTGGTGTTAAATAAAGGGACAATTCAATAATATCAATATTGACCTCTCTTTACTTTCAACCTGTGAAATGAGAAATCTCTCTTTCTTACACGAATTACACCCAGAGTTACTCTCAGACCTACGAATCAAATTTTATATTCGCAGCTTTAGAAGTGATTCTGGGAGTAATTCGTAAAAAAAGAGGGATTTCGCACTTCACATGTCTATGAATAAAGAGATGTCAATATTAGAATTACTGAATTGTCTATTTATTTAACAACAAATGGACGGAATAACAAATGAGGGACTAAATTGAGCAAAAACACAAAAGTCTGGGACGAAATTGAGTAAAAACACAAAACTCTGGGACTACATTAAGTCACCAAAGTCGTTTAGGACAAAATTGAGAAAAACCACTATAGTCGAAGACGATTTTGGGTATTAACTCTCTGAAAAATAGTCAAGGGACCATTTTGGGAATAGTCGAGGGATCATTTTGAGAAAAACTCATTTATTTCTTTCATTTTTGTTTTTTTCCATTTTTGTAAGACTATCACATTAGAGTTTCTATACATTTTTTTTTTACAAATATAAATAGTTAAAATCCACAATCAAACATCAAAATTTTAAACTTTGTATACAAATTTGTTCCTTATGCTTCTGTCTAAACATACAAACTTTTCCTCTAATCCTATCAAGTTTTACAATAAGTTCTGTAAATTTCAAAAATATAATACTCATATACTTTTTATGTTCACACACACACACACACACTAAAACTTCAATAGACAATCAATCACTATGTATCATATTAAATATTATTTTTACCATTGAAAATAACATTACTATTTTTATCAGTTTAGACACCCAAAATGTACGCTTCACTTATTGGTCACTATGCTTTTTGAAAATAAAATTATTATTTTTACAATCAATCGCTATGCTCTGGCACTTCTTCGAACTGAGAAGTACGCGTCACTTCTCGGTCAATGACAAAATCTTAGAAAATATTTTTGGAAAGTTGGCTTAACTTAGCCTGTAAGGCCATTAGTTTCATTCCAAAGTTAGTACAAACCATAGCTACCATTTCCAAATGTCTATCTACCCAGAAGTACATCATGCTAAAGAGAGTCTAGAACTATGGCTATCAATTTTATGTCTTAAAGGACAAGTAAAATAAACCAAATGCAAAAATAATTAGAACAAAACAAACAATTCTAAACCTAAAGTCTCATCATTTACCAATATTACAAGTTCTTGTCATTTTGAAGTTTGTTTGTATTTTATATATGAATGTTAATAAACTTAAATTTGAAAGTTCAACTTGTTTACCAAAGTACCTAAAAAAATAATAATTTTATTTTAACTATAAAAAAATATTTAATGTAATACATAGTGATTGATTGTCTTTTGAAGTTTTATTATTATTATATATATATATATATATATATATATATATATATATATATATATATATATATATATATATATATATATATATATATATATATATATATATATATATATATATATATATATATATATGAACATAAAAAGATAAAAATAAAATGTATATGAGTATTTATGAATGTTACGAAATTTATTGTAAAACTTGATAGGGATAGGGGAAAAATTTGTACGTTTAGACAAAAAGAAAAAAAATTGTAGAGAACGTTTAAAATTTTGAGATTTGATTGTGGATTTTAACTATTTATTTTTGTAAGAAAAAAAATATATAGAAATTCTAATTTGATAGTGTTAAAAAATGGAAATAAATAAATGAGTTTTTCTCAAAATGATCCCTCGACTATTCCCAAAATGGTTCCTCGACTATTTTCCAGAGTATATTAGGCATATAATAGGTGAATGGACGAAAATGCTGAGGTCGGCATAGTCCATGCACGCCCCCCAGGCGGGCGGCTTGAGGGCGAGGACCACGTTGGCGAGCCACTCGGGGCATAGGACCTCCCTGATGTGCCCTATTTCGGGGAGGGTTTTAACCCCCTTCATCACGAACTACCTCCTCTCCACGAAGAGGTACCTCTTGTGCTGCTGCACCGGCTTGATCGCCGAGTCTACGGCTAGCTTACGGGTGATGACATTTCGGCTGGGAGGGAGCCAGTCCATACCTTCACCATGCGGTCGGGGCCGCTGAGGTTCATCTAGGAGGTCGATGATCTCTACTTTGATTATCAAGGGGGTCTCGGTGGGGTGTGGGCCACCTAGGGGGTCGCCACTGTAAAAGTGACAGCCCCCCTCCACGGACTCTTCTCATGCAGGGGTGGCTACCTTCTGGTCTTTCATGATGAGGACGCCTCTATGGGTGAGTCGTTCGTGGTCGGCCTCGGCCCGCCTTAGGAGCCCCCGGGCTGGTGCGCGGGTACCTAGTCGTTCCCAGGCGGACTTGGTGCGAGCGGGTCGCCTCCCATTCTCTCTTAACATCCTCGTTCATCTCATCGGCTGCCTGATTTTTTATGTGAGTTGACCTCCCCTTCGACTTTAGCTCCTAGGGCTCATGGTGGTCGGGTGCTCGGGTCGCTGCCGACCTTGAGAGAGGTGGAAGCGGGGTTGGGACCCCTCCAGGCCGACCTGCTTACCTCTTTGGAGCACCTCCGCGAGGCGGGCTAGCGCCATGGTGGCTTGTTGAAGGGCAGCCGCCCCTCTTGGAAGAGAGCGAGATTCGGAGGAGGGGCGGCAGGGGGCCCTGGCGCACCATTGCGGTGTTTGGTGAGTTGATCTTTGAGGTCACCCACAAACCCTAGAGGAAGGGTTCGTTACTGACTGGTGGTCCCGTTGAGGCCGCCCCCAGTCGGGGAGGCACGGGTGTTACGGGAGCTGTGAGAGTTGGAAATTGACCTTGCCCTAGCTATTTGAATATGGAGCACGCTCGAGCTTGTATGTCAACTCTCAACAAGAGCACCAATGATGGATTTAATTAACCCGGGGTAGCCCGAATTACTAAACCAAAGAATAATATGACTAGGATAATGCGGTAATAAAGACAATAGATATATTTCGCAGAGACACCTTTTGTATTGATATTGATTCGTAGGAGAATTACAAGGTGAATGTAATATTTATACCAAGAAGTAGCCCTCTTAACAGGACAAAGATGCCCATTTTTATACAAGTTAGCTCACCAACCGCCCACGAGAATAGGGTGGGCGGTTGGATTGCGCTTTGACCACGCCCGCAGGCACTCACCCAAGGCCACCTGCCACTGGCCCTCGGCCCTCGGGTAACTCTAGGTTTTGTTTATTTTATTTACGTTTCTTTTATTATAATCCACCTACATAGTAATATATTTTTAAAGTAATTATAATCAAAATAGTTTTCTTTTGTCGAAATTTGATTGATTTATTTATTTATTTATTATTACTTTTTCACTAGATCATTTTTAAAAATAATAATAATAAAAAAATAATTTAAATCTAGACAAGACAAAACTATTTTAATTAAAATTACTTTAAAATATATTACTATGTAGGTTGATTATAATTAAAAAAAAAAATGTAAATAAAATAAACATTTGACAATCTAGTTAGCAAAAAGCTGGAGTTAACCTGTTAAAAATGTTAATTGCTCTTTTTTTCCAAGTTCAATGGCTAATTATTTGGGGTTATTTGAGTTCGATGGCTTAATTGCTGTTTTCCAAATAGTTCAGTGACTTATGTGTACTTTATCCCAAAATATTAAGTAATAAATAAAAGTAGTTACAAAATCACTAATAAATAATTAATAGTAAAATACCAATTAGCACAAAGTCAATATAAAATTTAAAAACACAATATCTAAATGTTAAAATATTTAAAACCTAAACAGTTAAATATTTTAATTATTTATATTTTTAATAATATCGTCATAAAACATAAAAATTTTATATCAGGCTTATAAATATACATACCTTAGATTGTGGTTATTTAATTTAAATTAGAAAATCTCAAGGAAAAATTAAAATCGGATCTGAGCCATTTATTTGATTAAAAAAGTTGACTGTCATTTTTTCTACTCATTATAGGCTTAACTCTCTTTGGCTCAAAGAAAAATTAAAATCGGATCCAATTTGAGCCATTCATTTGATTAAAAAATTTGACCGTCATTTTTTCTACCTATTATAGGCCTGACTATTTTTTGCTCTTATTAGTATAGTAGATAGTAGATAGTAGATACTAGACATACCTTAGATTGTGGTTATTTAATTTATTTAAAGATAAGATTGACAAACTAATTTAAAAAGGATGTTAATTTCTTCTATGTTCATATATTCATTCATTTTAACAAATATTCCACCTTGTTTTGGGCGCGCAAAACACATTTCTATTTATTTTTATTTCGGGTCTAAATTTTATAAAACATAGGTCAATTTTTATTTTTTATTTTTTTAAAAAATCTTATGTTAGAAATACGAAAGTCTTAATCTCAAGTCCTATGGTACATATTGCATACAAATTATACAAATTTGTGGTATATAATTATTTTCAGTCTCCTAAAATTATGTGAAGATTAAAACAGCCAGATTAATCTCATCCATCAATTTGTTTTTACCCATTCTAACAAAACCAAAAATGACCACAATTTGCTACTATATATACCCAAAAGTCATTATGAAAAAAGTAAGGAAAAAATAAACAGTATTTTTTGAGATCATAAACAACAAATTCAAAATTTATTTGAATTTCATTGTTTATGATCTCAAAAAAATATCTTTAGCTTAGCGTGTTGATCATCACTGCCGCCATGGCAACAGAATTGCAAGCCTCAATATTATTGATTGTGTTATGTGCATTACCGTGTGTATTTGGCGGCGATTCAGCGCATGGATGGTTGGATGCTCATGCCACCTTTTATGGCCCCCCTGAGGGAACCATTGGTATATATGCATGCATTCTTTTGTTTTGTTTAATAAATGTTCGTAATTAGCTTTAATATAATGTTTTAAATCCTTCTCCCAAACAAGTTGAATTCCCAACCCTAAGACCCCAACATCCTGGCTCGATAGAGTATTTGGGATGATGTAAATCAGAGTGATTTAATGACTCAGTAGATAGGATCAAATGCTAGTCCCCACAAAGGATCTAGGAGTCAGCAGACAAGATCAGTCCCCACAAGGGATCTAGGACTTTGGACCGCATAATCTCCAATTCTACCGACTCTGTCCACCTTGGGTATAATCCCCACACTGTCGCCGTGGAGGTTTTTAAACCTTGTCTCTCTGCCTACTGAATCATTAAGCTAAGCTCGTGCGGGCATAAGATTGGAGTGAGATGAAGAAATTGATTAATATATATTATGCAGGCGGGGCTTGTGGGCTTGAGCAGTTTAAGGAAACTTATTCCCCATACACTACAGCTTTGAGCGCAGCATTGTTCAACAATGCAGCAAGCTGCGGAGCCTGCTACGAAATAAAATGCGTAAATAGCACAGGGCAATGCAAGACACCCCAAAAGCCCATCATCGTTACAGCCACCGATCTTTGCCCGACGGGCGACGGAAAATGGTGCGCTCCGCCACAGGCACATTTTGACCTATCTATGCCTGCATATCTCCAAATTGCAGAGTACAAAGCCGGGGTTGTTCCGGTGTTCTATCGCAGGGTTCCATGCATGAGAAAAGGAGGAGAGCGGTTTACGATGTCAGGACATCAGTTCTTCAACCTAGTGACGGTGTCAAATGTTGGAGGAAGCGGGGATGTTTCAAAGGTGGAGGTGAATGCTGAAGGGGAGGAGAAGTGGGTACCGCTGAAACGCAACTGGGGTGAGAAATGGGAGACCAATGCAATGCTGTCTGGGAAATCTCTCAATTTTAGGGTCACCACAAATGATGGCAAAGCAGTCACTTCCCAGAATGTCGCCCCCAAGTCGTGGCAGTACGGCCAGACATTCGAAGGCCGAAACTGCCGATAGATAAAACTTGCCAATAATTGCCAACTTAATTGCCAATATAATGCACATCACATGCATCACTTCTAAAATCTTATTAGGTTTCATTTCTGCATATGTAAATGCACGGCAGTGTACGTTGAAATAATTGAGATACACGCAAGCAAAATTTCCTTTCATTTTCTCTACATGCTCTCATCTCATCTGGCCTGTTAAATACACTCTATCTTTTACATACTGCTTCTTTAATTTAATTTACTCCAACAAACATCATATACTTAATAATCGTAAGAAATACATAATAATCGTACAACTAAATATAGAATTTAGCCCATATATATTCACAATCAAATGCATTGGGGAGTATTGCCCTAGAGCATTATTGCCTAACTCGTACTTCTATTTCTTCTTCTCCTTCTTTCCTGTTTTGGATTATGCTTTTAAGCAAAAATCCGTTTTCCATCTTTTGATATATTCGTTGGATTGGACTTATAATCTGAGGATTATTAGTTCCAATTTTAGTTGATATATTGGTATATCTTTTTCGTAGATATACATGTATTTATGACCTTTGAGTCCGTTATATATATATTTGTGTGTCTATATATATTTCGGATAAATATCCAATAATATTTTATATATTTGTGTGTGTTAAATATTATTTTTGGGATATTAAATCGATTTTGGTTCATTATCACCAACAAAATATAATATTACAAATTATATATTTAGTTTTAATTGTATTACATTGTTCATATATATCAATTTTCATAAGTTTTTTAGTTAATTATTAGTGTTTTATCTTGTTTTTAGATTGATAGTTTATGAAAAGGAAAAAACTTGTGTGAGATTGGTCGGATCTTTGATTAATGAGGTCAAAGATCTGACTCATTAATCAAAGATCTAACTCGTCTTACAGATTGAGACCCGTGAAATGGTCTCACAAAAGTGTTATCCTACAAATAATATCATTAAAAATCTATTTTGGGTGCCAAAAAAATCACCCAAAATTTTGAATATACGTAATAAAATTTGGGTATCACCTGAACCGAACCGACGTCCACCCTTAGGAATCAGAATTTTAATGGGTTTAGGTTACTTTGTTTGTTAATATATATATATATATATATATATATATATATATATATATATATATATATATATATATATATATATATATATATATATATATATATATATATATATATATATAGTGGTAATTTGGTAATTTTTGCATCTATGTACATTTAAGGTGCTGGGGTTTGGGCTTAATGTGCGTGTGTTTTGTGCTTAAGGTGCGTGAAGTTTGTGCATAAGGTGTGTGAAGTTTGTGCATAAGGTGCATGGGTTGTGTGCTTAATGTGAGTAGTTGTTGAAACTTAAGGTGTGTGAGGTTTGTGCGTAATATATATATATATATATATATATATATATATATATATATATATATATATATATATATATATATATATATATATATATATATATATATATATATATAGTGGTAATTTGGTAATTTTTGCATCTATGTACATTTAAGGTGCTGGGGTTTGGGCTTAATGTGCGTGTGTTTTGTGCTTAAGGTGCGTGAAGTTTGTGCATAAGGTGTGTGAAGTTTGTGCATAAGGTGCATGGGTTGTGTGCTTAATGTGAGTAGTTGTTGAAACTTAAGGTGTGTGAGGTTTGTGCGTATGGTTTGAGTTTAAGGTGCGTGGAGTTAATGCTTAATGCGAGTAGTTGTTGAAACTTAAGGTGTGTGAGTTTTGCGCTTAAGGTGCGTGTATTGTGTGCTTAAGGTGCGTGATTTGTACGCTTAAGGTGCATCAATGTTATAAACTAAGATGCGCGAAGTTAATACTTAATGTGCACCATTTTAATGCTTAAAATGCGTCCAACCGCACAATCGTCCACGGGAAGCCATTCCTGCACGGAGAGTATTGTCGTAGAGCATTATTGCGTGAACTGTGGTCCACACAGCTATGTATACCACGGTCTAAAACACGTAAAGTACGTTATTCTAATTTATAAAATACATTATTCTAATCCACAAAGATTGTGGTTCACACAATTGTGTGGATCGTAATTTTCCTACGATCGTAATTTTCCTACTGCATGCCCTTGGCAACATGCATCATTGGGCCTTGAACTTGACCCACTAATACATATTGCCCTAGGAAGAACTCACCTTCTAATCGTACCATGGCCTGTGTATCCATTAATGAAAAAATGAGGCATTTTTATGTTACGATTAGTTTATCGTGAAATTAAAAGAGCTTTTAATTAAATAATTAGTCAATTACTCCGAATAAATTTTCTTTAAAACATCAACTCTAATAAACTTGAATAAATTCAGACATGTCACGTGAGGGGAGTGAGGTGGCGATGGATTTGATGTGATTAAGTTGGGGTGGATCGGAGGGTGTGGGTAAAGGGTACAAAACACAGATCCAAAAGATGAATGAAAAATCTGACATATTCCTTGTTGGAGTTTTACTTATATATCATGATGACTGGGTCTGGAGACAGACATAATTTGTATCGAAATATTTTTTTTAAAGACAAGAGCACTCTAAAATTGTAGAGAAAATACATACTAATTGTATTTTGATTGGGCGTCCAACTCAAGTAAAAAAAAAAAAAAAACAAAAACAAAAACAAAACCCAAAAAGCAATAGAGAAAGATAAAGAACAAAAGTCTCCATAATAGATTAGAGAATTTGTGACACCTCGTTCACAAAACATAAATCGGATACTGCACGAAAATAGCGGCCGGGTTAGTATTTTTTTTTAACGTTTTTCGAGTCATTAACGGGTTGACACATTGCATAATGGTGTGTTAGTTGAATATATATGAACTAAGCAATAAATAAATAAATAAAGGTATTAGTTGAAGGTGTATAGGTTGTTCCATTGCATAATGATGTGTTATGATGCATAAATTTCCTGTTAGGCTATAATTGTTTAACCTAACCAACATCCATTATATTGACAAGAGGGAACATGCATGGTTATCTCCCAATTTTGTCTCTTTTCTTTAGAGTTTTTCATTTTATCACTTTTTTATCATGGAATGAGAATCAATGCACGATTTGTGGATATAAATGCTCCAAATCATAGCTAGCTAGGTGAACAAAATAATCAAAAGTTGATCACATTTAGAGTAAAAATTATTTCAATTGAAAAAGCAATAATTAAAGAGTTGTGTGGACCATAAATAAAAAGTACATTTTTTATGAATATAAAGTACATGAGTCATACTTGTGTGAGACCGTCTCACAGATCCTTATTCGTGTATCGGGTCGGGTCAAATCAACATGCGAATGCCATACTTATATGCTCAAATATAATACTAATCAGGAATAAAACTTTTTGTTACTTATAAAGGGAAAATGTAATATTTTTTGCATTTTGATGTAAAAGTATTATATTTTCCATCAGAAGTATGACATTTTCCATAATAAGTAATGTTGGCAAGTGCCCCTAATTATTTATAAGGGAAAATATAATACTTAAAAATGTAATACTTTTAAATCGAAATGTAAAAGTATTACATTTTCCTTAAAAGTATTACATTTTACCCTTATTAGTAACAAAAATTTTATTCATGATTAGTATTACATTTGAGTATATATGTATGACATTTGTGCGTATAAGTATTACATTTTCATCTTGACTAGACCCGACCCGACCCGTCTCACAGTGAGACGCACTATTGGAAATTATGAAATTTCCGACCACCTGAAAGTGATCTTAAATCAAGTTGATACCAAAAAGTGGTCGGAAATAGCAACAAAGGTTTTTCCGGATACCAAAAGTGGTCGGAACAAGGCTTTCGACTTGATTTAAGATCATTTTCAGGTGGTTGGAAATTCCATAATTTCCAGTAGTGACGGACTCACACAAGTTTTTGAGTACTGAAAGTACATTATTTTGTATACTATCAAATAATGTGTATTCAGTACAAAAATAATGTATTTTTAGTATATTAAAAATGTACCTTGTATTCAAAGAAATTACATTATTTGAGTACTTAAAGTACATTATTTTGTATAATGTACATTCAGTATAAAAATAATGTACTTTTTTTTTAAAGAAATAATGTACTTTTATATTAAAAATGTACTTCTTTTATGGTTTACACAGCCGTGTGTGGAACATAACCCACATAAAAATTTGCCTTGAAAAAGTTTTATATATAGTATATCCAAAATTCACTATTATAAAAATAATAAGAAAAAAGAATACTATTTTTCTTTTAAATTTAAAGGCATTAACATAGTGTTGACATATCAAGCCTTTATCTATAAGAGTGTGGATGAGATGGTACAATCTCTTCTAACTTAATCAGATTTATCAGTTGACCACTAGGCCCGTAAATATAATTTTTCAATTTTGACAAAGTGGGAAAATAATAGTAAATACAAAGAATTATTTTAAATGGAGAATGTAATGTTGGTCCCGATAGAATGAGATGAGAGTCTAGAGGGGGGGGGGGGGGGGGGTGAATAGACTCTTTTCTTTAGAAGCCCTAAACGTCACCTTTCGGTGTCTTGGCGCAGCGGATAAGATAGATTTGTTTTAGATACTTTGCACGAGTTTGCGTAATTTAGACAAATCTTCGGTAACGATAATAAAGGGATGATATGAGAGCAAAAAGAAGAGCGTAAGTAAAGAGATATGGAGGACACGAGATTTTATAGTGGTTCAGCCAATGTTGCCTACTCCACTCTTCTTCCACAATTGTTGGAAGGATTGCACTATCACTCTTAGTACAAATACACAAAGACTTCCTTGATCACTAAGCCGGACAGCCTTCGTAGGTTTTTCAACTCCTCGAGTTTACTCCGCCTCTATCAACTTCTTCTCCTGAGTTGAGATTGGTAGAAAATGATTTCTTGAAATTTTCCAACGATGAGGTCTTGACTCTGAGATATGATTGCTTCAAACAATTGCCAAGACTTCCTTGAGGTGTAAGACAAAAGATTCTTCAAGTAACTTAACACCTCAAAACTGGTTCACAAAAGCTTTTAGTAAATTGTAGTCTTTTCAAGAGCTTTTGTAAGTGAGTAAGTTGAGTGATAATGAACCAGCACCTTCTTAGTTGATGAAGGTGAGTTTATATAGGTGATGAAAATTCATCCGTTGAAGGGAGATGAAATTTTCGAACCTTTTAACCAGTGGACAAGGACCGGGGAGCTTCATGCATTAAATGCTCCATTAATGAGGTTGTACCATGTAGCCGTTGAAGGTATGGGAGGCATTTTGGGGTTTTGTCCTTTAGCTCCAAGAGATGGTACATCTTCATTTAATGCTTCTTGAAAAGTGTGTCCCATAAGATGAAGTCCTTATTATCCTAGGATGTTGTCAAATCAGACAGGTGAATCATTCTTGTCGTTGTTGAGGAGAAGTAATGCTTGATATATAAAGATCGTCTTTCACCAAAACTTGTCCTTTCGTGCTTGTTGACAACTCCTGCTTGATTGTCGTTGCAGTTCTTCATGTCTCGTGTCTTCTTTCGCCTTGGAGACCCTAACATCTAGTCATAACTCATTTTCGTGTGTTTGTCTAGCTTAACACGAATTACAGAGGAGTTATGGCAACTTTCGTCTAGGACGGAAGCAGCGATTAAAAAAAAAAGCTAATGGTTAGGGGTTTACTTTTCTACATTACATTGGTATATATCATCAAAATCCTAATACAATGTTCCTAACATGTAATAGAATTCCAATACTAGTATGATATTTATACAATTGAGAATGTCTCAAAAATTACTGCATCAAAGGTACAAGGAATTTAACCCAACAAATTAAGGGTGTGTTTGTTCTCACATAAGAATCGGAATCAGAATGAGAATAAAATACTTGGTAATGGTAATAGATTTTGGTGAAAGCATTTTACATGTTTGGTAGTAGGGTAGAATTAAAATAATTACTAATATTGTTGTTTAGTTATGCATAATCCTATAATGGGAATAAAGATTTTTAAAATACAAAAACAAAAAATCAAGACAATTTAGGGTGTGTTTGGTTCGCACATGAGAATCAAAATCGGAATGAGAATCAAATACTTGGTAATAATAATGAGATTTAGTAGGGTGCATGTTTGGTAGTAGGGTGGAATTTGATTAATTACCAATATTTCTGTTTGGTTATATATGATCCCATAATTGGAATAAGGGTTTTAAAAATACAAGAACAAAAAATTAAGACAATTTATTCTAATATAAAGACATCCAAAGCACCAATATGAACAAAAAAAATAAAAACAAAAATCTAAAAGCATTAATCCAAACATACAAATCAAATTACCAATTATGAGGGGGGATAATGGAATGAAACCCTTATTTTATTAGGGAATGAGTTTTCTAATTAAGGGGTAATCAAAACTCATAGTAATGTTTTAGAAACATGTCAACCAAACAATAACAATGACTTTGATTCCTATTCTTGATAGTTAAACCCGTGAACCAAAGACACCCTAAATAACGGTAAATTACAAGTGAAAGTTTAAAGGTAAGATGTGCCTATTAGAATAATAAAGAAGTCAATATATCTTCTTCTTTTTTCCCTTAAAACAAGATAATGTGTTACACCTAATTACAATTTACAACATCCTAATTAATAACAATAATATATAACTCCATACAACACCACTAATTAAGTAAATAGATAGATATTAAGGGTGTTTGGTAAATAGCTGTTAGCGAATAGTTGTTAGCTAATTGATCGAGTTAGTTAGTTTGACTAGTTGATAGCATTAATTGATGGTAGAAAAATGTCCGGTAAATTAGTTGTTAGCTGATAGCTGATTACATGCAAAATGACTTTCTCAAAAAGCTGATTTAAGCAGCTTTTTGAATTTTAGCGTTTTGGAGCAATAAGATGTTACAAAAAGCTAATTAATTAAACAATTATATTAGTTGTTTAACCAAGTCAAACAACTAATAGAGTAATAGTGGTCAAATAAGTCAAAATTAATTGGTAAGCTAATTATGTTTTCAAACGGGACCATTGAGTATGTATATGGATCTAAGAAGGCATGGTATAGTATATGGATGGTAACCCCTTGAGCAGCAATATAATGATACTGTGGACCGCAGTGCACAATGCATTGTGCACCGCGGTCCAAAAACGGTTCCGTTTCTTTAAGTAAAGAAACGTCACGTCGCTACAGTTAACAGATCGCGCATGTTTAGTGTATTAATTACCAATTGAAACTATAGTATATCTAAACTGACACTGCCTCACGTATTATTTTTATATTATCAAGTGAAACTGCAATTGAAATAAAATGAAACTGTAGTTGTGTTGAAATGAAACTGCAGTGTATACAAAATGAAACTGAATAACAATTTCACATATTTGAGTGTATATTACCCAGCGAAACTGTGGTTATATCAAAATGATATTGTAATTGTGTTGAAATGAAACTGCAGTGTATATAAAATGAAACTGAATAACATTTCACATATTTGAGTGTATATTGTTGGTACCGTTGGTAGAAAACAAATAATAATCAAATAAAATTGACTATTATTTTCCTTGGAAAGAAGGAAAGAAAAGATGAAGAAATTTGGCTAGTGTTTGGTGTTGGGTTTTTGCAAGAGTCGAGTGAGCACTCTTTCCTTAAAACCTTATTTGCCACCTCCCGTAGATGCTAGGAGCGTTGTGGCCTAGGCTTCCCAGGATAAAACTTGCTATGATCCAATGTTTGAGCATTCAAACAAAGGATCCGGCGAGCAAGACAATGGCTATGAACACAATATAGCTAAAGAAAGAGTAGAAGCAGAGATTTTTGAAGCTGGAAAAGTATACTTTCGTGTTGTGTAAAGCTGTGTGTTAAACTCTACTGCCTCTACCCTCTCTTATATAGGGTTGAAGGAGCCAATAGCCTTTATTATGGCAATTAAAAATGACATTAAAGCTGCCTTCCAACAGCTATAACAGCAGGCCACTACCTGGGAATTGAATTCAGAATTGGAATTAATAGACAATTAATTCCGTAACAGATGAATTCAATCCCCTCAACAGTCAGAACTTTCGGGTTCCTGACCGTTAGCGTACAGGGTTCGGTCTCAACTTTCGACCTCATCCAGTTTCGGCCCTTGCACCTTTCGTGGACTCTGTTGCACGAGAGTTACCACAACCTCTCGTGCTCTCTTGTAGCACGAGAGTAGGTGGCTGTTGCACGAGAGTTGTGCTCTCGGCGCACCACAACCTCTCGTGCTCTCTTGTAGCACGAGAGTAGGTGTGCTCTCGGTTCGGTTCTGGCCGAACCCGAACCAAGTGGCTATACCGCCCCCAGGTGCCGGCGCACACGAGCTCGGGCTTGAATCAAGCCTTTTTTCAATCTCTGCTAGTTGGAATTTGATTTGCACCCCCCCCCCCCCCCCCCCCCCCCCCCCGCGCGAGAAAGCCTCTATGCTATACAATTCTACAAGCTTCAAAAGAGCTCTTGTATATAAGGGGGGAAAATCTTCATTCCAAAGCAATGTGGGACAAAAAGCTCACTTTTTTCCCTTCATTTTCCAACTCAAATGGGTCTACTTTGAGAATCAATATCTCATTCACCCATTATCTGTTTTGAGCGTACAATATATCGATCTCTTCGTCTCACTACGAAGAATCCGAATCCACTTTGACCCGACCCAAATCGGAAGTGGACCCCACTGATAATTGTACCACAAAATAGCCACTTAACATGCCATTTTATGCCATTTTAAGCCAATTTTTTTTTCCAACATATATTGTGCAATGAAGCTGTAGTTATATCGAAATGATCATGTAGTTGTGTTTTAATGAAACTATAGTGTATATAAAATAAAATTAAATAACATTTTCACATATTTGAGTGTGTAAATATCAAATGAAACTGTGTTATATATCTAAATGAAACTGTAGTTGTGTTGAACTGAACTTGCAGTGTATACAAAATGAAACTGAATAACAGAGTTACTTTTTGCGGAACAGCGCGAAACGGATGTCATTTCTTTTTTCATTAAACAAAACGACGTCAATTAGAAACTCGGTGCATAATCAATTATGCACCGCGGTGCACGATAGTCGCCTCAATAATAATATATAATAATGAATCTTAAAGTCGAAAACTAATAGAGATAACATTTCACTCATTTAAGCAATCTATTACATACTTTCCTTAATAGATAAATAAGTGCTTCCTAAACACCAGGCCACGATGCCTTATCCATATGCATGGTGGTGGTAGGCACCATTTTAATATTTTAGTTAATTAATTAATAAGATTCTTTTATGGTGTTATATATATATATATATATATATATATATATATATATATATATATATATATATAGTGAAAGGTTCCCGTGCGGATGAATGTTTCCCGTGCAGATGTGCGGTGGATTAATGTGCGTGAGACTTGTACTCAATGTACGTTAGTGTTGTGCTTAATGTGCCTGAGATTTGTACTTAATGTGCGTGAATGTGTAAAATGCAGCAGAAAATATTGATGTCAACTTCTTCCATCATCCCCAGTAGCCATTGCCCCCTCCCTGATGATGATGATGATGCGGAGGCGGGCTATGGTGGTTAAGAATTATGGGAATAATACAACAGAAATCCACACTTAGCTGTTGTGCAAATTTTACTGTGCGTGCGTCATCTATATAAACATTCAACTACACTGAAGGTAGCTGATAATCCAGAATTCATGGCCAAATTGAAGGAAGAAGTAACAAGAAGCTTGGGCATTAATGTGCGTGACTTTCTGTTCTGCTTCCTTCTGAGCTCGTAATTCTGAAATACTCACGCACATTAAGCACAAAACTCACGCACATTAAACACAATACTCAGGCACATTAAGTACAAAACTCACGCATATTAACATGACGCACATTAAGTACAAATCTCAGGCATATTGAGTACAAATCTCACGCACATTAAGTATAAACCTCACGCACATTAATCCACCGCACATCCGCACGGAAAGCCACAAATGCACCTGATCCCTTCCCTATATATATATATATATATATGGCAAATTATGTCGTGAGCACGTGCCCATCTTGCAAGGTGGGCACGGTTCCATATTCATAATTTTTATATTGTAGATTCATAATTTTTATACTGTAGATCCATAATTTTTATACTGTATAATCATGTCTTAAAAATTTTGGTTTTGAAAATTTAAATTATAATACTAAATTATTAATTTTAGAAGATTTGATTATATTCATCACATAACGAACACATAGAGTTTAAGTTTATATTTTATAATAAATCAATAAGACTTATGATTAGTAGTTTAACTAATTAATAATTTGATAAGGAGGTGATGGAAGCATTTAGGTTGGCATCTTATAATGGAATCGTCCCCTCCCCAAGATGACACCAAAGAAGCCGCAAACTAATTGGCATGCACCATATTCTATCTTTTCACCATTTTTTGTTTAATACTATCATATATCATACTTACGTCCAAACCATTATTGAGACATCTACCGAATAACTTTTCTCTTTTGGTTATTTGTGAAGATTAAAATATCCAAGAAGCATCTCGTAGCAGCTGAGAGAACCTTTTGTCTACACTAGAAAATGACAGGAAATATAAGCTGTCCTTCCATAACCTAATTTTTTATTTATTATTATCATCATCATCATCATCATCATCATCATCATCATCATCATCATCATCATCATCATCATCATCATCATCATCATCATCAAAGCCCTTGTCCACAAATGGCAACATTAATTTACTACCCAATACGTATAGTAACTAACTGAATTGCTTGTGTAGGATATTATCAAAGTCTTTTTGTACACTATATGTTAACGCATGCTTAGGTATAAATGTACACCACACAAAATTATGAAGCACATCATATAATATATAAATGTGTAACTCGATCAATAATGAATGCACTTTGTAATTTTGCATTGTGCACTTTAGAAAATTTAGAGTTCACACATTTATTGAGTGAATTTTTACATATCATATGATACACTTTGTAATTTCGTCGCATATATAGTATACATTTGTGCATGCATTCTCACTTGATGCGAACCATATGTGTGTGTGTGCGCGCGCCCTCACTCTCGATGAGGTGCCTTTCACTCTGCTTTGTGAACACTTTATCGCAATGTGTGTCTATGTGTGTGTGGGGGGTGTGGGGGTGGGGGGGAGGAGGGGGATCAAATGAGAATAGGGTCCTCCTATAAAAAGTGTAGACTGTCTCAGCCGTCCATCAGGATTCATCAATGGTTGAGGATTTATCAAAATTATAGTCCACAAATTACACAAACGATATAAACTGTATTAAAAAAATCATATGCCACGAATTTAATCGAAAGAGTATTAATGTTTCTATTTTTTAAAAGGGTACGACCAATAAGAGTGATATTGAAAATATTTCTAATTTAAACTAATACAATTATGTAAGAAACCTAATGTAAATTATTAGTGGACCAATGTAGTTGCCCGTCCACTATGAAATAAATACCAAAATACATATTAACAATGTGATATTAGCACAAATATCACTAATGAGACTTTTCTTGAAAGAGAAATGTGAGGGGAAAAGTATAATATTTGGTGGCGGTGGAAATGGTCGGCATGGGATGTCGTTGCGAGCTGCAAAATTCGGAATTTTGTGACATGCATCACAATAAGATGCTAATTCCTAAAATGTAATGTTACCAGTCCTTTTCTTAAAAGATAATATCTAACATGCATTTTTTGATTTGTATATACATTATTAATTAATACTTATCATGGTGAGAATATAAACTTTTAATTTAAAAGTATAATTAATATCTTTTTTTGTAATAATACTTTTTCGGCGCCTCATACTTTGGTGTTGCTATGTTAGAAGAAATTATCTCTTTTTCTTGTTGTAATAATGATTAATACAATTAAAATATCTTTCTTTTTTCAAAAAAAAAAAAAAAAAGTTAGAGATAGTGAAAATTTATTGACATTATTACTCAATTGGTTGATGTGAAAGGAATTAAAGTGGGCATTTCAAATGCAACTTGTACCAGTCCTTTTCAAAAAAATACCGACCATGAGTATTAAAATTATTGATATTGGGGATGGTGGCCACATTGAGATACATAATGCGTAAATATCTTCTTACATAATGTTGTATTCAAACAGAAATGAACTTTAATTTTGAGGTCTAAATTAGGAAAATAATGAAATTAAAGTTTACCTCCCTAATGAAGTGAGGGATTTGACTACTACTGACTCTGTTATAATGTAATATCTATTCATAGTTACTTTCTCAACCTACTGAAGCACAAAGAATTAATATCACCGCTCTTACTAGAGCTCGAACCATGATCTTCTATTTGGGAGAGCAACTAATGAAGTGAGAGATTAAGGTATGGTAGATTATATTAATTAGAGTTGTAAAAATCAGTTTAGGCGCCCTTAGGCTGAAGCGATTTCAGCTCTAGGCGGCTTTTAGTTGATTGGCCGACTAACCGGCCAACTAGGTGTCTTAGGCATTGAGTTTGGCGTCTAACTCCTCCTAGTTGGCACCCAATTAGACTGAGTTGGCACCAAACTCGGGCGAGTGGTATTTTTTGCTTGCTCGATTGCTCCTCTTCTACATACAACCATGTACTTAACTAACCATCTAACATATGCAATTGACTAGTTAAAGAGATTATAATAGTCTAACCACTTACGGTTGCTCCTTTATTTATTTTTTTATTTAATTTTTTTTTCAATTTTTTAAAATCTATTAAAAATTATTTAAAATGTCAACTCAGTTGCCACGTAAGCAGGTAACCTGCTATCCGGTGAAATTGCATACATTTAGAGTGTTCAATGGTCTAATTGTACATGTTTGAAGTGTTCAGTGACTTAATTACACTTTTTTTTTTCCGTTCAGTAGCCTAATTACATTTTCAGATTTCGTTCAGTGGCCAATTTGAACCTTATTCCTTTAATTTGTTAATTTTTTTGTTAATTATTTGATCAGTATAAGTTTGTTTACCTACCTGATAACTAACGTTCATTTTCAATTCATCGTAAGATAGAAAAGGGGAGCCTTAGCTTGTTGTAACTGTGTTGTTACCTTGCTGTTGTTATGTTGCCAAAGTCGGTGACGGTACGGTGAAGTTTTGGTACGTAGTTGACATCAGGTTGGATGGGAATGGGATGCCCAAGATTCCAAAAATAACAACAACAATACAACAATAACAACTATATCATAATTTTTTCCCTATATTTTATAAGATAAATAAACATATTTTAAAAAAATTGTATTATAGCTAATATAATTGAAGTGTAACACATATTTTAATATTATATTTAAATAATCAATGATAGATTCACCTAAGATTTTGAAACTACTAATTTAATTTATTGATAGCCAACGACCTCATCTCCATTTTCTATTTTCTTTTTCTTCCTTTATAATTTTTTACGATTTAGAGTATAAAATTTTGAAAAAAAAAATTAAGTGAGAGAGTTTTTTTTATTTATGAATTAGTAATCATTGAACTAAAACAATCACTAAAACAGTAAACACAATAATAATTCACAACATCCTCGTAATTATATATATATATATATATATATATATATATATATATATATATATATATATATATATATATATATATATGATCTTAAAAGAAGGGTTGTTAGGTATGTTCTCTCCCAAATTAAAAGATACAGTATATAAAGAATTTTTTAAAAAAAAAAAAAAAATTGAAAACAGAGAAAAGGAGAGTAGGGAGTTAAAGTGGAACAAGGAAGTGGCTGCAGAATATATTCTAAGTGTTGATGATGCCCATTGCCCAATAACAAGTTAAAAGGCACGCACTGAACACCACATGTTTTTATCAACCTAATACTCATTCACTTGTTGGACTTTTTAAGGTTTGTTAACTTATGACCAAAGAGAATAAAGTTGACTTTCCATCTTTAAAATTTGGTGTTACATTGTTGCATCTTTTTAAAGTTATGCTTCACCTTTATCATATTTTATATAATCTATTTTTTTAATCATTATTTCATTTTGAAAGCAACGAACTCGAAAAGTGTTGTAGAGAGACCGATAGTGTATAGATAAGAACAATAATTCTAGAAATGGTTTTATTATTGATCATATTCAATCTACAAAGTATATGAATAAATATATTTATAAGAATACAAAGAGTCTTAGTCGGGTTACGAATGATAAAATGTATATTTACAATAATAATGAGATAGGGAGAAGGAATTTTGGTGTAACTAGAATACAAAATTCAAATATGGCCCCTCAAACTGAACGTTTTCTAGAGAGAACATTGAGCTTCTCTCTTAGATCATTGAACCTTGATGTGGTTAGTGACTTAGTGAAGATGTCTACCAGTCGGTCTTTTGTAAAGATGTAGTTTACTTGTAGTTCCTTTGATGCTACTTTGTTGCGAACAAAATGGTAGTCTATTTCAACATGTTTGGTTCAAGCATGAAACACAAAATTTGCACACAAATAGGTAGCACCAAGGTTGTAACACTAAAGTTTTGGTGATTTTTGCATAGTAAAACCAAGTTCATTCTTTAATTATAGCAACTAACCATGTTACCTCTGTTAAGACATGAACTATATAGCTTTGTATTCTGCTTAGTGAGGATCTAGCAATAGTCTTTTATTTGCGCCAAGCCCAAGAAATTAGTTTTTTACCAATAAAGACAACAAAACCACTAGTGAACTTGTAGTCATTAAGACATCCCGGCCAATCAAAGTCCAAAAATACATGAATGTCGTATGAGTCTGATTTCGTAAAAGACAGCACATAGTCAATAGTAGCTTTGACATACTTTAGAACACGCTTTATAACAACCCAGTGGTCATTGGATGGAGATTGCATAAATTGACAGAGTTTGTTTACGACAAATGAGATATCTAGACAAGTGATAGTTAGATATTAAAGTGCACCAACTAAGTTGATGTACTGTGTGGGATTGCCATATGGCTAAGATGAGTTTGTTGTTGATTGGAATCGAAGTGGAGATTGGCTTGCAGTGTTTCATTCCCGATCTTTTGAGTATTTCAAGCATGTACCTTCGTTGTGACAGATCATCGCCCCTTTGTTGTGAACTATCTCGATTTCCAAGAAGAAGGTTGAAGGTCCTATATCTCGGATTTTGAAATTTTCAACTAGTTTGCTTATTATGGAAGCCAAGAGACTTTCGTTGTTGCTCATTATTAGGATGTCATCAACATAGACAAGTAAATAAATTTGAGCATTAGAAGCAAAATAAATAAACAATGATACATTAGTTTTTCAAAGCCTTGAAACAAATTGAGAGTAGACAATCATGAAGACGTTTGAACCATGCACGTGGTGCTTGCTTCAAACCATATGGAGACTTTTGTAGTTTGCAGACATGAGTAGGAAAATTGTTATGTTGTTAATATACCCTAGTGGTTGCTTCATATAAACATTCTCACTTAGACAGCCATTGAGGAAGGCATTGTGAACATCAAGTTGAATTTTTGTTAAACCAATCTTTTGTTATAGTAAGAGATAAGAGAAGTCTTACTATACTTGGTCTTACTAGAAGGTTCATTATTATTCAAACACACAAAGTACATTATTCTAATTCATAAAATATATTATTCTAACACAAAATAAATTATCTAACTCATAAAATATATTATTTTACCCTAGAATGTTTTAATTCTAATACATAAAGTACATTATTCTAACTTGTAAAATACATTATTATCTTACTATACCCCAAAAAGTTCATTATTCTAACATATAAACAGTTACCGCAGACGCCGTTATTGACTAACGAATTTTTTTTTTTCAATGCCAAAACCACGTTGTTTTGATTCAAAAAAAAAAAAAAAAAAAAAAAAAAAAAAAACCTTGTAAACCACATCTGTGATTAGGGCCGGGGCAGCTTTGAGGTGTTACTAATAATGGTTAGGTGTACTGTCCTTTACCTAAATTGCTGATATGTCTTGACTCATATAGTAGTTGTCTGCTAATGAACTCAAGTATTAAATTAATCACTCAAAACATAATTATTTTTGGAAGAAAAATTCGATTTGTCCTGCCAATTAAGCATGATGATGCAATAATGGACGACATCTACTCATATCTTCCCATGTCGTCCTACACTCCTACCGTGATATAGCCAAAATGCATGTCCTATCTAATGACATTAGGTAATTGAACCTTTCTTTTTTTAGTATATAAACAAAATCTAAAAAATAGAAGAAAAATGATCACAAGAATTAGAACTTCATCTTCCGGGCCTCAATCCCTTAAGCATCTTAAAAACAGAAGACAACTCATGCTTTTCCGCAGGTGTTCTAGCGTAACCTGTTTCCGATCACAGATTTATGTAGTGTTTGATTGCAATGAAAGAATTAGGTGGGAAAAGAATTACAATTCTATGGGAGAGATCAGACTAATGTAGGAATAGAGTAAGAATTTAAATTTCAATATTTGGTTTACAATAATAGAATTACGAAATTTCAATTTCAATTCCGTGTTTGATATCCATAGGAATTGAAAGAGAATAAGTAGTATAGACCAAAATGTCTATACTTATTATTATTATTATTATTATTATTATTATTATTATTATTATTATTATTATTATTATTAAATAATAAGTAAATTTGTGTCAAAACTATAATGCAATGCAATTGTTATTTGGACACATCGGATATACTTGTGTCACTATAATATATTTAATATTTAATAGCTCCCAAAATTTACTTACAACGTTAAAGTTCATAATCTCACATCCAAAAAACTTCTTAAAAATAAAAGTAAAAAAGAAAACGGATGCGCATGAGTTTTCTTGCTCGTTGCTTGTTCTTTCGCGTCAGCCCTTGCACGAGATTAAACAACTGAAGCTACTGGTAGTCCCGAGGAGGCGGTATAAAGGTTTCGATTCGAGCGAGAGCCCAAATGGTTGGTTATGTCTCATGTTATTTTTCGTTATGATGAGGATAATGAATATTTTTTTCAATTCGGGTCCATAACAATAATGAGTTCCACTACAGCGAAGGAAAGGGCTTTCGCAACCCTTTGGTCTCACGTGTTTGTTTTCACTTCCTCACAACTTAGTTAACATAATAAAATGCTAAGATTTTTAAATGCTCAAGGATATCTTTATTTTTATTCCCAACCGATGTGAAATTGAAATACCAAGGGGGCCCTGAATTCTAACTCTATGAAAATGAGGAAATTACCCGCATGGGTAGCTCAACTGATCATAGAGATGAAAGTTTGGAAGAATGAATATGAGGAAATTGCAATTCCCTCCAACCAAACGAAGGAATTTGCTTTCCTTCGAAATTATATGGGAATTAGGTATGAGTGGAATTCTAATTCCCTCAAACCAAACGAGCTGTTAATCCAAATTAGCCAAGTTAATTAGTGTAAAAGTTCAACCTAGGGAAATGAAAAGCATGTATTGGAATTTATCTAGTGCACGCTTTTAAGTAATAGTACGATTGTGGGTTCTCTCGTCACTCAAAAGCAAGTATCTATAAATATTGTGGCCAATCACACTAGCATAATTAGTTGTCAAGATAGACTGAACGGCGGGATAATCCCAACTGAGTTGGTTGTGTTGGATTGATAATCCTAAAGTTTTAAGTTTAACTCTTTATGGAAGCGGCCAATTGACTTTCTTAATTTAAACGCGAACTTTTCTTGTACAAATGAATCTGTACACGTCTGATCTTTATTTCCACACTTTGTTTTAGTTTTATCATAAATTTAGTTGTAATTACTTCTACTAGTTGTAATTTAGTTGTAATTACTTCTTACTAAAACGCATAATTTAAAAGTAAACTAGATAATTCTCACATTTGTATGTAGAGTACTATCTAACATAAGTTCGAAACATGAACATCTATAAAGTATGATTGAAACCCAAATCCTCTTGAAGCTAGCTTTTAACCATAAAACTTCAATTAGCACTATTTGCCCTTTCTGGCTCAAGAAAGATATGAAAGCAAACAAATTAAATCTGAAAATATTTTTAAAAGGTATTTAACTTTTGGTTTGGTGCTTGATTAGATCAATTGTTATACCATATACCAAGGTTTATATTGCATTATGAACTCTGATTTAAAAATTATGTCTGCAGTTAACATTTTTATACATATAAACAAATTGAAGACACATTACACGATAATTACAGACACATAACATGATAACTACATACACATAATCTGTTAAAATGTTTCTCAATATTTTAAATTTTAAAAAATATTTTAAATTTGGGATGACCTATTAGAAATTTGAAAAACCTGCAAATTGGACTAATTGCATGAAATGAGATGAGTTAGTTTAAGGGTTCAATTATAATTTTTGAACCTAATTGCATTATCATGTGGCCCTCACTGCCGTTGGTGAAAATCGATCCCTGGTCATTCTTCCAAAGTTTCACCTCTGTGACCAGTTAAGCTGCCCATGCGGGTCCCTAATAGTTTTAATTAGTTTCATATGTCGTTGTTTAACAGTAATTTTTTAAAAATTAATTAGTGTTTTACAACAATATGGATTATAATATAGATAACAGTGATTATGTTATTCTTTCCAACACGTGTCACGTGAGACGGTCTCACACAACATCAACTTCTAATAAGTTAGTTTGTAATTATTTAAAAGAAAAAAAAATAGCAACAACAACTACTACCATGGATGTACTTGTCTTAGCTTCCATAACCGTGGACAAGGACAAAGGTCATCATCCTTAACAACACGTACACAATCAAGGATGATGATGAAGGTTGAGTCTCCACAACCATGGAAGAAGACCTTCATTCTCTATCGCAACCATTCATGAAGATAGCAAATTTGGGAGGGGAGTAAAAGTCCTCGTCTTCTAAATCTTCGTCTAAGATAAAAAGGTTGCTAAAAAATTAAAGACTTGCTAAAAAATCAGTCTTGTTTGAACATTATTGCTCTCTATTGTTGAATGTAGTAAAGAGAGGATGATGACAAAGGAAGAAAAATACAATTAAACACGTTAGCGCCACATTAGACATGAGTTTTAATTTCATGTAAGGCACCATATCAACAAATATCAAAGACAACAATATCTTAACTTACAGAAAGTGCTAATTACTTCTTCTTATATCATCTATTTGAATTTTTTTTGTATGCTACTAGGCTGAAACACAAAGAACAAATAACACCTCCATTGAAGCTCGAACTCACAACCTTTAAAATGGGAGTCCAACTCGAGTACCATTAGACCACATAATCTTGTTTTTTTTAGTTAATAATGTAATTTAAATTTAAAAAAAAAATGAGAACTTATTTCGTCCAAACCTTTTTACATTGAAGATGTAAAAAGAAAATGCTTTGTTCCCTTCTTAAAATCAATCAATTATCATATTGTGAACATGATCTATATTGTAAGGTAGATCCTGACGTAAAATTTGCAATGTTAATTTTCAAAGCACTAAATGTTCATTTTTAGGTATACTACTTAAAAATTAATCTTCAATATAATAAAAATGAAGATTCAGTATACTAAAAATGAACATTTATCAATGATCTATCTTGCAAAGTTGACTATGACCCACAATATAACTTGCTAAATTTAATATCATGAATTAGCTAATCTCATTAACTTGTTAGAGCAACTTCATTTGTTTGATTTTTTTCTTTGATTTTTGCAGGTACACGTAGGAAAGGGAGGAGGGAGAGAAGAGAGAAAATGAGGGGAAAAAAAACTTAATAGCAAAAGTTTATTTATTTTTAAAAAATGTCATTTATGCGCCCAGCTGGCGTGTACAGTGCACACGTCTATTGGGCGTGGTAGTTGTTACACACGCTTGATTTGCGGACTAACTTTTCCCCAAGACAAAAAACTATCACTTGCAGGAAAAAAACAAAACAAAACATCTAAAAAATCATGCTTCCCATTTGTTTAAAAACAAACCCATGAGATTTTTTTTTTTTCTTTTCTGCAAAAATCCTTAAAAAAACTACAATTGTGATTGCTCTTATTAAATACTCCGTACTAAACTGTCCAATAAAAGATGTCATGTCATGCGGAGAGATTAAGAATGAAAATTTTTGGAGGTGGATACCATTACTCGATGTAAAAAAAGTACAGTACTCTCTCTGTCACATTTTACATGTCATGTTTATTATTTATTATTTAAACAATTTTTTTTTCTTTGTTTATTTTCTTTAGTATCTTTTAATAATTTTAAAATTTAATTTTTTTTTTGTGTTTAATAGTATTTTTAATGTAATTTCTAAATATGTAAATTTTATATATTAATATTAAATTTAATATTGGAATAAGGGTCAAATAGGCCATCGAACTGCACATGATAATGCAATTAGGCCACTGAACCTAAAAAACAACAATTGAGTCCCTAAACTAACTAATTGCAAACCATTCTTCCCATTTGAAAGTTTCCAACAGGTCATCCTCCCAAATTAATTATTTTTAAAAAAATAAATTTTAAAAATTAATATTTATATTAAAAAAAGAAAAAGAAAAAGAGGACTCCGGCCGGAGACGAAGAAACTCTTCGTCTCCGGCTATTTGAAGAAACCTTCTTCGTCGCCGGCCATGGAGACGAAGAAACTGGCCGGAGATTCTTCGTCTCTGGCTAGAGTCCTTTTTTTTAAAATTTAAATAATTAATTTTTAAAATTTATTTTTTAAAAAATAATTAATTTTGAAGGATGACATGTTGGAAACTTTCAAATTGGAAGAATTATTTGAAATTGGTTAGTTTAGGGACCCCATTGTTAGTTTTTTAGGTTCAGTTGTCTAATTACATTATCATGTACAGTTCGATGACTTATTTGACCCTTATTCCTTTAATATTATACAAATTTAAATTTAAATTAACTTCAAGTCTCGTTAATTGAACAGATATGTAAAATGTGACGGATGGAGTAACTATCAATAATTGTTTTAAATTATATTACATATATATAATATTTAAAAAAAATGGAAAAAAGAGGAAAGACTTTACTCATGGGCAAAACAGTCATATAGAATAGAGACAGTGTATCTCTATCACGCTTGAAAATGACACGTTATTAAGAAATCTATCCACTGTGTGTGTGTGAAAATATTAAAATCAAATCAACAACTTTGATTTTTGAATACTTTGACGTTGTTAACCAAACGGCTGAGCCCAGAAGAAGACGACGGACGGAGGCGCTGCTTTGCTCGCATAACAGCCTTTCGCGCTTTGGGATTTGCACAATTGCACTTTCCCCTGATTTCCATTTCTGGGTTCAATTTTAAAGATAAAGAATCCAATCGCTATTCCAAAAGCCATATACAAAGTTTCAGTTGTAACTCGTAAGTTGTTCCCTCGCCTCTTCTTCAACTCCACTTTTGACTCTCTCTCTCTCTCTCTCTCTCTCTCTCTTCATTTAAGGTACCCTCTGCGAGTCTGTTCTCCCTCTCTCTCTGACTTTCTTCTTGTAATGACGTCCTATATACGTATAATAGCACATGTGCTCTTTGTATCACTGTATTTGTGTACGGATTTTCCGGTTTCTTAGTATTGATATGTGGAAGAGGGTGAAATTACTTCATAATGTACAAATATGTGATCTTTTTTTCTGGGGTTTATGACTTTGTTTAATAAATTCTTACTTTGCGCTGTTTTTTATGTGAGCAAGTTGAAGTCAACTGCCGGGAAAAGGAAGCCAGGCCAGTTTAGAAGTATTGTTGAGTGAAAACTGCAATATTGTGAATTTTAAAATTATAGACAGCTCAGCAAACGCTGCAAATTTGAAAATTGGCTCTGTAAAAGATTTTTCTTTGGGGATAAGAAATGGGTTTTTGTTGAGTAGAAGGTAAGAAGAAGCTAAGGTTGAAGTTTCTGTTTTTATTTTACATTTTTTTTTTTGTTTCCTGTAATATGGATTTTGTGGGGTGTGATAGATTATCTGGATTCTGGATAGCTGTGAAATCCAAGGCTTAGTTGAGTTGTCGGTCAAATGGAACATTGGATAAAATCTCAAATTCTATAATGCTGATCCCTTTTTTATGTAATTTGTTCTGGGTTTTTTTTCTTATAAGTTATAACATTGATCTTTTCTCCAGGAGTTGATTCTATGAAATACTTGTATCCTCTGTATGTGTGTGTGTGTTATGCAGCTCCCCAATCTCAAAAGTTTAAGCTTCCTTTGGATCTGAAGGAGGGCTTATCATATATTTCTTTCCTTTCTGTGCTGCAGGCCAAAAAGGGGAAGTTAAGGAAGTCTCTTTGCTATTTTACAATGAAAGTGACCTTTTGCTTATGAGAGCATCTCAATCACTTTCTATACATCACAACAATTTGAGACTTTTTGGCATTATGCATGTCTGGTCCTGTGGTCATTGCTGATCGTGTTGGAAGAGCGTTTTCGCTGTCAGATAGGACGCAATCTGTTGATGCTCTATTGCTTAATGACAATCACTTCAACAGCTTAACAAATGGGGAAGTTTCTCTTTCGGATGATTCCAGTGGGTTTAGAGTTGGAGAGCTCTTGCTACGAAATGGGGAATGTTATTCTGGGTCCCTGCTGGGCAATATACCCGAGGGCTCAGGCCAGTATATCTGGGCTGATGGTTGTAGGTACGAGGGTGAGTGGAGACATGGGATGAGGCACGGTTATGGGACACTTAGATGGCCTTCTGGTGCTGTTTACGAGGGTGAATTTTCAGGTGGGTATATGCATGGTACAGGGACGTATACTACTTCTAATAAAATGACCTACAAAGGCCGTTGGAAGCTGAACCTCAAACACGGTTTAGGATCCCAAATATACCCCAATGGTGATGTATTTGAAGGATCTTGGATCCAGGGTACTGCAGAAGGACCTGGTAAGTACGCTTGGGCTAATGGGAATGTGTATTTTGGGAATATGAAAGGAGGGAGGATGTCTGGGAAAGGAACTCTCACTTGGCTCAATGGAGACACGTATGAAGGAAGTTGGTTAAACGGTATGATGCATGGTTTTGGTATATACACATGGTGCGATGGTGGCTGTTATATTGGAACTTGGACCCGTGGTCTAAAGGATGGAAAAGGGGCATTTTATCCAAGAGGCAGCAGACTTCCTGCTGGGCAGGAATTGTACCTTAATGCACTGCGAAAAAGAGGGTTGCTACCGGATTTAAGAAAACATAAACAGGTTTCGCATATGCATCATGCCGTTTCAGTTGATATGGGGAATGTTAAAGTGATCGGAGACCAAGGGGCTCGCAAGGATTCACCTGATAAGCTCTCGAAAGGAAACCTTTTAAATCTAGAGCAGTCTCGGACCACGAATGTTGCTCTAGAAAGACGGTGGAGTCTTGAAGTAGCCATTGAGAAAGTTATTGGACGTGATTTTGAGTCTGAAGTTACTGATGATGATTTCAACACTCCAATCTTGGAAAGAGAATACATGCAAGGTGTCCTAATCAGTGAAGTCGTTCTAAGTGATCGTTTCTCACCTCCATCTAGGAGAGCAAAAAGGCGTCAAAGAAAACTTGCCAGGGAGATGAAGAGACCAGGTGAGACAATTATCAAAGGTCACCGGAGTTATGATTTAATGCTGAGTTTGCAGCTCGGGATCAGGTAAAGAAACTTAGTAACTACATGCACTCAAGTCTATATCATCTTACCGCCAGCTTGATAAAATTTCTTAGTAGCTTTGTTGTAAATAAATAAAGTATTAACATGATTATTAAATATGAGTAGATATACTGTGGGAAAAATCACCCCCATACAAAGGCGAGAAGTACGGGCTTCAGATTTTGGTCCTCGTGCAAGTTTTTGGATGTACTTTCCTAAAGTGGGGTCGCAGCTGACACCTCCACACCAGTCGGAGGATTTCAAGTGGAAAGATTATTGTCCAATGGTATTCAGGTTGGTCTTGTCTTACTTTTCTCTGAGATGCTTTTGTGGAATTTCTCAAAGGTTTCAAAGTGTTTTTTAATTATTTCTATAGGAACCTGAGGGAGATGTTTAAGATAGATGCTGCCGACTACATGATGTCCATTTGTGGAAACGATGCACTTAGAGAACTTTCTTCCCCTGGAAAAAGCGGTAGTGTTTTCTTTCTGTCCCAAGATGATCGCTTCATGATTAAGACATTGCGAAAATCAGAAGTTAAGGTTCGTCTTCTTGACTTGAAGTTCATCTTTTGACATAAATCTGAATAAGTAAATTCTGCTTTGAATACTCCTGGTTTGGATCTTAGCCATGCTTTGCATGTGCCAAATATAAATTCTGGGGCTTTTGTTTAGGGAAAAGGGTCAAATATATCCTCCTACTATTAAGTAAAGTACAATTGGACACTCCAACTAGAAAAGCTTCCATTAAAGTCATTCAACTTCAAATTTCTTGCATATGAATTATGATACATATTTAAGCTGTTATAGACTATAGTGCAATTCACGCTTAAGATTTAATTGGAAGTTGAGTGTGCTGTATTCTATTAACCTATGATTCCACGTCCACCTGTAGGTTTTGCTCCGCATGCTTCCAAACTATCATCTACATGTGCGAACTTATGAGAACACATTGATTACCAAATTTTTCGGTCTTCACAGGATAAAGCCTTCAAGTGGACAAAAGGTATCGTTTCCATTACATTGTTGATTGCAAGTTTATTGGGCTGAGGTACATATAGTTTGTTAGTGATGCTATTATGGGTGACAATTTGATGCTCAGTCTACTTGCTCCTGCCCAACCATATATTTATCATAATTATCAAAACATTGGACTAGCCTTCAATGAATTAAAACTGGAGTTAATATTTTTAAGCAATAAATGTTCCAGTTCTCTCTCTCACAATGCTAAAATTCAAGAATATACAAACCATTGTTGTTCCCAAAGGTTGAATCCCCAACCCCAAGGGCCCCCCACGCCCCGACCTGACAGAGCATATGTAAGGATGTAAATCATGGTAACTCAGCTGAACACAGAGACTAGACCTTTGCTTACAGCGACAAGGAGCCCCCCTCACTTTGAGAGGTTGCTCTTACTGCTGCTGGTGAGATTCAATCCCGGGTCATTGTTCTCAAACTTCACCCCTGTGACCAATTGAGCTGCCCATGCGGGCTAGAATATACAAACCAAATATTATGGCTTGGGGTTTTTTTCTGGTTCTTTTTTCCTTTTGGCTACTACCATATCTTTTCCTGCTATATATTTGTTTTATCACTTAATGATAAGTCCGTTTTATGTTCCTATAAAGGAGAGATTACTCAAACCCTTATTCACACAAGACTACAAGATGCTAATAAAATTTTCTTTGTTAATTTACAGTTCCGCTTTGTAGTAATGGGAAATATGTTCTGCACAGAACTGAGAATCCATCGACGATTCGATTTAAAAGGTTCTTCACTAGGGCGTTCAGCAGATAAGGTTGAAATTGATGAAAATACAATACTTAAAGATCTAGATTTGAACTACTGTTTTTATCTGGAGCCTACATGGCAAGAGGCCCTGCTAAAGTAAGTGTATCTCATACTATCTCTTATTTCAACTAGAAGCCTTTTCTATGTTTCAATTGACCTATTTCAGAATTATTGTTTGCTTGTCATTTTATTGAAAATTAATTTCTAACTCTCGGTTATACTTAATGCGATGGAAACTGTGCAGGCAAATTGAAATCGATAGCAAATTTTTGGAAGCACAGCACATTATGGATTACAGCCTCCTGTTAGGTGTTCACTACCGAGCTCCTCAAAACCTACGATCTCTCGCATCACACAGTAGACGAATAACAGCAGATGGATTAGAAATTGTTGCAGAAGATGGTACGTTCGTATCAAAGACTATTAATATGGATTCAGACTTGACTTTGCTTAGTATAGAATTTTTTGTTTGAGCTGTTTATTTTCCAACTACATTAACCCTGTGATATGGGCAGTTAGGCGAGTTTTTCGCACTTTTGGTCCCACGACTATAGTGGCACTATCAGGATTGATCCACGACTTTCAAACCTTGTAATCTCGGTCCACGACTATTTTTTTTTTTTTTTCTTGCAAAAGTGGTCCTTCCGGCCCACTTATGACGGAAATGGTTCTTACTCCGGTGAGAAATTGACAGAAAATGGGCCGGAAGGACCATTTTTTGCAATAAAAAACAATAGTCGTGGACCGAGATTGCAAGGTTTGAAAGTCGTGGATCAATCTTGATTGTGCCACTATAGTCGTGGGACCAAAAGTGCGAAAAACTCGCAGTTAGGCAAAGGTGATTTTTGGTTTCTTATGCTTATACCACAATGACAGAATCTTTGGAGGACGAAATATCTCCCCAAGGGCTTGTATTGGTTCCACGCGATGGAGATGATGGTAGCCTTGTTGTGGGGTCACATATCAGAGGCAGCCGATTACGAGCATCATCTGCTTCAGGTGATGAGGAAGTCGATCTACTCCTCCCGGGAACAGCGAGGTATTCTTAACCAATATGTTGTCTTATACTGTCTTATAGAAAAGAGAATACAAAGCCCTATAAATAGCTGCTAGAAGACTACGAATAGGAAACAAGTTTCCATATGCATACCTTCCTAAATCCCCAAGACTGCCTAATCTATAGAGATTCCATATATTAAATATAATCCATAACAGTTCTGAATGCTGCTGTTATTGTGTTTTAAAGCAGACTGCAGATCCAGCTAGGAGTAAATATGCCCGCAAGAGCAGAGTATATCCCCGGGAAAGACGAGAAACAGATGTTTCACGAAGTGTACGATGTTGTACTGTACCTGGGCATCATTGACATCTTACAAGAATACAACATAACTAAGAAGATAGAACACGCATACAAATCTATACAATTCGATTCCGTGTCCATCTCTGCTGTGGACCCTACGTTCTACTCTGAACGCTTCTTGGAGTTCATCCGGAAGGTGTTCCCCGCGAATGAAGTAACAAGTTAGAAGATTTTACACTTCTTGATTCGTCGTCTTGTCTTGTCTTTGTTGCTTTACAAAGTATCCCAACATCTCGAGGATTGTACGAAGAGCCTTGATGAAGAAAGAAAGAAACATTGGTGTACGGGGAGGTGTTGGCAGATGCATATGTGAATGTCTGATGTTGTATCTATCTATATAAATATATTGCAAGATTTTCCCTTCAAAAGTTTTCCCTTTTCTAGTGCACATGATATACTATATTATACGAGGTACTTCAAAACATGTGTTGAAAGTTGCAATGCAGCTTAATGAAGTTAACAAGATTGTTGTTCATTCATTTGAGACTTTCACTCATTTGGCTTTAAGCTCTGAGTCGAGAGGTACTAAGGCGATAGTTGGGGTTATCTACTTGCCATATCTATGCTTGTATACATTAGTTACAACTTTTAGATTCTCTTATTGTGTATAAATACCTTTTAGCTTCTTTTTTTTTTTAAGAAAAAAGAAGATCACACTTATACTCCACCCAATATAAAATCAGTTGGACAACCCCAGCAAGTTGGTCAAATTGTTGGCTTGATAAACATAAGGTTTCAAGTTCGACTCCCAATTGGGATCTTTCTCTTCGTTTGAGATAGTCAGTTACGGACAATCTAAATTAGTTTACCTCATTGTGGTTATTTGCCGATTAGGACCACAAGGCAGGGGTGCACACCCTCGGCGCGAACCGAACTACCTTAATCTACACTCTAAGGGGGCGTTTGGTTCACGAAATGTTAGATTCATGTGTTTGGTTTAAAACTAAGATATGTAAATAAGACAAAGTCCTTCCAATAGCTAAAAACTTAATGCGGAGATTATCCCTGAACCAAAGATGGGAATCTTATATTACCAAACAAATATAACCTGAACCAAACGCCCCCTAAAGTTTTACAACCCTACTTATTTGTGTTGATTCAAAATGCATTAACACCGTACCAATAATAATTATAATATCCTCATTGTAACAGTCATGGTGACAAAGGATGATGAGTTGCTTCCTTAGTTTTGTAGAGAAAGGGATACATAACATGCCAAAATAAGCCCTTTGTCCCATCAAACGGTCCATCACATGAAGCTGCCTCTATAGTTTGAAACATTTTGTTTTGGGGTTCTCTTTCTCTGTTATGATTTTGGACAAAAATGCCAACTTTTTGACATGCTTGTGTGGACCGACCGACTAGTTGTTATATTTTGGTAATGTAACAGAAGTTGGATTCAAAGGGGGTGCAGCCCCCAGTTGCTTGCCGCAAAAGGGAACCATTAGAGAGGGAATGAAACGGGGAAAACGGCTCGGCTACCTCAAGGGTGAAGACAACGCTATTCTTTTCTTCTCTCTCTGCAAACCCATATCAACTGTCAGATGTATAATTGTATACATATGCTTTTCTCTTCATAGCCATATCTATATATGTGTGCATTCTTGCACAGGGAGGCGAAAGAAGCAATAAGCTTTTCTTGCATCTGGCAAAAATTACTGTTTTGGGTTGTTTTAGCATCTGCCGAAGAAAGCTTTCTTGACAGAGAGAATGGGGTTGCCGGCCACCGGACAGAGCAGCAGCAACTATGATCTGTCGTTTAAGATATTGTTGATCGGAGATTCCAGTGTCGGGAAGAGTAGCCTGCTCGTCAGCTTCATTTCTAATGGCGTCGACGATCCTGCGCCCACCATTGGTACTATACGCTCATCACTACTTTCCTTAATCAATAATTCGACATCTTAGTGGACATAGGAATGAATATCCACAGGTGTTGATTTCAAGATCAAGATTCTCACAGTTGGTGGAAAGAAACTGAAACTCACAATATGGGACACAGGTAATCACAAACATCGTACCATCTAATACACCTTTCTCCAACCAGCTTAGTTGGCGTGAGTTGCCGTGCACTCTTGTCCCTTAAGAGAGGTCGAGGGTTCGAACCCCTTCTTGTATGGAAAAACCAATCTGGCTAGCACTTTGCCAGTTTGGATCGGCTCAGTGCAAACGGAGATTAGTCTGTATGGTACAACAAAAAATACAGGTCTCTCCACTCCTATATTCATTAGATCGAGCTCTCTCAGGTCATGTTGCTCTTGCTCTCTTCACAACGACACCGGTAGGTGCATGTTCTTGTGGTTGAATGAACAAATTGTAACTCTTGAATGTATAATCCATTGTGCAGCTGGACAGGAGAGGTTCAGGACATTGACAACCTCGTACTACAGAGGTGCTCAGGGGATCATTCTTGGTACGTCGAGGATGAATTAGAACAAAGAATGCCATGCTATCCTCTTACAACAATTATCCCCTCACACTTGATAGCTTTTCACAGTTTATGATGTGACAAGGAGAGAGACCTTCCTTAATCTGTCTGATATTTGGGCAAAAGAGATAGAGCTTTACTCCACTAATCAGGATTGTGTGAAAATACTCGTCGGGAACAAAGTTGACAAAGTAAGTTATATGAACAAATTCTTGAAGCTTTTATCTCTGTGCTTTCACCCAATCATCCTCTTCCTTTTATGACAGGAATCTGAAAGAGTTGTGAGCAGTGAAGAAGGTGCATCTCTGGCAAATGAACTTGGATGTCTATTTCTTGAATGCAGTGCTAAGACTAGAGAGAATGTGGAAAATTGCTTTGAAGAACTTGCATTAAAGGTGAGGAGAATGCACAAAATGCTATTATCCGTAAATGTTTACTACAATGCTTTTTTATGACAAATCTGTACATTTTCCAGATAATGGAAGTGCCTAGTCTTTTGGAACAAGGATCTAACATAGGGAAGAGGAATATCTTAAAGCAGAAAGAGGAACAGCAGACACAAACTGGGAGTGGCTGTTGCTCATAAAGATTCCTTAACAATTTGTGAATAAAGTAAATAATGATTTGGTTTTCTGTATTGCTGCTTTGTGCTAATCCAAGAATTTCCCACTAAAATGTTTCTATAAAACAAGGTGACATATGTGATGTAAATAAAGGACTCTCTACTTTCAGAATGAAGAACTACTCGCCGCAGAGTACACACACTACTTTTGTGACAATTGCAAATCACTACATAAAACATTCCATACCCCTATGACACAAATGGACTAAAAGTCAATCGCAACAAGATCAAAAGCCCAGTTCATGATTGAAAACTTAGCTATTCATTGCCATTGTAGCCTCTTCCAGGACTCTCTTTGCTTCAGTACCAGGGTCAGCAAGCTCACTAGGGATCTGTAATATTTCATTGTCAAAACTTTGCAAAGCTAAGCAACAAAATCCTCAGTTAGTGTTTCATTATGATCTAACCTTCCCATATATATTCGTCTTGGTAGGAGAAGCCCCCGCATCTAACAACAACCTAACAACATCTGCATGCTCGCCTCTAGCAGCATGATGTAGAGGCTACGGAGGAATACAAGGATGAAAGGCACAGATGTTAAGCTCAAGCAAGAACAAGTCGAAACACATAAAATGAGGCTTTATATTTACTATATGCCAATAATTTTACTTTTAAGAATATGAAAAAGGACTTACCGTATCACCTTCTATATCGACTGTCTCCAGCATGTTCTTCACACATTCAGGATCACTAGTGCTACTGATAAGAAGCTGAACTATCTGAGTAAATCCTGCAGAGGTTTGTACAAGAATTTACTAAGAAACATTGTGTATAGATTGTGTCTGAGACTCAAAGTGCAGAGAAACATTACAGCCTACCTCCTGCACACGCATCATGCAAGGGAATTGCACCCTCTTCATCCTTGGCCTCCAAAGAGGCTCCCTTTTCTAACAACAGCTGCATGTGGAGAAAAAATGAATCAAATAAGGCAATGGAAAAACATCAGCCAAAACTAGTCAATTCTTATTTCTTACAAGACCAACCTGAACACAAGACAGGTGGCCGTACAAACAGCTAAGATGAAGAGCAGTGTCTCCATCTTCAACTGGTTCATCGATGCTGCTTAAGTTATCTGCAGTTACAAGTGGAGCAGTAATTCCATGAACATGTTACAGTGACCAGATGCAAGTTGTAAAGAACTGCAATTCAACATGTGCATTATATGACACACATTCATACAATTTCACCTTTAAATCATGTAGTACAATCCTATGAATGAATTTTTTTTTGATAATTGAATGACTGAATGATTACATGTTGCTTTTAATTATATGGGTTACACATCAATTCAGCTAGACAATCAGCTCAGTACAAAGGTCATTTACATTTCAAGACTAAAAATCATATCGATCAACTCACTGCTGATACATTAATAATGCTAAAAAACTCTTTTAATTATTATTTCTGGTGCCTGTAATTTCCTACATGCATTTTTGTAATTCTGAACTTAACCAATAAGCCCATCTGTAGTTCCTGAATGCAAATTTTCTAGAGAATTCAAAATTTCAGGTAAAATATTCAAATATTCAAACCAATAATCATTTCCACTAAATTCTGTACTCCCAAATAAACTGAGAATTGCCGAATACTTACTATAGAGATAAAATTTGCTCTTTCATTTTCTTTTTTGAGTTAATGAGATGGAAAAGAGGGCAGGAATGAGTACCTAGGGCATGGCGAAGGGATTCTAGGTCGCCGCGCTCGGCGGCCATGGCAACTTGGCGGAGGTGAGGAGGCGTGTTGCTATCAACTTGCTCGAATTCGATTTCTCCATCGATGATGATACCGCCGTCTTCCTCGTCGTCTCCTATCATGCCGTTACGTCTCCCTGGTACTGCCATCTCCTCCCTCTCACTGTGCCACGCTCCAACTACGTCTCGTCGTCAACTGAAAAGCCCTGGGATCTGTGAAAACCTTAAAACCTCAAGAAACCCATAAATGGACGGAGATCGGGTCGTCCTTTTTGGGCCAAAACTACTGCGAAATTATCTGATTTCATAGAATAATAGCCCATCATACCTGCGCAGGCAAATTATGTTGTGCGTCATGGTGCATACGGATGCAAAAACGACGTCGTTTTGCATCAAAACGTATGTCTTATTTTTTAAAAAAAAATAATTAGTTTTAATTCCCAGCAACAACATTATGTTGTTCATTTTTTAGTTCATTTATTCTGAATTTTTAGTTATGAAATTATAGATGTGTAGGTATGCAATTCTGGATTTATAGTTATAAAATTATGGATGTGTAATTATACATGATGTAGTTATGCAATTCTGGATTTTATAGTTATGAAGTTATCGATGTATAGTTATGCAATTCTGGATGTGTAGTTATGCAATTTTGGATTTATAGTTATGAAATTATGGATGTGTAGTTATGTAATTCTGGATGTATAGTTATGAAATTATGGATGTGTAGTTATGCAATTCTGAATTTTTTTTTTTAAGTTAGACGTCAAAACGACGTTATTTTTGCATCTGTATGCGCCATGCACGGTGCATACGGATGCACAACATAACGATTGACCTGCGCAGCAGCAATTATAATGTGGATCCCAGTTTATAAAGCTTTGTGGATCATGGTCCAAAGCGGCATACACTATAGTGTATCTAAATTGACATTGTCTTACATATTATTTTTATTATATTATCAAATAAAATTGTAATTGAATTGAAATGAAACTGTAGTTGTATTGAAATAAAACTGAATAACAATTTCACATATTTGAGTATATATTGTCCAGCGAAACTGTAATTATGTCAAAATGATATTGTAGTTGTGTTGAAAAAAAGCTACAGTGCATATTTGATGCTTGGACCATAATGCATTGTGGACCGCGGTCCACAGTATAATTTGCCACCTGCGCACAAGCCCAATCCCCAGTTCAAGGCAATTCATATCATGGACCATGGTCCACATAGCTTTGTGGACCCTAGATCAAAACAACGAAAAGTACATAATTTCACAACACGCCACAAAAATTATAACACAACACGCATACACATGATATATATTTACTTATTTTTCAAATCTGATTTAGATACAAAACTTGTGTTTATAGACACAAAATTTCATAACACAAGACACAAAAATAATAACATAAGACAACTAATTTATTTCAGGTATAAAAATCATCCTCTTGAGATACAGAATTTTATAACACAAAATACAAAAAATTCACAACATAAAACACATACACATGCATCGGGTCCACGATACTCTGTAAACCCTAATCCATCATATAAGGATTGCAAATTGACATTTACATGATTCATTCGTCCAATTAGTGCACCACTAAGCAATAAGCCAATAACCCAATAGTTATATCATTGAGCAGGTACATATATAGCAATATCATGATGCATCTCTGGCATATAGATTTTTTTAAAAAAATAATAATAATAAGTTTACAAGTATATAAATCATCACATTTTTATTGGTTCATAAAGTAACAATTGTAATTACATAACATTGCTATAAATTCATAAAATCACTATTGCAAATTTATCACAAATTATTAAAATAATATATAATCTATAAATATAAGTGTTATTTAAAATATCTCAATAATATTTTTAAACAAGATTATATATATATATATATATATATATATATATATATATATATATATATATATATATATATATAGAGAGAGAGAGAGAGAGAGAGAGAGAGATCAGGTGCGGTAATAGGTTGCAGGTGGAAGATGAGGTTTAATCTCAATCATTGATTTAGTCAAAATCAACAACTCAGATCAAAGAAAACTTAAAAAATAAAACGCAAGTGGCATTATGATAATTTTGCATAAGTTTAAAACTTAAGATGCGTAGTTTTATAGCTTAAGGTGTGTATGTTTAATGCTTAAGGTGCGTCACTTTCTAGTTTAAGGTGCATTTGTTTAAAACTTAATTAGGTGCTTAAGTTTTAAGGTTAAGGTGCGTAGTTTTATAGCTTAAAGTGCGTAGTTTTATAGCTTAAAGTGCGTATGTTTAAAGCTTAAGGTGCGTCACTTTTCTAGTTTAAGGTGCATCAGTTTAAAACTTAAGGTGCATTGCTTTATAGCTTAAGGCCGGTGCGTATGTTTATAACTTAAGGTGCATCACTTTTCTAGTTTAAAGGTGCGTTGTTTTATAACTTAAGGTGCATTAGTTTGAGACAATTGATCATTTGCATGCATGTTGGCAGGAAGCGCGTCAGACCTCACCCCATCTTTCACATGGGAGACTCTTCGCACCTGAACTGATCCCTGTGTACGCGTGCGTGTGTGTGTGTGTGTGTCTGTGTGTGTGTGTGCGCGCGCGCGCGTGGGCGCGTGTGTGTGTGTGTGTGAATTATAATAAATTGGGGATTGAATACATGACTTCCCATTTAGGAGAACCACTTCATGCCACTAGACCAAAAGGTCATTGGTATTAACTCTACTTTTATGCTTCAATAGGTTGAGAAAGTAGCTATGAACATATACTACACTGTAACAGAGTTAGTTGTAAAAAAAACGATAATTCATTTTAGTTTATTACTTTTAATTTATTATTATTATAATAATAATAATAATAATAATAATAATAATAATAATAATAATAATAATAATAATAATAATAATAATAAGATTATTATGCATTAAGAAATTTACAATTAATAATATGGCAAGGTCATTGACTTCAATAGGTTGAGAAAGTAGCTATGAACATATACTACACTGTAACAGAGTTAGTTGTACAAAAAAATGATAATTCATTTTAGTTTATTACTTTTAATTTATTATTTATAATAATAATAATAATAATAATAATAATAATAATAATAATAATAATAATAATAATAATAATAATAATGTTATAGTTCTTTATATTAGCTATTTTATTTAAATTTTCATATAAATTAAATACAAAAAAAAAATGTTGTAAATTAGATCGTCCTTAACTCAATTATCCGGGATAATATTAGTGCAATTGTAAATTTTTTGTTTTAAATTGAGTGAATTCTGATTATGTATTTATGCGTTGTTGGTGATGAAGTTGTAATTTGTAAACTTGTAATTTGGAGTGTTTGAGTTGGACAATCTAATTTTGGAAAATGTAATTTTGTATATTTTTAAATTTGTATTTTGATTTTGTATTTGAACTTGTGAACTTTTAAGTTGTAACATGTAATTTGTATTTTATAACTTATAAGTTTAGTTTGAAGCTAAGTTTTTATTTTTTTATTTTAATCCAAACAAAATCGAAATTCAACAAGAATTGACAAAAATCTAAAAAAATTAATACCCGATGTACGTGTGATTAATACTTAAAAATAAATGAATTGAGTATAAATTATACAAACCAAAAATCGAACGGATTGATAATATATAAACTAAATCGTCCGAACCCATCCGATGCAAAGGTTTGAGTTTGGTTAGTAATTAAGGGGGGGAGTTTTACTACATAAATTTTCAAATTATACTTTCTAAATTTTACTTTCTGATGTGGCGAATATCAATATACTACTTTTTTCATGTAAAATCTCAATATAAGTGTCTATATCAAGATATTGGCCTTGTTTGGTAAAATGGCTGTTAGCTGATAGCTGTTTGCTGTTAGCTGATTGTGTTAATTAAAAGGTATAAATAGTTGATAACATTAGATGATTGTAGAAAAGTGTTTGGTAAATTAGCTGTTAGCTGATAGCTGTTTGATATAATTTCTTTTCTCAAAAAGCTAATTGAAAAAGTTGCTTGGAGTAACTTTTTGAATTTTAGCCTTTTGAAGTTGCAAAAAGCTAATTAACCAAACATTTCTATTGATATTTTAACTAAATCAAACAATTAATAGTAGTCAAATAAGCCGAAATTGGCCTATAGACCAATTTTTTACCAAACAAGACCTTTATATGTTAATTAAAAGTTAAGAGTAAAAAATGAGAATAGATCTATTATATTTTCTAGAAAGGGGATTGTATGGAATATATACGGAATATGGAGTAAATTTTGGTTGACACACTTCGACAGTGACGTCTCAACCTTTCCAGATGCCTCATCACATGCATCAAACATCACACTGTCTCGACTTTTTGTTTTCTAATTATTTTCTCCCGGGGGATTTTTTCCATCGGCCATTTCGCTTTCATTTTCTAAGGGGGCGTTTGGTTCACGGAATCTTGGATTATCCCAGGTAATAAGATTACCTCCAGGAAGATAATGTGAAATTACCGGAATGTAAGATTACCTTATGTGTTTGATTTGGATTGTGGAATATGATATTACCGTGTTTGGTTAATGGTTATATTTTAGGTTATATGAATCAATTTACAATAATGTCCTCAATAATATATATATATATATATATATATATATATATATATATATATATATATTATGTGTGTGTATTTATTTTATTTATTTATATGTATGAATGTATGAATGTATATCAATGTTCAAATATTAAAAAACTAAATATATAAATATACACATGTATAATAATAATAATAATAATAATAATAATAATAATAATAATAATAATAATAATAATAATAATAATAATATTTTATTATTATTATTATTATTATTATTATTATTATAAGGATAAGGATTAGTTAACAAGGGCAAAGTTGGAATAATTCAAGGTAATCTAAGATTACCTAAAAAAATGGGGGTAATCACATTACCTTGAAACATTACCGCCACATCAGCTTTCAGGTAATATAACATTACCAGGTAATCTCATAACTTAAACCAAACAAGGTAATATAACATTACCAGACTCAGATTACCTAGGTAATCAAAGATGACCTGAACCAAACGCCCCCTAAGAATTAGAAACAATCACACAAAATGAATGATTAACATGCAATTGTTTTCCGATATATATATATATATATATATATATATATATATATATATATATATATATATATATATATATATATAATGGCAAAATCAAATGAGAATCACTATTCCCGTGCAATCGCACAATTAAGCATTACAAGTTACCAAAAAGATAAAATGTGAGAATCACTGTTCCTGTGCGAATCGCACAATTAGACATTACAAGTTACCTAAAAAAAATAAAAGTATTTTTTTTCTAAACTAAGCTAAGTAGTTTTATTATTTTACTGTAATGCTACATGCAGATGATATTTACTCCGTGTTGTGATTGACTAGCCCGTTGCCTATTAGCTCCTAACAGGTGAGAGTTGCAAGATAATATAATGATAAAAAAGTAAGTAATCTTAGAACAATAGATAGGGGAGAAAGGAGAGTTCATCATTCTATTTCACTAGGCTCTTTTACAAAGGAGCTGCAACATATATATAATAATCAACTATAACGAAAAGTATAATGGGGATATAAATATGTCCGTTACATAATAATGTCCACTAAGTATATATATTTATAACACTCCGTAATTTGTTTTCTTACGAGCAATTAATAGGGATTGAGAAGTTTAAGGTTTGAAGGAGGAAGAAGCCCTTAATTATAATTTTTTAATAATATACTTTTTATATATTAATTTAATTATAAAAAATAAATATAATTTTTTTTGAAGAGAAAAATAAATATGAACTTAATTTACTTTATAAGGTACACCATGCATAATTCATTAGTTCATGGTATAATAATCAGAGAATATTTTCTTGGATTCTAAACCCATACTACTTGGGCCCATCTTGTCGGACCTTTTGAACAATTGTCCAGCTAAGTATATAATCTCATTGAAAATTAAAAAAATGACTTTAAAAAAATATTTTTTGAAAAGGAGTAATTTTTCAAAAAATATTTTTAATTTTAATGTTGATTCCATTCTAGAAAACTGTCTTGGTGTGTTTAGTTTAATTTTTAGAAACTGAGATTATACATTTTAATTATATAATAACAAATCAAAATAACCCTAATCTCAGTTTTCTCAATCTCAATCTTCTCAAATCTCAGTTTCTCAATCTCATATCTCACCCTCATTGCACGCTACCACTGCCTCCACCGTCTGCTAGTCAACAACTTTAGCTTCATAGCTTGGGCGATAGCAGATAACAACCAGAGCTCCACCGTTGTTTGTCCTCTAGCGACACAGCTCCTCACCTCCACCACTGTTTCTCCTCCAACGATACAACTTTGACACCTCCACTGCCATTTCTCCTCCAAGGACCATCGCCGCCAACTGGATTTGCTATTTCGACAGCCGGGAAGGCAACCAGCAACGTCGGGCTACACTTTTGGCTGATTGACTGTTGAACGACGGGCTGCACAACCGGGAAGGAACAAAGTCAACAAATGGAAAATGACTTTCCAAAAAGAAGGGAAAGTCATTTTCTAGGAAAACATGTATATTTTCTATTGACTTCAATTTTCTACCCTCTACTAAACACAGGAAAACCCAAAAAATAATTTTCAACAATTATTTTTCGAGTTTCCAAACACACCTTAAAAGTGAAAAACATAATAATGGATTAAGTCAAATGTCTAAATTAAAATTGAAATTAACTCTAAAAATATTAATATAATGTATTGAATGAGTGAAGGATAGGAGAAAAGCATGACATAAAGATAGTAACTTGAGTTACGTAGACGGAAGCTTTGTATCGTATCATACAATGATATTACCCTCATTACCTTGAAGAAAGCAATGATCCCACATATACACATACACAAAGAAATAAAATAATGCATACCGTGAAAAGAAAACATATATACAGTGAAATATAGATTAAAAATGAGCAAAGTTTATCATGAGTTATCTTATTATTGGGGTTTTTTTTTTTTTTTTTCTTTTCTGGTTATAAGTTTTGAATTGTATTCAAGTATACACACATAACACTAAGAGCCAGTTGATTTGGAGAACTTTTTTTTTTTTTTTTTTTTTTTTAGAATAAAATTAATAAATATCATATGCTTTGGAGACTTCATTGGAGAGTTTAAACTGATTACTTTTCTCAAATATTTTGGGTGCTCAAATTTATTTGGTATCTTCTTTGCTTTAGCTATTTTATAATCCCTTCGTTTTTTTTTTTTTTTTTGAATCTGACAATTTTTTAGGAGTTTAGCGGCTTAGCCTTATTTTGCATTTGAAAAATAAAATTATGAAAAAGTGTAAAATAAAAACATAAACATAAACATTGTTTTCGTAAGGCTGTACTAAACATATCCAAAATCATTGAAATAGGAACATAGAAATTAAGCCAATCAAAACCAATAAATAAAAATAAATAATTGAAGTCTGGGCCAATAGGAGCCTGCCTAAAGCAATTGTTATGCGGTGCATCCGTATGCCGTGTGCACAATGCATGGTGCATACGGATCTCAAAACGACGTCGTTTTGACTAAAAACGCGCGTCCCACTTTTGAAAAAAATCAGTTTTGATTCCCCTCAACAACATTATGTTGTTCATTGATTCTGGATATTTAGACGGAAATTGAAACTGATTTTTTTTTTCATTCATGCTGGATATTTAGTTCATTCATTATGGATATTTAGTTCATTCATTATGAATTTTTAGTTCATTTGTTCTGGATTTTTAGTTCCTTAATTCTGGATTTTTAGTTCCTTAATTCTGAATTTTTAATTCATTGAGCCTGGAATCGAAATTGATTTTTTTTTTTTTAAATGGACACACATTTTTATCAAAACAATGTCATTTTTGCATTCGTGTGCACCATACACTGCATAATTTGCCTGCCTAAAGGGGTCAGTATACATATTATTATTATTTGATTTTAAAATTTTGATAGATAAACCGCATATTCGTCTTTGATTCCTTCTCACCCTAGCTACATTCTACAAGAGCACACCCCACCCGACTACCCATTGACGTCCCACCATCTACAACTAATTGCAACAATTGGATTGCTACACTCCATTGAAGCCAATAAGGAAAGTTAATGCCGCGAACTTAGCTCACTGATTTAGTATTTCAGTATACAATATTTGAGAAAAGATATTAAAGTTCGAACTTTGATAATGATCTTGTGAGAATTATGTTCAAAATGGACAGATACCTTGTCGGCATACTCTATCGGGTTGGAAATATAATTTTTTGAGAGAAGAAAAATCACAGTGTGTGATCTTATACATTAGGAGTTCATAGAGTAATTTAATTAAGATTCTCAAAACAAAGTCCATATATAATTACGTATATTGTACTTGTTTATCATATCCATTTTGTTCATCATGTACACTTATCCTAAACCTTCTCCTTTCTTATAAAATATATGCAAATCTTATTCATTCAAACTATATTAAATACTATTTTAAAATTTTTAATAGATATTAAAAGAAAATATTCGATCTTTCCAGAGAACAAGCAAGAAAGACAAATTGGATTTTAGTAGTAATGATATGCCCTTATGGCCTTATCCACCATTCACAACTGTCAGTCATATCTCTAGCGCCTTCTTTCCAAAACCTGCTTTGCTGTATCAACAGTGATGGCTGTTTAAATTGCCTGGAAAATATCATTTTCTGTTCAAAATATTATTTTTATTTTTATGCCACTATTCTTATCTCATTATAAGAATTTAATTTAAATGTTAAACATTTACATGGAATATATTTCTAACTACCATAAATTATGATGAATTAATTAAATTAAAAATGCCATTTTCTTCCTTGTGCCATAATACTCATTAGATTAAGCCATAGTTATCAATTATTGTTGGCCATCACTGAATATATATATATATATATATATATATATATATATATATATATATATATATATGCGCAGGAGAGAAATACGAATGCATGCCAATCATCCACGTGTCCAGATCAACGAATTAAATGAAATTTTAAAAAAATGACGCAGTAGCATTTTTGTAAATAACTCGAACTTTGGTGCAAGTAAATGTGTAATAAGTGCAAGTAGCGGGTGCACCTTTACAAGTAAAAGGTGCAAGTAAAATCACTTACAAGTGCACATATTTTCACTTACAAGTGCAAATAATTTACCTTGTTAATATTTGTGCACCTAGGTGCAACTAATTATAACGTTAGGTGCACTTAGTATTGATGCACAGTGTAAATTTTACTTGCACCTATAAAACATTTTACATGCACTTGTAATACATTTTACTTGCACTTAGGTGCACTATATGAAACTGCTACTTACACTTGTAAATGTGTTATATGTTTGCAAGTAAAAAGTGCAGGTAAAATCACTTACAAGTCATCTACAAGTGCATGTAATTTTGCCTTGTTAACATAATAACATTCATTCATCTGAGTTCATTCTGTTTTGCATGACTTTTGTTCTTGCTCGGGAGTTCAACAGGTAATTAGTACTCGTGAAAACCACCCGCAAACATACATGCACCCATGTGCCGCACCTACTTATAACTATAGGTACACATACTTATAACTATAAGTGCACTTATATCTGGACACGTGATGCGCGCTGGATCATTTACAGTTCGCTCCTGGGCGGGCCATTCACACCTGAACGTGATTATATATATATATATATATATATATATATATATATATATATATATATATATATATATATAATACAATACAATACTTAGTTAAATTATGATTAATATCAAATTGGCCGCATAGGCTTAGCTCAATAGTTCAATAGGCAGTATTTGGGAGAATAGATCAAGGTTCATTTTACAAAGGGATTTAACACTTACGCCATTTAGAAGACAAAAAATATTATACCACAATAATACTTGGACCAAAAAGAATGTTTTGAAAACAAAAAAAAAAAAAAAAAAAAAAGATTAACACAAACTGAGACCTATAAATTTAGGACAAAAAATAGAATTATATAAAAGATTCTTCAAATTAAATTATTGCATTTGGGACCGGACACAAAGAAAGCAATAATATAATTGAGAAAATAATATGAAATATTGAACCGGAAACTGGCTATGGCAGTGGAAGGAAGGCATGGGATTGCGATATAAGTAGATGAAGTGATGAGTGCATGTGATGAGGAAACCAGGCCAGTACACTGATCTGATATTAACCCTTCACTTCCGATCCATTTTCATCCTTTGATCTTCACCTTCAATTCATTCATACCACGATGCCGGTTAGACAGATAGCCATCGGGAGGCCGGCGGAGGCGACTCACCCCGACGCCTTGAAGGCGGCGTTGGCCGAGTTCTTCTCAACCCTAATCTTCGTGTTCGCAGGTGAAGGCTCAGGGATGGCCTTCGCCAAGCTCACCGGAGGCGGCCCAAGCACGCCTTCCGGCCTTGTTGCCGCCTCCATAGCTCATGCCTTCGGCCTTTTCGTGGCGGTTGCTGTTGGCGCCAACATCTCCGGCGGCCACGTCAACCCCGCCGTCACCTTTGGCGCCTTCGTCGGCGGTAACATAACCCTCCTCCGCGGAATCCTCTACTGGATTGCCCAGTTGCTTGGCTCCGTCGCCGCTTGCTTGCTCCTCAAGTTCTCCACTGGCGGCTTGGTGAGTGTTATATCCATCAATTCTTTATTTCTTTTACAGTTATATATATATATATATATATATATAAAACATGATTGTGATAAGTTTTTATGATTTTGTGTGCGGCCCGCATGTGTGCACTGTCGTTCATGGATGTGTGCATGCTGGCCCAAATACCGTGAATTCACACATGCATACTATATTGGATGTGTGCACTGTCGTTTACGGATGTGTGCATACCCGCATTTAGGTGTGTGCACAGTATATGTCCACATGTTTTTAATTTAAGGGTGTTTGCATGTGAATGGTATATATATATATATATATATATATATATATATATATATATGATGGTTGTTTTATACGTGCAGGAGACATCTGGGTTTGGACTATCAGGAGTGGGGGCTCTGAACGCTTTAGTGTTCGAGATAGTGATGACCTTTGGGCTAGTGTACACGGTGTACGCAACGGCCGTGGATCCAAAGAAGGGTAGTTTGGGAACAATCGCACCTATAGCTATTGGCTTCATCGTCGGAGCTAACATCTTGGCCGGCGGCGCCTTCACCGGCGCCTCCATGAACCCCGCCGTGGCTTTCGGCCCCGCCGTCGTGAGCTGGAGCTGGGACGCCCACTGGATCTACTGGGTTGGGCCGCTTGTTGGTGGAGGAATTGCTGGCCTTGTCTATGATCTCATCTTCATCCCTCAACACCATGAAGCGTTGCCCTAAACCGCAGTGGGGGGTAATAATGTAAATGCAATGGTTCTATTCACCCACGGCTATTCCCATTATGGTGTATTTTTTTTTAAAAAATTTTTATCTATCTATGTATGAATGATCTTTGAGTCAAGTTTTTATTTGAATTTTGGATATCTATTGTGTGATTGGTGGTGGGTGTAGGGCCCAGGGTCATTTCTGTAATTATGTATGTGTTCTATTCAAGATCTTCGATTTTGTTTTAATTCCAGATATTCCCATTCCCACTTTATTCTATTTTCTTGACTTCTTATTTATATTTATATATTGAAATTAATAATGTAAGTGAAAATATTGTTCCCAAAATGTTGAACCACCAACTCCAAGGACCCCCACATCTCGACCCGATAGAGCATCTAGAAAAATATAAATTATGGTAACTCAGCTCAAAACAAAGGCTAGGCATTTGCTTACTGCGCACAAGGAGCCCTCCTCACTTTAAGAAGTTGTTCCCACGTTATCACGGGTGAGACTCAATCTTGAGTCATTGTTTCCAAACTTCACCTCTCTGTGACCAACTGAGCTACCCATGCGGGCAATGTAGATAAAAATAGAAGATCAGAGCAAGTGTGCATACATACATGATACATCAAACAATTAATTATAATTTTTTTTTTAAAAAAAAACTATTTTTGCCATGAAATTCAAATTCAAGCCATGTTACAACTTGTACAATGAACCCTACCAAATTGAGTGTGATGAGACGACATGAAAATGATATTTTGTTGCATAGCTGCTAAACAGAATCAAGAGAAGGTAATATACCCACTGATGTGACAAGGAACAATATATGAAGTGGTGAAATGTGTCACAAAAATGGCCATAAAATGGGATATCATTTTACTACTTTTGGACCTAGAGAGTTGGTAACATTTTTATTATTTGTGTATGAATATGAAAAATATTACTATTGATTCATAATTTCTTTTTTTTTTTGGTCTTTTTGGAGAGAAATTTGACGAGATTTTCACTGCTGAAAATTTGCCATTTTCCGACCACCAAAAAGTGGTCGGAAATGGCCTTAATTAGGTCGGAAACGCCTGTTCCGACCTCTTTTCCGACCAATTTGGGTATTCGGAAAAATCCCCCTAGCTATTTCCGACTACCAGAGAGAGTTGTCGGAAAGAGTAACCTTAAGGCCGTCGGAGAAAATGACCAAGAGAATAGTTAGGCTGGTCCAGATTTTGCGACCACCAGTGGTCGAAAATTTCGACCACTTTGGTGGTCGGAAAATTGGACGCAGTCAATAAAAAAAATTCATTTCGCTATAGAGGAATCCTCTATAATGAAATGAATATATATATATATATATATATATATATATATATATATATATATATATATATATATATATATTGTTGCAAACTGGTAAGATATTTGTTGAAAAACATAAAATACACATTTCATATGCTTGAAGAGAATTCATTCATCAATATACCGTTGAAAATTTAAAACAAATCAAAATATGGCATTTCTATTAGTCTCTTAATTCTAAATGTATAAACTGGAAAGACACAAGTTCCCAGGACACATTTGCAGTATGGAAGCAGCCTGTTCCATCATCAGTGTTAAAACATGAAGGTCTAGATCAGAAACAACATTTTCCTCGTCAACATTAGGGGCATCAGTACCATCAGCAACAAGAATTTCATTAACCTATGGGGTTGGTAGCTGCATTTGAGGTGTTGATGCCAAACCATTATCTGAATATCACATCCAGAGAATACCAAAAGATCAAACAAAACAAAGAGAACAATTACCTTACTTGAAAGTTGATCTTATCAGAAACACTAAGAATTATGGCCATTGCAGAATCTTATGAAAGCAAACATTACACAAACAAAATTACCATTCGATAACTCATGAAAAATGTAGCATGAAAGATTCCAACACTTGAAGTGATTCACAAGTTTCTATAGGAATGAATACCAAGAGATCAAATAGGTAAAAAGCAGCATATATATATACTTACCATGATGACTGTTTGAACTACCATGATTTGGTGATGAATTAGATGCTAACTCTTGATTTGGTGATGAATTGGATTCTGAAACTCTAAATGTCAATTAAAATATGAAATACAAAGAAAAAGATAAACAAAATTGAAAGAAACCACTGACCTGGTTTCATTCTAGCTTGGATCTTTGAATGGAAAAACGGGTAAACCCATCAGGGTAACGACTCTGCTTTTGCATATAAGGCTGCTATAGGATGAACCATAATAGTACTATTAAACCATAATACTAACAAAATGGGGCAAAAGAAATAAGATGATTACTTTATGGATCATTTACAGCAAGATAAAACTCACATCAGATCCACATTGAGTCGAATCTGGAACACAAAAACTGAACTATGAATTCAATTTTACCAAAAAATGAAAAAAAAAAAATCAGAATACCAAACAGAGTGAGAAGGTAAATTAATAACTACCATATGCATAGTTTGATGTTGCAGCAGCAGGAGAAATGAGATGGAATCAATTTATGTGTCAATAATCTGCAAATTATTGAAAAGATTATAGCTAGGCCAACAAAACAAGATATAATGAGAATAAGAAGAAAGCGTTTATATAGATACCTTCAAAACAAGTAGCAGCTTAGATGCATCCCTCCTAAGTCCTAATTCCACGGACTAGGGAGCTGGGCATCTCTAAATGCTGGTGTACCGCCTGATGCAGCTGGAGAGGGAGGGGAGGCAACATAATTTGTCCCTGATGTGGAAACTGTGGGTGGATTTGAAGGGAGTCCTTGTTGCACAGTGCATGCAAAACGTGATGGGCTACCTGTTACCCCCATAGTAGTTCGTGAAGAGAATGGGACCTGTTCCAAAGAAGACCATTGAATGGAGATAAATAATTGTTGTATATCAAACCAGTCAAGTGCATCACACTAATTAACTAACAATTTGAGGTCACATTAAGAAAAGAAAAATGTTGAGCAACTGACTCTGAGAATGTAATAAGAATAATCAAATGCCTCCAAAAATGAAACCTAGCAACAATATCAGGAAAGTCTAAAAGCAAGAATTCATAATGCCTCCATGTTGAAGATGAGTAAATTTGAATATCCTCCATCCACCCCCACCCCCACCCCCCTTTTTCTTTGTCTCTTTGATGCAAAAACTCAGATCTTGATATGTAAACAAAATTCATATATGCATTGTCCTTTTGCACTTTCAACCATGAATATTTTGAAATAATCCTCACAGATTGTAATGACCAATTAATCCCCCTTATTTCATGCTTAGTGCTTGAAGACAAGAAAAGTGAACAGTTAAGTCCTCTTTTAAAAGTGGACTTACTGTATTACGCACAGGTTTCCTATGTTGAGAGTCTGGAGTTGGTGATGTGCTGTTCATACGAAGCAAGTTGCGGGGGAATGCACATTCTGGTTGGAAACATCATCACCTACCTACGCCTCCTTCAACTTCATGCTGAGTCCATCTGACCCAATTCTAGGTGTGTTAAGTCTAAAACATATTCATCATCTACATATTCCTAAAGTATAAACTACAAACACATCTTAACTGTTAAAAGTAAAATTCACTCTAAAACATATTCATCATCTACATTTTTATAGCATATATATAATCCTCATCTTTTTATAGCAAAATGTATGTATCAATACAATTAAGTAGAAAGTCATACATACTGTTTTCTGGATTCTCTATCGTAGATAGCCTGCCTGAATGCTTGATAGATCTAGAAGCTAAGAAGATACTTTCCCCAATTCGAAGTGAAGGCTAATGCCCTAATTATATATTTTGAATCAGAGAGCTTCGTTCTTTTATATCTCCCTGATTATATTAAAAATAACTAAAAATTATATATTATAAATAAAGAACCCTAACAATAGATTAAGAAATAAAGAACCCTAACCATTATGTCGTCGATCAAGGAGGAGAAGGCGCCGTCGATCGAGGAGAAGAGCAAGGGAGGAGAAGGCGTATCCTTCGAGGAAAAGAACTGGAGAGGAGAAGGTTGAAATCTGCGATTGAGGAGAAGAGATAAGGAGGAGAAGGTTGAAATCTGCGATTGAGGATAAGAGGTAAGGAGGAGAAGGTTGAAATCTGCGATTGAGGAAAAGAGGTAAGGAGGAAAAGGTTTAAATGAGCGATTGAGGAGAAGGTTTAGATCGTCCTGCAATCTAGCGCAAGAGTTAGAAAAATATATATAATGGATTTTTTGTTTCGAAGAGTATATAATGGATATTTATATACTGGCCAGCTGCGCAAAGGGCTAAGTGTTTTTTAGGCCTGTTTGTGATTTGCGAAAAAAAAACTTCCGACCACCGTATTTGGTGGTCGAAAAATGAGATTAATTTAAAAATTTAGCGAATTTTTTCGATTACTATATAAATAGTAGTCGAAATTACCGACCACTTAGTAAAAGTGGATGGAAATTCCGACCACTTCCCGACTACCATAACACTCGGACGGAAAAACGAAAAAAAGTCAATTTTTGCGATCAAATTTTTAAGTGGTCAAAAAGAGGTCGGAAAAATGATAATTTCCAGCAGTGTTTACCAAATTTTGTTATATAACTTGTGGATGACCAAAGTTTATAATAAAATGTCCACAAATAAATAAAGCCTCCATGAACCTTTTAATCTACTGGCACCAAGTTGCTCTTTCATATGAAAAGTTGTGGGTTCGAGCTACAGTGAATGCGATATTGACTCTTTTTGCTTCAGTAGCAAGCTAGGTTAAGGAAAAAAAAAAAAAAAAAGCCTCCATATACCTTCAAATAACTTGTGTAGCATTTAACTGCAAAAAAAAAAAAAAAAAAACTTGTGTAGCATTTATGACCAAAGTTAAAGCCTCTTCCCATTTTTTTCTAACCAAAATAGCACAAATTAAACATGTTTGGATATATCAATCAAAGGGTTTGTTTAATAACATTTTAGGTTAACTTTTAGCTATTTAACCCACTTTAATTATTTGAGGCAAATTATATCATGTACCATTGGGTCCATTGGCCATGTTACATCGTAGACCCAAGTTATAAAAATAATATTGTGAAATGGTTGGATATCAATCAAGGTTTTGTTAAGTAAACTAACTTTTTAGGTTAACATTTACCTATTTAACCCACTTTAGTTGTTTAAAGCAAATTATATCATCGACCCAAGTTATAAAAATAATATAATATGGTAGATACATAAAAAAAAAAAAAAAATCATGTACATAAAAACTATAAGTTCATAAACATGACACCAATTGACCAACTATCCTTTAAATATATTATTCTTTATTTCTTTTTGCATAAGTAAAATCAATATATAAAAACTAATTTATTAAAATTATCTTGTTGAGATATTTTAATTGACACATATATTGATATATAACTATCGAGCTATTTAACCAAGTCAATAATTAAAATAAATGTTTGTTAATAGATTTTCCTTAGTGATGAAGACGTTTTTTCACGTATCCATCAAGTATCAAATTACAGTATAGAGTTTAGATATCGTTCCACTGGAGATGGCTCTTGTAATGACAAATAAGACAAGTAAAACAAAGGATCGGGACTTGGTTGATTCAAGCTAATATGCCAAATATTGTACTAAAGATTAGGGAATTAAATCAAGGCATAGGGTAAGTGAGATGCACAAAAGTGTCCAAATACCACTCTCGTAGTTATTTGGACTTGCAATGTCACATTGAACTCCACTCTCGTGACAATTCAACCCAAGGATGCCCAAACAAGAACACAAGACAAAGATTCCCCTTAACACCCAAAATACTCTCGTATTGGGTATTAAGTGTGTGAATGTGTGGCTAGTGTACAAGCTCTACTCTCGTAGCAACAAACACACTCCAAATCAAGCATATAATTGGGATCCAACAATCATACACAAATTTCTCAACAAACTCATTTCACACAACAACCCTAGACCACCCAAATAATCCTCTTTATGCAATACAACTCAAATAGGCATCAATAGCAAGAAATCAAACCAAATCCTAGTCCCAAAACACTTAGCTACTCATAATATAACAATAGATATACAATATTAAGGAGTAATTGAAAGCATAGATGAAAAGTAAAGATAAGAGATAATAAGAAAACTTCTCTATTGAATCTTTGAAATCCAAGATTGCAATGTGTTATTGAGCTTGAAAATGGAAAGGAACAAGAAATCTACACTAATCTAAGCTATACTAGAGCTAAACATAACTAAGGAATGAAAGGGAAATGAAAGATGTGTTTTTGGGGTCAAAAATCCCCTTTTAAATGAGCAAAAACGGGTTGGTATGTGTTGAAGAGGGCTGGCCATGGGTGCGGCTTCACCCGTGGCCAGAAATGCAGTTTACACTGCCTAGTGGCCACAGTCAGTGTGCATTGCCTGTGCACTGAGTTCGTCTTCTAGGCAAGTTTTCACCCTCAAAACCTTTGAATTAGCATTTGTGGTCTTCATCAAAGTTGTAGCCCTTGAAGTTAGCTTTCCAATGATATAAAATCACTTGATTTGGACACTCCTAGACCGAGATATAGTCAAAATACGGAGACAGCGCCAATCTGGGCGAGAAATGCCACCTTACTATCTTTTGCTTTGCCTTTGCATTGAATTGCCTATATCATCAAGACTGTTGGGGGAAATTGCAACGCCAACGCGCGATCTGGAAGCCTTTTAAGACGCACGGACACTACGGATGTATGGTAGAAAGAAAATCTGTGCCGTGTTATAATAACACTACCTTAAAAGCGTTATTTGCCCGGTAACGGTGCAGTTAGAACCCTGGCACGCTTTCGACAGGCTACACAGACCTACTACGGATAGCTTGCACTAGCAACCACGTAGTCGAACCTCACTATTGCTCAGATTTTGTAGACAAACAAGAGAGGAAGAAAGAAAAGGAAAGTATTTCCTGTTTTGTGCATTTGGACACAAATGGCTTGCCTCCTTATATACTGTAGATGTGTGAGGAATTAAAACAATAGCTTTTCATCTCATCCACTCACTATCTAAATAAAAGGGGAGTGGTAATAAGAAAATCCCATGCAGCCACACATTGTACACAAATCATGGATGTCTATGTTGACTATCCTAATATTGAGCTGCCACTTTGAATGTATCTCCAACAATCCCCCACACATTCAAAGTAGAATGCTAGAAAGGAAAACGATAATGTCTGAGCAATACAAATGAGCTGATCTTAATGTCAGTGTTTGAGAACTTGAAATGACACGTAGTGACACTGAGTAATTTTCTTCCCGATAGTGATATGAATCTTGAACTCACCGGTTATATAAATTTTGAACTCGAATGCACACGCCAACTCAAAAAGCAGGTTCTACAAAAGTCAAACTCTTTGACTTCTTATGAACACCCTTAGTATTAAAGAGTGTTACGTCTGTCTCAAATATGGACTTCTACCCTGTCAAAGTCTATCACAAAACAGACTTTTAAATGCTCCCAACTATCCCCCACCATTAAAGGGATTTAGGCTGATGCTATCATTGCCTGATAACGATCAAAACAAATTTTCATGCCAGTGTATAAAACTTGAACTGTCATATAGTGACATTAAGTACTTCTCTAGACGGGAGTGAATTTGATCTTGAACTCATCGAATAGACAAAGTTTGAACTCAACGCACTTAATTTGCTTTGGTCGCCTTGAATCTCATGAGGTCATACTCACGACCCTGAGATATCCCCTGTTAGGTCTATTCTAGGATAGACCTTCAACTCTGTCAAGTCTACCTCATCGCAAACCACCATGATCGGCTACAGAGTATTTATGGGTCCCAAACCCATTTCCCTTGATGTGTCAAGGACGGCCTTTCTGTTTAGGCCCTTTGTGAAATGATCTGCAATTTTCCTTTCAGATCTCACAAAAACCATTGTGATTACCCCATTTATTATTAGCTGCCGTACAGACTCATGTCTGACTCTTATGTGTCTACGTTTCCCATTGTAGACATCGTTATGCGCAACACAAATGACAGTTTGTGAATCACAATGTGGTGAAGGTGTTGGACACTCCCACAATTGCACGGTTATCACCATGTTTCTTAGCCACTCAGCTTCTTGGGATAACCCCATTATCTTTCATAAGAGGCGGTTAGCCCTTTTCTACTCAAGTTAGGGATCTCTTTAAGTCTATCTCAACATAGACCATGGTAGCCCTTTTCCACTCAAGTTAGGGATCTCTTTAGGTCTATCTCAACATAGACCATCCCAATTGAGTATAAGGCACCAAGAGCACTTTGTACTCATGTCATTATGCGGTGAATTCATTAGGTTTGTCTCAACAAAACCACCCTTTCTCAAAGAGTTATGAATTCATTAAGAGCTGTAGCTCAACCTCACATGCGGTGAATTCATTAGGTTTGTCTCAACAAAACCACCCTTTCTCAAAGAGTTATGAATTCATTAAGAGCTGTAGCTCAACCTCACAAGTACACACACTGTCGGAATGACCAACTAGTGTACTATTTTGTAACTCTTTTCATGGCTTCGTTTGACCACAGAAGTGGGATCTACCACGAATTCATTACCACTTGGACTTCAAGTCCTTCCAATGAGTCAACGACTAATCCTCATAATTAGCCCTCAAGTAAGTTGATTCTCTTGACCAAACTTACATGCACTTTGACGAGTACTTCGTTTACTCGTAAATAATCCCTTGAGATTTTCATGTTTAACATGAAACATTCTCTTTCATCATTATTCTCAATACCACAGAGAAACTTTTGATGAAAATATAAGGAGTTTATTACCCCCACAATGCAACACTTACAAATAATTTTGTCAAACGTATTTGATCTCTTACCCAGACTGATATTTGGTGCCCAACTTTAGCTCCTTTGTAGACTGAGTTTTGCCGACTTACTTTGTGGACCATTATAGCAGCTTTGCACTCTGCCTGATACATGCTCAACAGTTGAATATATTTCAACAAACTTGGTTATCTCAATTGATCACAATTACCCTTTAACTAGGAATTATAGGTATTTCAATATGACTCAACCAAGAGTTTAAATAATATATATACAAATGCTCATTGTTAGTAAGCCATAGAAATAATGTTGTCCACATGCTACATCAAGTTGAACAACATAATCACAAATTTCACATCATATTCTTATAAGAAATTAATCTCATACAAAAGGAATATGTTTAAGTTCATATTTATTCGGAATATCTCTCAACAATGAGACTTCAGAGTTGCCACTAGCACAATTTTTCCTTCCCTTAAGGAATTTAAAACTCATATAAAGCATTCATAGGATGCAAATCAATATTACTATTGCAGTACTTCAACAACTTCTATTGCAAGGCTTTGATTGTATTAGCAACATATGAAAGTCAACCTCATTTCAGGTAAAGATCAAGTGACGCTCTAACTAGCCTGCATGATCAACACCCTACTTCTTAAAAACTCCCAGGTCGAGTGGTGAAACCGAAGTTTACTTAAAAACCATCTTCCTAGACAGAGTGTTCAAGAATGATGACTTTTCTATGTTCTCACTAAATTACAATTGAAGCCTATGATATATGCTCTTATTTTTATACAAATAATTTTGGTAAAAGATTTGAGCAATATCTATGCACGAATTATTTCAATCAATGTCATTAGTATTCAAAACACTAAAGAAATAAGTACTACTAAGTAATCAAAATCTAGACTGCTCAACTAGAATTCAGTACTAAGATAACCATACTTCATGCGAACCCTTAGAACCAGAGCAAAAATAGTTACTTAAAATAACTATTTATTTAAAGAGACTCAATACTCATCTTGTTCTGTCAGATTGACTTTTGCTGGTTTTGCCCTTGTGATGGTAGCACTGGTGTGCTCGGTGTCCTTGCTTTCTGCACGCAAAACATCTTCCTTTAAACTTCTTGATTTTTCTACTCCTTTCGTTGTAGACGGTTCTGACACTTTGATTTTCATTTCCATTGGCACCGTACTTTTCTGACAGTGATTCCCAAATGACTTTTGCCGAATCTTGTTTGACATAGATGTCGAACAATTCGTCATTCATTTGTGACAGTAGGTATCCTCTGGCTGCCGCATTGTCATTTCTGAATTGAGTCAGAGTTACACCCGGTTCTAGACCCGGAATGTAATCTATTTCAGGACTGCTTTCTCTCGATTCTTTACCCGGAGTGTAATCAGGTTCATGATTACATTTTGTAGCACCAAACGGAGAGAACACTGTTGGAGTAGGTTCAGGTGCAACTGAAAATAGCACGTAAACCAACTTTAATTGTTCAAAAAGAATAAGCATTCTTTGAGACCATCTGTTGTAATTTCTCCCATCAAGCGCGGTGATCTTTGATAGATCCGGTATGACAGAAGGTGTCATAATGCTAAAGGTTGACTGTTGCAAATTAACGCTTTTAACTGTTGGGGAAAATTGCAACGCCAACGCGCGATCTGGAAGCCTTTTAAGACGCACGGACACTACGGATGTATGGTAGAAAGAAAATCTGTGCCGTGTTATAATAACACTACCTTAAAAGCGTTATTTGCCCGGTAACGGTGCAGTTAGAACCCTGGCACGCTTTCGACAGGCTACACAGACCTACTACGGATAGCTTGCACTAGCAACCACGTAGTCGAACCTCACTATTGCTCAGATTTTGTAGACAAACAAGAGAGGAAGAAAGAAAAGGAAAGTATTTCCTGTTTTGTGCATTTGGACACAAATGGCTTGCCTCCTTATATACTGTAGATGTGTGAGGAATTAAAACAATAGCTTTTCATCTCATCCACTCACTATCTAAATAAAAGGGGAGTGGTAATAAGAAAATCCCATGCAGCCACACATTGTACACAAATCATGGATGTCTATGTTGACTATCCTAATATTGAGCTGCCACTTTGAATGTATCTCCAACAAAGACCACTAAGACACAAATATTTGGCACATGAAAGAGTATTGTTCAATCTTCTTTTCTTCATTTTGCCTCACAAAAATATCACCATGCTATGATGACTTGAAATCTTGATCAAATAACTCAATGTTTGGCTCAAAACATCATTTTCTTGTCAAGTCACCTAAGCACAAACGATCATTCCATAAGTTACCAAATTGACTTCATAATATAATGATTAACCAGTAAAAATACCAAAATGTGCAAGGAAAAAGCATTAGTTTAGACATTCATCACTTAGCATTTTGAGACTAAAAAAAAAAAATTGACTTTAGATATGCTACTAAAAGTAGCATTTAGGATTAGCTCATTCAAATTTTGATAAAATAGTCAAATTGATACCAAAACTTTAGCCAAACACCTTGTGCTCAGATGATATGTAGTGACTCTTCTATATGGAGGTCATGAGATCAAGCCCCAGTAGAAGTGGTGTTGACTCTTTGTGCTTCAACAGGTTGAGAAAGTATTGAATTAAACAATTCAACAACTACTCACAATAGTCACCATCCTTAATCCTTAAAAGTAAAGTAGAACATGATATGAGATAGGAGCCAAAAGACATGTATACATTTTATTAGCTAGGCAGTGGTTTTTAATGCACAAAGTCATGGTAAACTTAATTAGTGGAATGAAAATATGAAATGGGCAGAGAAAGATAATAGCTTTAAGATTAATGTTAGAAATCCTTAATATTTCTCCCTTCATATCCATCTTTCATGATATGTCAATATCTCATTAGTAGCAAAATTTTATTTTGATTTAGTGGTGGGGTTAATTAATTCATGACACCCAATAAATGAATGCCACATAAAAAGAAAAAGATATTGGAGGTGAAATTTAGGAGAGAAGAAAGCATTTTCCTAGGTTTAATTCAGTTATATATATATATATATATATATATATATATATATATATATATATATATATATACACACACGTTGATGAGGATGGATATGGTGAAGTTTGGTTAACAAATCTGCATCAGTTTAAGTTGGCTGAGTGCAGACTGAAAGTGACAACTAAATGTGCTTCACATGGAACAACAAGGATTGATGGCATCTTTATATATTACAAGGAATCAATGTCCATCTAAATTTTATGACTTCAATTTCTTGTGTGAATGTCTTCTACTTTTGTGCTAAAAATCTCCAGGCATTTTCATCGGTCCTCCATTCACGTACCTCTCTCTACATTTTGGCTCTTTGTAGTAAATACCAAAAAATCTAAACATCTAAGCATATATTTTAATTTTCTTGTAGATTTATAACAGGCAACACGTCAATAGATAAATGTTATTAATTTAAGAATGATATTCTGTTAATAGGCACGGGTTTAGCTTAATGGTTCATTAGACAGTATTTGGAAAAAGAGACCAAGGTTTGAACCGGGACAAATCTTACATATTTCCAAATGTTCTGTCAGGTCGGGGGTAGGGGACCCTTGGGATTAGAGATTCAACTTTTGTGGGAGAAGAAGAAAAACGTTATTAACAATGCTATTCTGTTGCCTGTTGGTATAGTTTGAAATTGATGAGATATTAGCTGTTAAGATAATAAACTTCTTCTATTGTGTGGTCTAATTAAATGCAAAGAGCCTGTTTAGTCTTCAATCGTATATTATAGATCATGGTTCAAAATGACACCATTTGTAATTTACATAAACAATACCTAGTAACACCTTTTTTTTTATGTAATTAGAAACAAGGTTAGTATGATATGTACATAATCTGTCAACTGCAAGTACATTATTGGTCATGTTTGGTAACATAGTTAGCTTATCAGTCAATTTTGGTTTATTTAACCACTATTAGATGTTTGACTTGGTTAAACAATCAATATAAGTGTTTGATTAATTAGCTTTTTGTAACAACTTATTGCTTCAAAATGTTAAAATTCAAAAAGCTGCTAAAAACAGCTTTTTGAAAAAGTCATTTTGCATGTAATCAGCTAACAGTTAATTTACCAAACATTTTTTTTTACAATCAACTAATATTATCAACTAGTCAAACCTACGGCAAATTATGCCCTGGAAACGTGTTCACCATCCGTTTTTATGTTAAAAAAAAAAAATTGCTAATGTGGTGTTAACAGCGCGCGTTTGGTCAGATTATGAATTTTCTGTTATGAGATTATGAATGTACTGTAAATTCATAATCTCATAACAGAAAATTCATAATCGCATAAAAGAAAAACATTTATTAAATTATGAATTTTCTGTTATGAGAAAATTCATAATCTCATAACAGAAAATTCATAATCTCATAACAGAAAATTCATAATTTATGAATGTTGAAGAAGCTTGCGCTACAGAGGAGCAGCCATGGTTTCGGACGGGAATGTGTAGGCATGGTTCCAAAGTGAATGTGCAGGCATGGATTCATAATTTATGAATGTCCGAAATCATTGCTCACCTCAAATTAAAGTGAAACCGCGAAATGTGAAAATAAAGAAGAAAAGTCACGCGATTAAAAAAAAAAAAAAAAAAAAAAAAAAAAAAAAAAAAAAAAGATAACGGTGCACTAACACCGTTGGGACCGCATAACAATTGTCGAACCTACTAACCCAATCAGCTAATAACTATTTACTAAATACCCCTTTATAATTTTTATTTGAATATTCAGAATAACATTGGCATTCCTGGCTTCCTGCAAGGGAGCCCAACTTCAATTCTAATAACTGGGCTAATAGGCCTTGGATTTAACAACTCCAAACCAATAGGATGGATTGAAAATGCGGTTCTTATTATATTGTGGACCGCGGACAAAACGACATCGTTTCTTTAAGTAAAGAAACAACGTGTTATTACTCTTAACGAAGTGTGTATTTTTTGGTGTGTTAATTATCAACTGAAACTACAGTGTATCTACATCGACACTGCGTCACGTATTATTTTATATATTGTCAAATGAAACTGCAGTTATATCAAAATGATATTGTAGTTGTGATGGTGAAATGAAACTGCAGTGTATATAAAATAAAACTGAATAACATTTCACATATTCGAGTGTATATTGTGCAATGAAACTGTAGTTATATCGAAATGATCATGTAGTTGTGTTTTAACGAAACTATAGTGTATATAAAATAAAATTAAATAACATTTTCACATATTTAAGTGTAAAAATATCGAATGAAATTGTAGTTATATCGAAATGAAACTGTAGTAGTACGTGTTGAACTGAAACTGCAATATATACAAAATGAAACTGGATAACTGAGTTACTTTTTGCGGAACGGCGCGAAACAGATGCCATTTCTTTTCATTAAACAAAACGACATCATTTTGAAGCTCTTTATATAATCGATTATGCACCGTAGTGCACGATATAATTTGCCTTGAAAATAGAGATTATAATCAATCGTTATGTTGTGCATCCGTATGCACCATGCATGGTGCATACGGATGCAAAAACGACGTCGTTTTGACGTCTAACTTAAAAAAAAAAAAAAAAAAAAAAAATTGCATAACTACATCACATTCATAATTTCATAACTATATATCCAGAATTACATAACTACACATCCATAATTTCATAACTATAAATCCAGAATTGCATAACTACACATTCATAACTATACATCCAGAATTGCATAACTACACATCAATAACTTCATAACTATAAATCCAGAATTGCATAACTACCCATCCATAACTTCATAACATCACATCCAGAATTGCATAACTATACATCCAGAATTTCATAACTAAAAATCCAGAATGAATGAATTAAAAAATGAATAACATAATGTTGTTGCTGGGAATCGAAACTGATTTTTTTTATAAGTAGGACGCGCTTTTTGATACAAAACAACGTCGTTTTTGCATCCGTATGCACCATGCATGGTGCATATGGATGCACTGCATAATATACCGATTCTAATAGGGTTATGTAAAGGACGTCTCCGCAAGACCGCCAAAAGGCCTACTTTTCAAATGAAGGGCAAATTATGCCGTGGAACCCATGTCCAAACGCGTGCCTGAAATAACGATGCCGTTAGTAGCACCGTTTACTTAGGGGGGTGTATTCAATCATGACTTTTGTAGAGTTTTAAAGACTTTTAAAATGATAGATTTTAATAAACTTTGATTGAGGATTGACTTTTGTAGAGTTTTAAAGAGTTTTAAAATGATAGATTTTAATAAACTTTGATTGACTTTCATAGAGTCGTTCAAAACTTTTTAAAACTTTATAAGACTCCATAAAAGTCTATATAAAAAACATTCATAGACTTTTATCAACTTTTTATTTTAAAAAGTCTACAAAAGTCATTGAAATTCTAAATTGAATACATTCTTACAGACTTTCAATGATTTTGATTCTTATCATTTACAATTTTCTTACAAAACATTTATAATATATCATAAAATTCTTCTTATTATATAATTCTTCACCTACATCAACATTCTCAACATTATTATTTTTATCCACAATATGTTGAGACTTATATGCTAATTACTTATATATATTATTAATAAACATCAACAAAAAAACTATTTCATTATAAATTCATAACAATATTAAACGATAAAATAAAAGACTTGATCAAATAAAATATTTAAAAATATAATTACAAGTTGCATAAAATAAAAAAATAAAAACCTAATATTAATAATATATATAAAATTATACTTTGATATATTGCTAGGCATCACGCAAAGAACTATTTTTTGCAATAGCAATTTGAGACTGCAAACAACAAGGTGCTACTGTTTGCAATCCGAAATTGTTGTTGCGAACAGTAATTCGCTATTCGTAGTAACCTGTTGTTAAAAAAAAAAAGGAAAAATATATATTATGAATATAAACATAAAAAGAATAAAAATGAAAATATATAAGTATTTATATGAATATTATGAAACATATACTAAAATTTGACGATGAAAAAATTGCTTTGTTCATGTATTTAGGGAGAATTAGAGAAAGTTAGGCATAAAAAATTCATAGAAAAAAATAAAAATCAATATAAACAAGCAATTATGAAGTAAAAATAATATTATTTCGAATTTTTATATGAAGATTCTAAAGTTTAGGAGAGAGAGAAAAACTGGTAGAGTTTAGGTATGAGGAAAATATAGGATAATGAAGAAAAAAATAATTTTATTGAATATAGGTTGGTAGAGTTTAATAGGGAGAAAAATAGAGTTTAAATAGAGAGAGATAACATTCAAAGTTGTTAGAAAGAAAATTTGAAATCTTGGGGTTGATGGTTGGATTTCAACTATTTATATTTGAGAAGGAAAAGTCTAAAAGTCGTAAAATTAAAAAGTCTACAAAAGTTCATAACTTTTTGAATACCACATGACTTTTAAGATGTACTCTTTAAAAATCTCAATCGAATACCACACGACTTTTAAAATTTTTTTAGAAATCTTAATTGAATACCGCCTGACTTTTAAAGACTCTCTAAAATTTTGAATTGAATACCTCCAAACTTTTAAAGTTCATAAAAGTCTTTAAAACTCTATGAAAGTCATGATTGAATACACCCCCCTTAGTCAATGATTTTTTTTTTTATGAATATAGAGTTCAAAAATTGTGAATATAGAGTTCAAAAATTGTAAATATAGATTCAAAAATTGTGTTATAATGTTGAATATAGAGTTCTGTAATTGTGAATATAGAGTTCTGTAATTGTAAATATAGAGTTATGAAATTGTGAATATAAGGGGGGTGTATTCAATCATGACTTTCATAGAGTTTTAAAGACTTTTATGAACTTTGAAAGTTTGGGGGTATTCAATTCAAACTTTCAGACAGTCTTTAAAAGTCATGCGGTATTCAATAAAGATTTTTAAAGAGTCTTTAAAAATCGTGTGGTATTCGATTAAGACTTTTAGAGAGTCTTTAAAAGTCACATGGTATTTAAAAAGTTATGAACTTTTGTAAACTTTTTAATTTTAAGACTTTTGTAGACTTTTTCTTCTCAAATATAAATAGTTGAAATCCAACCATCAACCCCCAGATTTCAAAATTTTCTTTCTAACAACTTTGAATGTTTTCTGTCTCTATTTAAACTTTATTTTTTCTCCCAATTTAAACTTTATAAACCTATCTAAATTTAATAAAATTATTTTTTTCTTCATTATCCTATATTTTCCTCATACCTATACTCTACCAATTTTTCTCTCCCTCCTAAACTTTACAATCTTCCTCTAAAAATTCGAAATAATATTATTTTTACTTCATTATTGCTTGTTTATATTGATTTTTATTTTTTCTATGAATTTTTTAGACATGACTTTCTCCAATTCTTCCTAAATACATGAAGAAAATAAATTTTTCATCATCAAATTTGAGTATATGTTTCAGAATATTCATATAAATACTTATATATTTTGATTTTTATTTTTTTTATGTTTATATTCGTAATATATATTTTTCTTTTTTCCTTTTTAACAATAAGTTACTACGAATAGCGAACTACTGTTCGCAAAAATAATTTGGGGTTGCAAACAGTAACAACTTGTTGTTGTTCACAGTCTCAAATTGCTATTGCAAATTAATAGTTCTTTGTGTGATGTCTAGCAATATATCAAGTATAATATATATATATATATATATATATATATATATATATATATATATATATATATATATATATTATAAATATTAGATTTTTTTTATGCAACTTGTAATTATATTTTTAAATATTTTATTTGATCAATTCTTTTATTATAAATTTTATTATTCAATAATGTTATGAATTTCAAATGAAATAATTTTTTTTTGATGTTTATTAATAATATATATAAGTAATTAGCATATAAGTCTCAACATACTATGGATAAAAATAATAATGTTAAGAAGGTTGATGTGGGTGAAGAACTACATAATAAGAAAATTGTATGATATATTATAAATGTTTTGTAAGAAAATTATAAATGATAAGAATCAAAATCATTGAAAGTTTCTAAAGATGTATTCAATTTAGAATTTCAATAACTTTTGTAGACTTTTTAAAATAAAAAGTTGATAAAAGTCTATGAATATTTTTTATATAGACTTTTATAGAGTCTTATAAAGTTTTTTCATCGTCAAATTTTAGTATATGTTTCATAATATTCATAAAAATACTTATATATTTTCATTTTTATTCTTTTTATGTTTATATTCATAATATATATTTTTCCTTTTTTTTTTAACAACAGGTTACTACGAATAGCGAATTACTGTTCGCAACAACAATTTCGGATTGCAAACAGTAGCACCTTGTTGTTTACAGTCTCAAATTGCTATTGCAAAAAATAGTTCTTTGTGTGATGCCTAGCAATATATCAAAGTATAATTTTATATATATTATTAATATTAGGTTTTTATTTTTTTATTTTATGCAACTTGTAATTATATTTTTAAATATTTTATTTGATCAAGTCTTTTATTTTATCGTTTAATATTGTTATGAATTTATAATGAAATAGTTTTTTTGTTGATGTTTATTAATAATATATATAAGTAATTAGCATATAAGTCTCAACATATTGTGGATAAAAATAATAATGTTGAGAATGTTGATGTAGGTGAAGAATTATATAATAAGAAGAATTTTATGATATATTATAAATGTTTTGTAAGAAAATTGTAAATGATAACAATCAAAATCATTGAAAGTCTGTAAGGATGTATTCAATTTAGAATTTCAATGACTTTTGTAGACTTTTTAAAATAAAAAGTTGATAAAAGTCTATGAATGTTTTTTATATAGACTTTTATGGAGTCTTATAAAGTTTTAAAAAGTTTTGAACGACTCTATGAAAGTCAATCAAAGTTTATTAAAATCTATCATTTTAAAACTCTTTAAAACTCTACAAAAGTCATGATTGAATACACCCCCCTAAGATTATGAAATTATGAATATAGATTTCTATAATTGTGAATATAGAGTTTAAAAATTGTGAATATAGAGTTCTACAATTGTGAATATTGAGTTCTATAATTTTGTATATTGAGATTTAAAATTGCAAATATTCAGTTCTAAAATTGTGAATATAGAGTTAAAAAATTATGAATATAGAGGAACGAATTTTGAAGACTAATGACAAGGAAGGAAGCAATTTTTTTAATTCAGATCGCGTCGTTTTGGACCCCGGTCCACTTAGCAATGTGGACCTGGGTACATGGCATAACAATTGAAAATGAAGTCTAAGATGTTAGAAACACACTAAAGTCACTAAGGGGGTGTTTGATACCCTGTAATTACAATTTATTTACAATGCAATTCTTTAGCTTGCCAAATTATATTATTTGGTTGGAGAAAATTGCAATTCCACAAAATTACAATTCCTTCCTTTTGTTGAATTGGAATTCATACCCCCTTTCCCCATGAATTCCAATTCAGCGTAGTATGAAAAGGAAAAAGATAAGAAAATAACTTTTTGCCCTTGATTATTATTATTAGGGAAAATTGTAAAAAATGCCCCTCTATAATATTTCAATTATCAATGTCACCCATGAATTATGAGTGGTGTAAATGTTGCCCCTCAACTATCAAAATGGTGCACATATAGCCCCTCCCGTAACGGACTTGTGGTTCCCCACCGCTGTCCATCGCTGATACTTCGAATCGAGGGAGGGAAAAAACAACTAAATTACATATTTACTCGGACTTAACGGTGTCGTACAGTAACGGGGAACCACATGTTCGTCACGGGAGGGGCTATATGTGTACCATTTTGATAATTGAGGGGCAACATTTACACCACTCATAATTCAGGGGTGACATTGATAATTGACATATTATAGAGGGGCAGTTTTTACAATTTATATATTACATAAGGGCATTTTAGTCTCTATATTACTTTTTGCCTTCCCATTCCCAATAATTATATCCATCCTTACCAAACAATGTAATTTGAATTCCAACCTTATTTCCACCGAATTACAATTCATTTTTCCTCTAAATCATTCCTCAAACCAAACACCATGTAATAGGTGTTGTTTGGCAAATAGCGACCGGTTCATAAAAATATATTTGGTAAAATTAATTTTTTAATGTTAGCGGTTAACATCTAAAATTACTTATATGAATATATATGTATATTTCCTAATAATAATATTTATTATTATAAACAATAAAAATTATTTTTTTTAAAAGAAAAGAAATATGTGATTCACTTTTCCCACATGGGCATATGTATCTAAGTTCCTCTATAATAAGGAGTCTCGGTTACCAACTACTATATAATGTGATAGCATCTCGGTTACTATTCTAAATGGATGGCCATAAGTTTGAACTCCAGTAGTGGAAACTTAGATCTTTGGGCTGAAAATGGAGTATTTCAAAAAAAGGAGTCTCGGCTTCAGTTCACACAATTCAATTCATTTCATTTTATTTTATTTCTATTAATGTTAGGGCATTGCGTTTAGGATAAAAATAAAATAAAAATAAAAATAAATAAAAAAAAAATCTCCAAAACGCTCCCTTGAAATGTTGGTTTTATCAATTGGTTACAAACAAGATTTTGGCGTTTTTGATCGGCAAATTATTGTGTGTACTCGCCATGGTCCATACAATGTTGTGTGGATCACAATAAAAAGTATATTATATAAAATAATGTACTTTTAGTATTCAAATAATGTACATTCTTTGAATATAATGTATATTTAATATACTAAATATATATTATTTTTGTACTAAATGTACATTATTTTACAATATATAAAATATAGTCCATACAACTTATATGGACCATGGTCCACACAATAATGATTGGTTTTGATCAACTCCAACATTATTACATTATTGCTGTTAAATTAGTTGAATATTTGTTAAAAGGCCATTAACATGGGCCATAGTCCACAATTTCAAAGATTTGTACCCTCTTATATATTGGGAGGGAGAAAATTTCAATTTTGGTCATACGACTACAGGGGCCTTGTTAATTTCAACACCTAACTTTCAAAAATATCAATTCAGTACCTTGAGTATGTAATTTTTCTCAATTTTGGTCATTCCGACCAATTTACTGGTCAAATTCGACCGAAAAAAATAATAGGCACAAAACTCAGGGGCAAATGAGTTTTTTCATCTCGACTGCTTCATCTTCTCCTCCTCCTCCGCCGTCGCCGACCACGACCGCCCTGACCAGCCGCGGCAAAGTTCCGGCCGGAACAGAAAGGTTTCCTCTTCTTCTTCTTCTTCTTCTTAACGCATATAACCACACACCCTATGGACCCAGACAAGATAAAATCTGTTACCTGACATACATTTTTGTAATTTTCCTGTTGGGCAATATGCTGGATGAATCAGAGTTTGGGGTAACTTTTCCGCTTTCTTTGTCGTGTAGTTTCTTCGATTTCTTGGCCATTACGGATTTTTGGTTCGGAATTGGATAGAGTAAAAATCCACTTTCATGGCCACCGAAGAGCTCGACGGCGTGGACGAAGCGGGCACGAAGGGTGCTGATCCAACGCATTTTGAGGGCCGCATGCTCTGTTTCACAGAAAGCTTAGGGAGAAATGTCGATCTCATCATCATCATCATCATCCCGTGAGAAGCTGTTTCTGCGTCTTGGTCCTTCGTTAAGAGACTCTTCAGCTGCGCCGCCACCCGTCAATCCCGTCGCCGTGTTCCTCCTCTAGATCCCTGACGAAACCCATCGTTATCCCGCTAGCCTCGCCGGACAAGCTCTCCCCTGATCCTCTTTCCGATATCTGCTCCGACCAACCCAACATCCCGCTCCGGAACAATATCTACCCCTGTACCCTCTGCGGCGAGATTTTCCTCGCCACCAATCTTCTCGAGCAGCACCAGTTCATAAAGCACGCTATTTCGGAGCTCGTTGATGGAGATTCCGGCAACAACATTGTCCAGATCATATTCAATTAGGAGCAGAGCATGAAAAGACTCATTTGCCCCTGAGTTTTGTGCCTATTATTTTTTCCGGTCGAATTTGACCGGTGAATTGGTCGGAATGACCAAAATTGAGAAAAATTACATACTCAAGGTACTTAATTGATATTTTTGAAAGTTATGTGTTGAAATTAACAAGGCCCCTATAGTCGTATGACCAAAATTGATATTTTCTCTATTGGGAGGTGGATTATTGACTATTGGCTATTACCTTTAATATTTGTATTAAAAATGTAACTCTATTAAATACAAATGATTTATAAATTACCTTTTAAGAACATCCTTAACAGTTGTGGTTTTTGAAAAGTTTTTGCATATGTGATTTGAAAAGATAAGATGGAAGGGGAGAGAAAAAGGAAAAAACAAAACAAAGTTGAAAAAAAAAAAAAAAAAAAACCTGCTTTGCGTCATTAACGTGCCCATCGCGGGTGCTGGGTTGCGTTTCACGCGATAATGCGCAAAAAAACAGAGAATCTGGTGCTCAAAAATCTATCCAAAATCTATACATGGAAATGCTCTAAATGTATCTTCATTATTTTTTTTAAAAAAAAATTGTAATACATTTATACATGTACCTCATTTTACTCTAATGTGATAATCATTCATTTTCTCTTCTATCCAATTAATAAAGTTAACGTAACAAATACATATACTTTTGAGATTACACTTATATTTGCACAGTATAAATGATTGAAAAGTGAGGCAGATGTATGATGGTGAAGGAGAAGGAGAAGGACCTACTATACTTAGTTATCAAAAGGTCAAAAAATAGGCATAATTAGTGGACGACATGTTCCACCCCCCAAAAAGTCTTACATGTTTCTGAACAAATTTTGAACCAAAACTAACCCTATAATCCAAAATTCCTACTCCTTAATTTCCTCGATAATCCAAATGCTTTGACTAATAATACTCTCTCTCTCTCTCTTTTTACGTGCATACTGTGTTATGCTGCTGAAGCCATCGATTAATTACTCAAAATCAATCTGCACGCGCGCGTGCAATTCACAATTATGAACACAAAAAAGATTACTCCCTATTAGGCTATTACATATAGTCTTAGAGCATCCATATCAGTTGGAGATATTAGGGGGAGAATGTAAGAGTGAGTAAGAAAGAGAATAATGTGGGAGGGGAGGGAAAAAAAAATCAAAACTGATTTTATAAAAAAAATATATAAAAAATAAGCATGTCATTTCTCTATTGGTTCTCTTTCCTCCATCATTAATTTTTTTCTTGGGCAGAGTAATATCCCAACATTTGCAGATGCTCCCCACCCCTTCTCTCTCTTGATTCTCTCTCTGCCACCATGGCATTTTGGCCTCAAAAGTAGTGAATTCTCTCCCATTTCTCCTCTAATGTAGATGCTCTTATAAATTTTACTTCACTTTCACATTTTGTTTAAAACTATTATTGGGTAAAAAGGTCTAGAAAAAAGTGAATCTCTTAACATTATAGTAATCAGACACAATAGAGTTTTTTTTTTTTTTTTTTAATATATGAATTAAAAATTATAGAGATCCCTAATATAACAAGTTATGAAGTAGCTGTAATTAACTATGTGCATAATCTTGTTTGTGTTTATAAATCCAACCTAAGTTATCTTTATAATTATCCCACAAAAAACTCCTTTTTGCCACTTGAGCTGCACTACTCCTTTGAGTTAATTCTTAAATTATAATATAATTTTTTTGAAAGGAAAAATTATAATATAATTGTTTAATCAATTATTGAATTTTTTTTGTAATCACTTTTTACATTATAATTATTTTGTTGGTGACATATTCCGCGTAGTCTGCATAGAATAATTAATTAACAAATGAAAATTTTATTAAATCTAAATTCATAGAGTTAAACTTGTAATTTCTCGTCCCTCATTTTATTTTCTTTTTTTAACAGATCAATAGTCTTTTTTATTTTTTCAATTAAAAACTATGAAAGCTATGAAAATCTTAATTATTTACTAATTCTTACAATTTTTGCTCGAGGAAAAGACTATGATTATAGGGAAGGAAATAGAACTAGGGCATAAGGAATTACATGTTTAAGCCTCTTATTTTAGGTTTGTTTAAACATTTCATGAAGGTTGGATGAAAAGCAGTATCAAAGAAACAAGTGAAGGGTGAAAAATAGTTATATGAAGAATTAGATCAAGAACTGAGTCAAGTATTATGATATAATTTAATAATCAAGAATGCCATTTTTTTTTAATTTATATATGTGAAAAATATTTTATAGTGATTGCACCTGACATGCATGTTTTTTGCTTTCTAGTGGTAACAAGTGGTATTGTACTGTTTGTTTTTGTTTTTGTTTTTTTTTTTTTGTTTTTTTTTTGTTTTTTTTTTTGAAGCATAATAAAACAAGATGTATAACAATCAAATATAAGGCCCATTGATGGTTGCCCTATAGAAAATAATAATAATAATATAATAATAATAGTTATGCGATGTTGTATGGTTAAAGAGAAACATAAATGGATGAAGTGGCAAATAACACTAACATAGTTGGTTTTTTTTTTTTTTTTTTTTTTTCAGGAAAAGGGTCAAATAGGCCCTCGAATTTTAACTTAAAAGTGAATTAGGCCCCTAAATTCTTTAAAGGTGCAATTATACCCATCAATAATTCATTTAGGTGCAATGAAGCCCAAAAACAAGTTAATGACCTGCTATCACATGTCATTAGGGTTCAGGCCACCTTTCGGCGAAATTTCCGGCAAAAAAATAAGTGACCGGCGAAATTTCCGGCAAAAAAGTGATCAGCGGCGACCGTTCGTCGGTCGCCGGTCACCCTTTTTGCCGAAAATTTCGCCAGTCGATCGCCGATCACATTTTTTTGTCGGAAGGTGGCCTGAACCCTAATGACCTGTGATAGTAAGTCATTAACTTATTTTTGGGCTTCATTGCACCTAAATGAATTGTTGATGGGTGTAATTGCACATTTAAAAAGTTTAGGGGTCTAATTGACTTTTAAGCTAAAGTTCGAGGGCCTATTTGACCATTTCCTCTTTTTTTTTTTCCTTGTATTCACTCACATGCCAAGAAACACTATTATTTCAAAGTATTGTTATACATCTGATTTTTTTAGGGTGTGTTTGAAAAATTAGAAAATGAATTTCAGAAATTATTTTTATAGTTTCTAGTGTTTGAAAGAGTTTGGAAAATCGAAGTCAACCGAAATCATTTTGCGGACAAAGAGAAAATATTGTTGTTTTTGAGAAAATTGACTTCTGCTAAAATTTGGCAGAAATCATTTTCACATACCACAGTTACATCGACGAACACAACCTTGATTTGATTTCCTACATCGATGAGCATATAGCCTTGGTCTGGTTTCTGGCGGAGACCAATACTCTGCTGTTGGAAACCATAGTTTTTTCTAAATTTTTATTTTAATAAATAACATTAGATTTAATATTATTATTAATATTTTATATTTTAAATAAAACAATTAGAATGTTTAATTATACAATTCTACTCATTTTTCAAAAAAAAAAAAAAAAAAAAAACCAAACATATCAAGATAGATTTCTAAAAAGCAAACAAACACTGAAAAAAGAAAATATTTTCTGAAAAATGACTTTTCATAAATCATTTTCACGATTTCCAAATACACCCTTATTAGTATTATTTTCCCCACTATGTTTTTTTTTGTAACGTATTGTCTATATGTTTTAATCGATCTTCCCTCTTATCATTCTTCTCCCCCTAATTTTGTCTGTCGGAAAAATCAAATTTTTTATTTTTAATAAATTCTGAGTATGATATTGTAAAAAATCGATATTGTTTGTGTATATATAGAAAAGGGCATGCATTGATTGAAAGGGTGATGTCTGATGGGGAATTATAGATTTAGTGTGTTGTGGTATAATAAAGCAGGGGTTCTTTCAATTCATCACTGAAAAGTTGGTCGGAGAAGCAATTGGAATTGGAATAATTATAGTGAAAACTAAAGTGCTTGGTGTGATCTCTTGCTTATTGCCGCTGTCACTCGCATCAACAATTCCTCTCCTTTTAGGAAGGCTTTGTTCCTTTGTCCTTCATTTTAATAATTAAATAAATAAAAATTATGCACTCATAATTGGAACATGTGCTCCATCTCAACTAAAAGACTAAAGTAATATATAGTTGGATTGCATATTTGTATTTATATTATATTATATGCTTAACACGCCCCCTCACGTTTGTCGGTCGATTACTTTTGATGGGCTCCACGTTCGCCGACACCTCCATTGGCCGGAAGAAAATGCTAGAATGGTTGCAGAACCTTCGATTTGATCCTCCACGATGGTTCCCCCAACGTCGATGGTGCCTGGTCTAAGGAGGCTACCAATCAAAATGCTTTGGTCATTGTTTCCGTTAAGCTCGCAAAAGTGGCGTTTAGATTTGTTTTGGTTTTAAAAGTGGCCTTGAGCAGCTTCGCCTGTACTTTCGAAGCTGGGAGAACTCGCGCAGAAACAACAGAAACATATATGGTAGACTCGTCGGAGAAAAAGAAAAGAGATATGAAATGACTAAAATACCCTCATTATTTCAACTATTAAAATTTTCTGGCGAAATTTAGCCGACAATTTGACCGGAGTGATCGAAATTGAGAAAAATTACATACTCAAGTTACTAAATTGACACTTTTAAAATTAAAATTAGGTGCTGAAACTGACAAAGCCCGTATAGACATATGACCAAAATTGAAATTTTCTCTTGACTTAATTGAATTCTCATGTTTACAGATCATTATTTTATGGACCATAGTCCTGTGTACACAAGTTGTGTGGATCATATTTTGTCTACTATAAAATAATATACATTCAGTACAAAAATAATGTACATTCAATACAAAAATAATGTATATTGTATTCAGAGAATGTACATTATTTTTGTTCTGAGTGTACATTATATTGTATAATGTACATTTAGTACAAAAATAATGTACATTTAATATATTAAAAATGTACTTTTTGTTATGGTCCACATAACATTGTGTGGACCATAATTTGCCCATGTTTACTAGATAGTCTTTAATGTGGTGACTAACTATTGGTAATAGAAATGGCTGCTTTTTTATTTTTTATTTTTCTAATCTTCTTCCCCTATTGACTAATATGTGAGAAAAACACATGAATATAGTATTAATCCATGATAAACTCTTTACCATTTTACATTTAACAATCTTTACTCATATAGCTAGAATTTGTATGTATTAAAAATAAGTTTTATACACACACACACTATTAACTTAGCAGCTTAAAATTTTTAATGCAACCACAGAGATAAAGGTTAAGGGTCAGCCATGTTAAAAAGCTATAGATAAGGTTTTCTTCCTGAATAAATAAGAGTCAAACTCTGAAAGTGTGACTGGATCAAATAGTGACAACGTGGTGGAGATATCAGATTTAATATGTAAAAAAAAAAGTTATATATTATTAAATATAATATTAGTTAATTAATAGAGTATATATATATATATATATATATATATATATATATATATATATATATATATATTTATTTATTTATTTATTTATTTATTTATTTATTTATTTATTTATTTATTTATTTAAGGCCAATGCAAAGCTGGGATAAACTATATAAATTAGTTTAGAAACCCTTAGAGGAAAGGAATATCCTTCAAACAGTTCTGCACTCTAGGCACCCAATAATGATAATGATGATGATTATAATAATAATAATAATAATAATAATAATAATAATAATAATAATAATAATAATAATAATAATAATAATAATAATAATAATAATAAAACTAAGGATTATTGCTATAGACTTGATTGAGAAAATATTGACAAAAATCAAACTCATCATCATCATAGAATAAAATTATTAGTTAGTAAACAAGGATTTGGGGACTTGTCATCTAGTTGAGTCACATTTTTGTGATTTATCCCGTCTACCAATTTATTTGGCATGAGTTTTGAGAGACTTTTATGTTTTGGGTTTAAACTTATAAGGAAAAATAGTCAAATAGGTCCTCCAACTTTACATGAGAAGGCAATTAGATCATTGAATTTTTTAAAGTTACAATTAAACATTCCAACTTATTAAAATTGATCAAATAAGTTTAATTTATCGGTAACCTGCCGTTGACCACCGTCGAATACCGTTGACCGTCTAAAAAAAATGGACTGCCGCTCGACTGGACTAGTCGCCTTCTTTCAATCGACGAAGAAGGAGACCAATAGTGGAGAAGGGGTCCCGAACATTTGTCGCCTTCTCAACAGAGAAGGAGACATAGTGGGCGACCGATGTTGTCGAAATTGTTAGAGTTTCTCGGCAGAACCCTAGTGACTTGTTATTAAAGGTCATTAATTGATTTTTAAGACTTCAATGCATGAAAATAACATGTTCATAAACTTAATTATAATTTTCAAAAGTTTAAGAGACTACTTGCCATTTCTTGTAAATTTGGAAGAGCTATTTGACTATTCCCCAACTTTTATAATAATATCAATAAGATTAGACGAAAGAAAAAACAAGAGAAAGGAAAAAGAAAATACCTTGAGTTATCGTTGATTCTTTTTCAATTTTGTTGTTTTTTGTTTTCCAGGCGGGAATGCAAAAAAGTAGTACATTAAAATATACCACTTGTTTGTCGTATATTGACCATAATCACTATGTTTTTTGGGATAAGAATAATGGAACCCAAAATTATGGAAACCTTGTAAAACAGTGACAGTGAGTTAATTGCGGCGTAAAGCAATAAATAAAATAGAATTACCAATTTACAACTTTAAACAAATTTAATTTAAAGTTTAAGTACGGAGTATGTCTTTTTTTTTTTTTTTTTTTTTTTTTTTTTTTTTTTTTAAGTAAGTTCAAAGTAATAATGATTACAGAGCAGTTAAAATTATATAGGAGTATTTATTTTGATTGATTTAAAAAAAAAAAAGGGAAAATGACACTTTTCCCACCTTTGTTATATACTTATAGCACTTTTTCCCCCTAAATTATTTAAGTGGCAGCTTTTCTCCCTAATATATTAAATGGACATATTTACCCTTAAAATATATATTTCATTTATTTTCTTCTCCAACAAATTATAACCACGATTTGAAAAAAATAAAATACATTAAGTGTTGAATTTAGAATATTTTAAAAATAAAAAAATAAAATTTTAAAAGAAAGTTTGAACCAACCGTTCAAATTGGATCCAAAATCGTGAACCCGACGGTTCAAAATAAAAATCAAATCGCGATTATATATATTTATATGTTAGAGTCAATATAAATGCGGAAAAAAACATACACTATTTGCAAATATTATAATTCTAATTTTAAGCTATTGCTAGTAGTTGTTCCGATTTGAACCTCTAGTTCAGGGTTCAGGGTTCAGGGTTCATTTTTTTCCAATTCACGATTTTAACAAACGGAAACCCAAATATTGGGTTATGTTATGAATCATAACCAAAATTTTTTAATTTGATTGTTATAGGGTTTGGTTCAGTTCGAACCGAACCGTGGTCATCCCTACGTATAAGCAATAATTTGTTGAAGAAGAGAAATAAATAAAATATTTGTGTTAAGGGTAGAAATGTCCATTTAATATTATCAGGGGGAAAAACCGCCACTTTTATAATAATTGAGTGGGCAAATGTGAATGCATGAATAACTCAGGGGGGAAAAGTGCTATAAGCATATAACACAGGGCGAAAAAGTGTCATTTTCCCAAAAAAAAATTAATCATAAATTTCCTTGGCCAGGATATTTAAAAACTCCAAAATAATCTTATTTGTGACATGTAAGAGCTTAACCAGCTATTTGGTTAGAAGAAATTAAAATTTCTTTCTTATTTAATTATTTAACTTGTAAAATTACATTATTTGTTTGGAGGGAATTACAATTTGCTCATTTCATGGAATTGAAAATCCTACCTTCCTCTCAAAAATTGCAATTCCAAGCTAGATGGGAAGAAAAAATGTGTTGTATGGACAAACCTATCACCCTCTTTACCAAAAAGGGAGTTATTATTATTATTACAAGCGTATTTTAGTCTTTATATAACTTATTATCTTTCAACTCTCATATCTATCAAACACTTTTATTCGTGCTGACCAAACAATAGAATTTAAATTTATTCGTAATTTTCACTTTTTTTTTTCACATGGAACACTTTATTTCTCATTTTCTCCCTAATTCTCTTCTTGCAATCACCTTAATTCTCTCATTCCAATCAAATGAGACATGTAAAGGTGACAAAAAATCTTTTATAAGTTTAAAGTAACTGCTGTTTAAGAATTGTAACCCATCAGTTTTCAAAAAAAAAAGAATTGTAACCCATCACGTACCCGCTTTAATTTGCACCTGAATTCGGGTGTGATGAATAGAAAATCGAGGAGGAAAGTGTTGCAGTAACGGTTAGTAGGCGTTAGAGTGGAGCAAAAATGGCATGAAAAGAAGACGAAAATGCATGGGGCACTCCGCCGCTGTTCGTATCCCTAGAAAGGGTTTTCTGGTCTCTAATCCCCATTTACGGTACTGTGTTTTCATATTTCCCTGAAGAAAGCTCCATTGCTCCTCATCAATGTGGACACACACACAGTTTCAAGACTTTGTGGTCTTTGCCACTGAGAATTGCTGCTTTTTCAGATCTTACCATGACTTTCCTTTTTTATGTTCCTAAACATTAATAAGTCTACTGTAATTTGAATATTTGATTGTAATGGAATTGAAATTCAATGAAGAAGGTGAATTACATTATTTGGTTGAGGGAAATTATAATTATGTTTCTTTTGTCGAATTGCAATTCAAGGATACTCCGCATATGAATTGCAATTCAATGGATGTGAGAAATGAAAAATAGATGAAATGACATTACTATCCTAAGTTATTATTACTATTATTATTAAACAACGTTATTTAGTGTTATACCACTTCTTTCCTTCTCAATTCCAATAATTATATTTCTTCCTATCAAACAACCTAATTTGAATTCCTACTTTATTCTCATCTTATTCTTTTTCTACCGAATTACAATTCTTTTCCCTCATAATTTCTTCCTTTCAACCAAACACCCTGTAAAGGAAAAAAAAAAAAAAAATCATCTTTACATTTCAATTTGAAGTGAACATTTTAATTTCTTAGTATATTTGACGAACATCATAAATTTATAGGTTGTGAGAAATTGATTTTTAGCATATATTTCTTCTGATATTGGCTCTAAGCCTCTAAAGGCATCCCCATTAAGAGCATCAATATCACTTGAGGTTATTTCAATATCACTTGAGGTTATTTCTTAATTTTTTGTGAGCCCTAACATCCACCTCATCCTCTACTATCTCACTCAATCACCAAAATCCCCACTATTGAGGATGCTCTAACCTTATAATTTTGCCGCAAATCTTAGGGGTGTTTGGTAAATAGCTGCTAGCTGATTGAGTTAATGGGTTTGACTAGTTGATAGTATTAGTTGATTGTAGAAAAGTGTTTGGTAAATTAGCTGTTAGCTGATAGTTGATTACATGCAAAATGACTTTTTAAAGCTGATTGAAAAAGTTACTTTGAGCATCTTTTTGAATTTTAGCATTTTGGAGCAATAAGTTGTTACAAAAAGCTAATTAATCAAACATTCATATTGAATATATAACCAAGTCAAATAAGCCAAAATTAGCTTTAGGTTCTTTGGCAATCTCCAACCCATTACACCAAATTCTGCATCAAATTTTACACTAAAAGGAATATTCACAACATATTCTTACACTAAATTTTATTCATCTCCAACCCATTACACCAAATTCTATTTCTACACTAAAATAATTTGTTTTCTCATAAATTAAAACTTTAATTTTTTTATTATAAAATTTAATTGTAACACAAATAATATTTTTATTCCACAATAATATAACATATATCAATTATTACATTTAATTTTCAAAATTAACATATCGTTTTCATATATGCTCAATCAATGCATTACGAAGTGCATACTGCGCTTCTCTGTCTTTAGCAGAAGTGTTTTCAACCATTGGATTAAATCTCAACAATTTTAACCATTCATTGGTATGCATATATTTCCAACACACATTCCAACGAAAGATATGAAATCTTATAAAAAAACTTTAGCAGAAGTGTTTTCAATCGTTGGATTAAATCTCAACAATCTTAATCATTCATTGGTATGCATATATTTCCAACACACATTCCAACGAAATATATGAAATCTTATCATAAACTTTAGTAGAATTGTTTTCAACTGTTGGATTAAATCTCAACAATCTTAACCATTCATTTCTATGCATATCTTTTCAACACACATTCCAACAAAAGATATGAAAAATCTTATCAAAAACTTTAGCAAAAGTGTTTTCAACAGTTTGATTAAATCTCAACAATCTTAATCATTCATTGGTATGCATATATTTCCAACACACATTCCAACGAAATATATGAAATCTTTTCATAAACTTTAGCAGAATTGTTTTCAACTGTTGGATTAAATCTCAACAATCTTAACCATTCATTTCTATGCATATCTTTCCAACACACATTCCAACAAAAGATATAATATCTTATCACAAGCTTTATCACGCGAAGTGTTTTTATCTATAAATACTACACTTGGATTGCCAAACTAAACCACAACTCTTTGGATTCTCAAACCCCCTCTTTCATTTTGCAACACCTCTTTATTCTCTTTGCAAAATATCGAGCTCACGCACACCACAAAGTGCATCATACTCAATTGAGGAAGATCAACTTCTATGGCGTGTGTATTGTGATATTAGCCAAGATCCTAGAATGGGTAAGAATCAAACACAATAAGAATTTTGGATTCGTATTGAGATTGAGTACCATCAAATGCTACCAGCAAATAATGATAATATTCGACCTTAGAGATCTCTTCAAATTCGCATGCAAAATATAATGGCAGTTGTTTCAAAATTAAAAGGATGCATCCGGCAAATTGAAAACATGAACCCGATCGGAGCGTCTGAACAAGATATTGTGAGTACTTTATACATGTTTTATTAGTCATTTGCTTAAATTGTGAGTACTTTGAACATATATGTTATTTACTTGCTTATATTTATGATTTATAACAGCTAGATCGATCAAAAGATTTATTGTCACAAGATGTCAAATTTTAAAGGGGGTTTGGATTTGATCACATATGGCCTATCCTTAAGGACTTCTATAAGGAATGAGCAACTGCAAATTGTTGCAAAGAGAGCTAACGAGCAAACATATCGATGGGGTGGTCTTGGAGACTATTAATTCTACGTATATTTTGTTTAATTTGAAATGTATTCAGTTTAATATTATGAAATTATGTTTTATGTACTTTAATTTTTAATTAATCTATATATAATATTAGGCTTGTTTTAATCGTCTTGATGAGATCTTTCAAATGGTATAATTTATTTTTAATTATTCAAATGTTATGTTTATGTATTTAATAAAATATGTAAATCCAGAAAAACAAAATAGGGATACAAAAGGAATTAATAAAAAGGATAAGGGGCAAAGTTGGAATTTAAATGATTTACACCATTTTGGCGTTAAGTTACAGTGCAGCGCCAAATTTGGTGTACTGTAGACAATCGCCATAATGGCACCCAATTTGGCGCCTTCACTGGAGAAGGTTCAACGCCAAATTGGGCGCCATTAGGGCATTTGGCGTCAGTTTAACGCTCTGCTGGAGCTGGTCTTAAGGTACTTTGTTTGTGTGCTTAATATGCGCGGTTTGTGTTCTTAAGGTGCTTTGTTTGTGTGCTTAAGGTGCGTGATTTGTGTAATTAAAGCGCACCATTTTAATGCTTAGGGTGCATCATTTTGCGTTAACCGCACAATCGTACGAGATCTTAAGAGTGGTGCAATGGTGCACCTAGTGCAGTTATGCAGTGATGTATATTTACCAGGTCAAAATTATTATAAACCACGAGATCGAGCAAGATCAACGGTGCATAATGGTATATAGGTTCAAATGATAGCAGAGGTTTTCATTTGAACCTAATTCTATATATATATATATATATATATATATATATATATATATATATATATATATATATATATTTCACTCGTGTTTGTGTAAAAGAAAATGTATGATTCTTGAATTTGAAATTAGATGCATTTTTTTTTCCAGGAGATTTGTTGGAAGGGACTAAGGCCTTGTTTGGTAAAAATCGCTTCTTTGACCATTATTAATTGTTTGATTTAGTTAAAATATCAATACAAGTGTTTGGTTAATTAACTTTTTGTAACTTCAAAATGTTAAAATTCAAAAAGCTATTCCAAGTATCTTTTTCAATTAGCTTTTCCAGAAAAGAAATTATACCAAACAGCTGTCAGTTAATAGCTAATTTACCAAACACTTTACTACAACAACTAATGTTATCAACTAGTTATACCTTCTAATTAACACAATCAGTTAACAGGTAACATCTAATAGAGTAATAGCAATTTACCAAACAGGGTCCAAATCATTCTCCGCAGAAAAGTCTTTGTACTTATTTTTATCAAAACTAATATTTAAAGACAAATTGTGAAAGCGACATCAGTGTAGGGAAAAAGTGAAAATAATTCATATAGATTTTACATATCCTTACAATTTTCTTAAAAAAAATTGTCTTATTTGGATGATAAAAACTTGCAATTACTATATAGAGTGTGCAGTTATTTATGTATAATAATTAAAAAATTACACAAGAGAAATTAATCATATTAAAAAGTATTTATGTGAATATATGATGAATTTTAATTAAAAAAATATTGACAAAAATCAAACCGCACTCATTTTTCCTTTTTGTTTATATAATGATTAAATGAAGGGCAATATTGTTTCATTTTATTTTCTGCGGCTACTGATGACTGAACCTAACCTTTTTCCTCCTCTCTGTTTCTCCTTTTTTCCTTTTTATTTTTTTATTTTTTTTTTTTATTTTGAGGAGTTTCTCTTTTTTTTCCTATTTGGGAACATTAATAATATTTACTATACTTCAATGTAACACATCTTGTAATTTATCTCCTTTTACAACTCACAAGAAGGTAAGGATGAGAACCCTTAGGTTTAGAGTTTAAATCTAAAGACTCATACATTGTGGGAATTGTTATACACTCCTATCTTAATTTATTAGCCTGCATTTTTCGATCATTTTGCATCAAATTCCTTCCTACTGCATGCCATTCTATTTACATTCCTTGTTTGAGTTGTTTCTGCTCCACACTATATTATATTATTTTAAATGATAGCATGTCCTTTTTACTGCATATCCTACCACTGGCCTGGTTTCAGACTCCAAGTCTTGAGCTTTGACCACAATTTCCTGCTGACAAACAGATTTTAAGGATCCCATCTTTCCCCAATATTTATGAACCTAATTTTAGGGCACTCCTGACAAGAAAGGAGGAACTAAAAAAAATCTCTTTTTGTGCTCCCGACTTTTATTTCTACTCTCAAATTTTTGACGTGAACATTTTTTTTGAAATTCATATGATAAAAATATCTTATCTTTATTTGACACGAATAGAATTTGAGAGTATACAGAGATTTGAGAGTATACAGAAAGAAATTAAAAAAAAAAAAAAAAAACACCCCACACCCCCAACCACCCACCTCCAAACCAAGAAAAAGGAAAAAAGAAAGGGGATTCCACAAAATCCTTGCTTGTGTCACCCCTCATCCTGTTACTTTTTCTTTAATAACTTTCACTCACCCTCTCCAAATAGTGAATCCCTTACAGATTCCATCTACAATGATTATAAATCATGACAGTAATGAAGAATAACACTCCCCTCTCCCTCTCCCCCTCCCCCTGAAGAACTGTATGAGTCCTGCAGGGAGCTTAGTGGACTTTGGATTTATCCATCTTTCTCCTTCATTCTCCATTCAAACCCCACTGTCTGTAATGCAGCTACCATACCTCTTCTACTAAACTGAACCACATTCTTTGTCTGGGCATAATATAGTGTAGAAGAGATGCTTGACACAACCTACATTCTCTTCTTCTTCTTCTTCTTCTTCCTTATCACCTCATTCTCTCCATTAATGGCGGCTTACAACCTTACCCTTCCTGGTCAGCATCCCAATCCTGAAGCTGTTGCCCTTCAAGTTCACAGGTATTAAAATACATTTCCCATTTTCCATTATAACTTAACTCCTTTTATATCTGTATGTATAGTTTGTGTGCTTCAGTTCTTGAATGTCTTGTACAATGTAGTATTCCCATTCCCCAGTACCAACCATTCTTCATTAGCAAAATGTTTATTGGATTTTCCAAAAATAAAAAAGGCAAAATGTTTAATGGGATATTACTTCCGTAATCTATAAGAACCAAATATTCCTTTTTCTTTTTCTTTATTTAATGGGATTAGACATTAGAGGAGACACTATTTCCTGTGTCTCAGTGAGTAGATGTAAATCTTTATTGGTTGTTTGTCCTCATTACTGTCTACCTGCCTCAACTCATTTAACTGCCATTAACTTTACTCTGTCTACCATGCCATCTTACATGTCATTCTCACTTCCCTCAGGGTCCAATGAAATTATTGTGATTTTAGCATGCTTCTTTCCCGTACAAAAACACCATAAAAACATACCTAACATAACATCCTTAACCTTGTCACATAACATCTTATCCAATTTTTAACTTTGCCCCAAAAGAGCGGGCTAGTGAATGAAACATAATTATACCAACACCCTCTAATGAGTCCGTTTTATTGGTTTTTTCAAAAGATTTACATTGATAATAATAAATCTTTTCTCAAAAGGTTGAATCCCCAACTCCAAGGCATTTCGGCCCGACGGAGCATCGGGGAAGATATAAGGGTCCGTTTGGAAATCCAGAAAATGACTTCTGGAAAATATTTTTTGAGTTTTCAGTGTTTGGATGCAACAGGAAAATCCAGTCAATGGAAAACATTTTCCGTTGACTGGGGAAAAAGAAGCTATTTTGGTGAAAAATGACTTCCGCCAAAATTTGGGAGAAGTTGTTTTCTACCAAAATGTTTAAACATACAATTCTAGTCATTTTTTCAGAAAATAAACTAAACTCACAAAGTTTTTCAAAATGCAACCAAACACAGGAAAAGAAAATGTTTTCTGAAAAACGACTCATTTTCCAGAAAACATTTTCCTGCTTTCCAAACGACCCTAAATGAATGTGATTCAATGACCCAGTAGACAGGGTCAAATGCCAGTATGCACAAGGGATTTGCTCACTTTGGACATAATCCTCAGTCTGTCGCTGTCGAAGTTTGAATATTGATCTTTTATCCCAAATATTATCCATTGAACCAGTTACCTAAGCCCTTGTGGGCAAAGACCAACACCCACCCTCTCGAAAAAAGTAATAATAGTCTATAAAAAAATAAAATTGCCGCATTCGTTATTAGCTATAGTTTTTGACTTGGTAACTGATTGATCGTAACAATATTTTTGTTTTTTACCCCAAAACTTGAAAATCTTGTGCAGCATAGTAAATGCATCGCTTTCAAGAATGTTATCAAGAAGAAAGTTATTGTCGACATGCGAAACCGGGAATCCGATCGACGATTGCTGGCGTTGCGACTCCAATTGGCAGTTGAACCGGCAGCGGCTGGCGGACTGCGGCATTGGGTTCGGGCAATACGCCGTCGGCGGGAAGGGCGGGCGTTACTACGTGGTCACCGACTCGTCGGACCCGGACCCGGTGAACCCGCCGCCGGGGACTCTCCGCTACGGCGTGATCCAAACGGAGCCGCTGTGGATCGTGTTCGCCGCCAGCATGGTCATCCAGCTCTCGGAGGAGCTCATATTCAACTCCTACAAGACCCTCGACGGCCGCGGCGCCAACGTCCACATCACCGGCGGCGGCTGCATAACGTTGCAGTACATTTCCAACGTCATCATCCACAACATTCACATCCACCATTGTTACCAGTCCGGCGAGACCAATATCCGGTCCAGTCCCACTCACTTCGGGTGGCGAACCTTGTCGGACGGCGACGGGATATCCATCTTCGGGTCGAGGGACATATGGATCGATCACTGCTCTCTCTCGCACTGCAAGGACGGGCTGATCGACGCCGTGATGGGTTCCACCGGAATCACCATATCCAACAACCACTTCTCCCACCATAACGAGGTGATGTTGTTGGGTCACAGCGACGATTACTTGCCGGACTCCGGCATGCAAGTCACCATTGCGTTTAACCACTTCGGGAAGAAGCTTATTCAGAGAATGCCGAGGTGTAGGCGAGGGTATATCCATGTAGTGAACAATGATTTCACGAGGTGGGAGATGTACGCCATTGGAGGGAGCGGCAATCCTACCATCAATAGTCAAGGAAATCGGTACATTGCACCCTTTGACCGCAACGCCAAAGAGGTACACACATTAACCCTTTTTTTTTTTTTTAATAGTTGGGTGGAGGCTCGTGAAGGGTCGGATACTCGGATCATGTCCAACAAGAGTCTAGTACTGCAAAAGTGGACCGAAGCTCACGGACTGGCTTGCACTTGCTTCATGGTGGGACGGGTTAGGGTCCTGAAAAAATAAGTTCACGGAAATGTGGGCCTAATGGTTCGGCCTGCTTTGACTGTACTAAGCAAGACATTGCTAAGGGATTGTTGGGCGGAGACCTTGATTTTCTGTAAGGTCAAGTCCAACACCCTATTTAAAGTTGCGTCACTATTAGGGCACATTATTGTATGGACTATAACAAAAAGTACATTTTTAATATACTGAATGTACATTATTTTTGTACTGAATGTACATTATACAATATAACGTTCACTCAGTACAAAAATAATGTACATCCCCTGAATACAATGTACATTATTTTTATACTAAATGTACATTATTTTTGTATTGAATGTACATTATTTTACAATATACAGAATATGGTCCACACAACTTGTGTAGACCATGGTCCACACAATAATGATTGTCACTATTAGTTACAGTTACAGCAGAGCTAGTTCATGGTTCGAATCCAAACCAGGATAAACTGTACAGTTAATGCATTACCAGACTAATCTTAAGCTCTCAAAACATTGCTGAATGAGCTAGACCCATGGGGCCTAACATTAACCAATTTTCACAATGTTGATGTAACATGTGACATAGGATGCTCTTATAAAGATTGAGAAAATGTATGTTTGGTTGGATAGGTGACAAAAAGAGTGGACACATCAGAAGAAAAGTGGCGGAACTGGAATTGGAGGAGCGAGGGGGACGTAATGGCAAACGGAGCCTACTTTGTAGCTTCGGGTGAGGAATTGGAAGTGAAATATGAGAAAGCGTACAGTGTGGAACCCAAATCTGCTAATTTCCTTGACCAAATCACCATGAACGCCGGCGTTCTTGTTGGCAGGTCCCTCCTCCTTTCACTTTTTCTTTTTCTCTTTCTTCCTTTTTCCTTTCAGTACCAGAGAAGCACTATCTCGCTGCTTTTTGAGCTTCCCAACTTTTGATTATTTTAGTCCGTCCTTGTGGATATCGAGATTGAAATGACATGTTCAAAGTGACTTTAACATGTTTGGAATGGAAGAAAAAAACATGAATTTTGGTACAATGTAGTGGACTAAGAGGATGTTTGTTGAAAGCAGGGGGAGGAGCAGCGGCAAGTGGACTGCTGCTGGGAATGTCACCGCCGGCGGCGATGATGACGGGAACTACTTGATGGCAATTTCCGGCGACCCGGACGACTACGATGGCGATTACGCCGGGGGCTACATGCTTTGCCCCAACTCCATTCTCTTGTATTATCTGCTAGCCATGTTAACCTTCATGTTATTGTAGTAAGAATTCAAGAGGAAAGCCCGTACGAGCTTAACTCACTGATTCAGTAGGCAGTATTTGAGAAAAGAAGAATTCAAGAGGGGAAGGGGAAAGGGAAAAAACTCTTTCTTTTGCACTTCAAAGTTCCTCAAATTTGCATTCTCTACTTGAAATCCAGCCAAGAATTCAGCAAAATGCAAGTCAAATTAAACTGTAATGTTAAAGGCATGGATTCAAGAGTTTATCATATCACATAAACTTTCACAAACCATTCTTAATTTAAGCTGTGGATCAATCACTTTGCACAATGAAAACAAAAAGAAAAAAGGGAGAACTAAAACAGAGTACCATTTACAGTGTAAAGCATGTTCTTCATGGCTTATGCTTCCAAGATTGTATAGCATTGTTGTCTATATATGCTCATGAATTCGAGCATCCGATTTAACACTGCACACCATCTACTCCTAAACCGAGCGGGTTTTTGGTGACGTGTCATTTTAGCTGCAGGCTACTAATCTCTGCCATCTTAATTCTCGCTGCTCTTCCTGTTCTGTCGCGCAAGCTGCACTTTCTGCATACTGTCTTTGGCACTCGTGGAATAAGTCGGAATCCATTTCCAGAAAGATTTTCTGAACGTTACCAGTCAGCCCTTGGATCGCTTGGTTCCAATGAGATTGTATGTTCTTTTCCATGGCCTCAAAGATGATTGGCAATATGACATTCCGGTTCTGTGCAATCAGGCTTACTATATGATCGTTATTCCACAAGAATAGGGCGCGCTCTGCAACCTGAAATACAAATCGCTTCAGAAACATCTTTAAAAAGATTCCACGATTGCAATGAGTCGAGAATAATACAAGAATGTCCCTTGTAGAGTTATAGTTGATCCAAAATTACAAGCTAAGGTAATTCTCTAGGAGATCACTGAAAACAACAAAAGTAAGATAACAATCAAGACACTTGTGTATGCCTTGGCACACAGTGCTATAGGCACCAAGTGCAACGCAAAAGGTTAGTTCTTTCAGTCCACATTAATTCATCCAATGTGAACATAGCTGAAGTGAAGATATAGTACATTTAAAACGGACATTTTTCTAAAAATTGAATGCAAAGCATCACTACAATTAAAAGTAAGGAATAAGGGTCAAATAAGCCATCGAACTGCACACAATAATGCAATTGGGTCCCTAAACTAACCAATTTCATGCAATTCCTCCAATTTGCAAGTTTCCAACAGGTCAACCCAAATTAAATTTTATTTTTAAAAAATTTAAAATTTAAAAAATAACAATTAAAAAAAAAAAAAAAAACAGAACTTCCGGCCGGAGACAGAAACTTTCTTCGTCTCCGGCCGGAAGTCCTTTTTAAAAAAAAAAAAATTAAATAATTATTTTTTAAAAAATAATTTAATTTGGGATGACCTAAAACCTGCAAATTGGAAGAATTGCATGAAATTGGTTGGTTAGTTTAAGGATCCAATTGTAGGTTTTTAGGTTCAGTGGCCTAATTGCATTATCGTGCAATTCAATGGCCTATTTGACCCTTATTCCCAAAAGTAAACATTTTTCAAATCATTGTTCCCAAAAGGTTGAATTCCTAACCCCAAGTGTCCCTCACGCCCCGGCCCAAAAGAGCATCTTGGAGGATGTAAATCATGATAACTCAGCTGAACACAAATGCTAGACCTTGGCACATGGTGCACCATACACTAGGGTGCACGTGCATCATAGTTTTTGCAATAACAACCTGATCAGACTAGTATGTTCATAGATTTTTTTAATCTTGCAACAATGAAAATATTTTATTCAACTATTCAAAGAAACCATTGTATATCTGGATCAAATTCAGTAAAATACAAGGATAAGTCAAATTGACCACAATATCCAACAACTCTAGATCAAATCCAATAAATACAAAGTGGTTTGCAGGGTCTAAATGACTTGACTTTGTCTTTTTTGACAGAGTTGTTCATTGGATTATTCTCCTAAAAGAGGCCTGAAAAATTCTGGAAGATGTATCCAAATCTTACCTAAGTTGACATCTCAAATAATGCTTTCTCATTGTCACTCTTAAAAGCTACGGGGCATAATACTTAGGCTTCAATATTAAATCCACTGCACTACTTGCATATAGAATTGGTTTCTCAATGACATAGTGAAACAGAATAGAGAAAGGGTTGAATTTTGCTAAAAAATGTAAGGACTGAAACCATGGAAACAAACCCTTCCCTATATGTGTCAAAATGCAGTACTACACCAATCCCAATGGTCACCAAAGAAGGTACAATTGCCTCTATATATATGTTTGATAATTTAGCTAAAACTAGAACCATTAAAAGCCCACAACTGATTGCTTCCTAGATGGATTGTAAATTCACATCATTACTGCTATTGAAGGGGGTGGAAGGGTTGCTACCCGGTCAGTGAAGGTTCTCAAATGAGTGAGATTCAAGATATATTGTTTGTTGATGATACTAAAAACACCATGTTCAGATTGGAAGTTGATGATGAGAAGAATTAAGAAAGTGGAAAGTGGAGAAGATAAGATAAACAACGTTTTTGGGTTTCTACTAAACTTTTTTTTTTTCTACAAATGACTGTAACTTCTTGCATCAATAAACAATATGCTTATCAACAATGCTACTGTATGTCTGTATATTAAGATGGCCAATAGGCAATAACTGAAAACCTTACATTTAGGCATAGCAGAAACATGCCAAATGTCAACTTCTCGCATGCTTTATTTTGTCCTATAAGACACTCCAAGTAGGCACAATGCATTGATCATGAACATGTAGCAAATCACGTAACAAGTAACTAACTTTTCTACACAAAGCAGCACAGGACAAACAAAGTTGATAAATGGCCCAGATGATAATTGATAAGCACCAAAGACTACAGAGCACTTGAACAAATTAATTATCTACTTAAGCCAGTATTCACCACAGAGAAAATTCAAACCAACACTGCAGATCAAGCAACCTTAGAATAAAATGAAATAAAAAAGTTGCAAATAACAATATTTTGACAGGCAATTATAAGTTTAAGGTCAGAAAAATATTTTAACCTGGGAATGTGAACTGTTAAGGCAGCGAGCTATCTGTCTAAAAAGGGGAACCATGCATCGCTGAAACTCTGACACCTGCGTAGCCTCCAGAACTTCTTCAAGTTCCCCAAGAAACAGAACCTCTTTTCGGCAATTTGTGACAGGCCAGTATTTCAACAAACCTCTTATAACAGCATCTGCCAGCTTGTAGTCCTTCTCCATGAACTGGACAATACAGTACGACAACTGCTGATGATACACTGCATTTGTTTTTGGCTTGTGGAGCGGTATGAGTGCACGGACAAGAAACAGCTTATGCTCCTCTTTCATCGGCAACGCAAATCCATTTATTATGCTCCCTAGAACCTCCAAGAGCTCACCTATACCACTATGCTTCTCTGTCTCATATATAAACTGATAAAAGATGTTACTCATTGCCTTCCTAATAAATGGACGATGCACCATGAACTTCCCATATATGCGATGAAGAATTGTTTTCAAATACTCTCTCTCCCTCGGGTCTTCGGAGTCGAATAAATCCAATAACTTCAACACGAACGAATGCTCAATGAACTGCTTTGCAACTTTCGTATCAGTATCAGATGAAAGCACATATCGCAATAGCAGCTCATATACAATCTGTAAGTGTGGCCATGAGGGCTCAAGATAGGGATCATCCTCCCCGTCAACATTTTCCGACCCACTGTTCTCGTGTGAAGCCGGAGGCAAACACCTGAATATATTAACAGATATCATCTTTACCATTTCCTCCTGATTGCTCTCAGTGATCTTCCCAGAGCCAGATTGAATAAAATCTACAAGCTCTAGAAGGCACTGCCTCTTCATCTCCTTCTCCCTAACCATCTTCACCACATCCGTGAAATCGAACTGGAAACAGCAAATCTGAAGCTTCCTGGAAAACAAGTTCTGCCGCTGTGACACCGGCACATCCCGGAACAACGGCAGGACCTCGAATGTCCCCGGCGCCGGCGCCGGCGCCCCCACAGATGGAAGATGCAACGACGGTGTTGAATTTCCCAGCGAACTACCCCTTGAAGCATGATTCACCACCACAACGGACGCGGAGACCGACCCAAAGTCTTCGGCGTCCGGTTTGGGCACCTTCTTGTGCCCTCTCTTCATAATTTTGTTCAACATCTTAACTCTAAACCTACCCCCCTAAACTATGTAAATTGCAGCGAAATTTCAAAGAAAAATTCAAGCTTTGTCAAACAAGCAGAGACTAACCCTTAACAGCAATACAAATTAGTACAAATACGAGAGAAGAAGAAGAGAAACGTACTGAAACTATAACCGTGGACTGCAGCGGCGAACCATGAGCGCCGGAAAAGGCAAGAGACGGCGGTCCGACGGAGCAAGTTTCCCGTCGATCAAGTGAGAGATACGATTGCAGAATACATATATAAGTCAGATTTGTTTTGACATTTTCATTTTCTTGGAGGACCGATTCCATAAATAAATATGTTTTGAAATTTGAATTCTTCTTTAGTTATTGGAGGCCCATATAGTTAATATAATTTAAGAGAATAAGTTAATGAAGATAATAATAATATCACAACAAAACACCTACCAACATATTCTCTCTAAAAAAAAAAAAAAAACGAATATTGTTGTTGGAAATATTTTATAATATAGTGTCATAATACATAAATACTAGGTGTTGGTTCGGATGTAACATAGCAAAACCACCTCCATTATATACTGCCCCTACCCGCAACACATCCAATTTACCATATCCATTTTTCTTTTTTAAATTAAACTTTTTTTTTTTTTTTTGTACTATTGGCTTTGTTACATTAAATTTATTAGCTTTTCAGTTTTCACTATGTGTACATTGAATTCAATTGTTTAATTATTTGTTCATTAGATTAACATTTTTCTCTTCTCTCTCAAATACTACATATTGAATCAGCGAGTTAAGTCTTTATATTAATTTCTTGTGACAAAAAAAAAAAAAAGAATCTTTATATTAATTTCTAAATTGACATGATGTAGTCCTTTTAGTTGCATGTATCAAAGAAATCAGTAGTGACAGTGTGTGGATTATATCTAAAGTGGACAGATTTCTTGTGCGCACCGACATTTAACTCTATTAACTGAGTCATTGAGTCACCTTAATTTACATCATCCTAAGTATTATGTCAAATCAGGGTATGAAGGATCTTGAGGTTGGAATTCAACGCTTTGGGAGAAGTTGCAAGTATCAAAGAAGTAAGTGAAATACTTGTACGATTTTCACTGCACCCTCTCTAGTCTCTATCCTCCTAGCAATGACTTTATTCTTTAAGTCTTCTATAGTCCTATCAAGGAAGACCTCCCCTAATGACTTTCTACAAACCATCCTATACATGTAACATCACAATAAATATTTTTTTTCAAAACATCACAATAAATATTTGATTCATGAAATGTTAGATTACTTTAGGAAATGTTAGATTATTAAGAATGTTAAATTTATGTGTTTGGTTTAAAACTGATGTTTTGTAATATAAACATGTTTGATTAAATAGTTGTTTTTATTTATTTATTAATTTTATGTTATAATGGTTGTTACCTATTTTTATGTATTTCAATAAATTATAAACTTAAAATAAATAAGAGAATAGTAAAATATAGAAGTAAATGATTTAAAATTAATTACCTAAGAACTTGAGCTTGAGAAACATTGTATGTTTTGATGAGACAGGAAAATCAATGGATTAAAATAACAAAATTAGTAATAAGTCAAGAAAATGTGAGAATACCTAATAAAGGGAATGATATCTCACATAGTCACATTCCCTTAAAATAACTAAAATACTTTTGTGGAAGTTATCTTACATTCTCTGAAAAAAATTACATAACCTAACTAAGGGCACCCCCATTAGAAGTTCTTGGTGTGATTTTTTAGAAAGGAAGGTTGATGTGGAGGAGTGACAGATGGAGGGGAAAAAGAAGCTTTTGGGTTTTTTTAGGAGCAGAGGTTTTTGGACCAATCATGTAGGGCCCGCGTGGAGAAATGGCAGCGTTTGTTTGCACATTCAATGTAAAAGTTTTTTTTTTTTTTTTTTTTTTTTAATCCTTCTATCTTCTCTTTCCTAGTCACACCTGCAAAAACTCCTCAAAAACTATAAGTATTGGGATCCTCTAAACATGACACTAAATCTATTTAGGTGTTAGACTCATTGATATCCAAATTGACTAAACTTGTCTCCACACATATAACTAACTCTTTGATTTGTTTTGAAAAAAAAAAAAAAAATTCCTATCAATACCACTACTTAACTAAACAAAAGCATGCAAATATATAATCTTTTACACAAAACATTATTCAATTTCTTGGAAGTTGGTTAATCTCAGTATAGGATAACTATGGGAAGTTAAAATCGCCAAATATTTGATGCAGAATATAAAATATATTCATAATTATTTATAAAATGATAGATGTACTCTACAAATCTATAAAAAGATGATCAATTAGCTAGCTTCAAATGTTCAAATGATCCAAGACTTGGTGTAAAACATATTTAGTTGATTAATAAAATCAATTAATAATTAATTATTTAAATTATTCTCGCATGGAAATACTTTAATTTGTCTATGTAGGCATGACTTGGTCTACAAAATTGATGACGGAGTAAAATTTAACATTAAAGATACACATACATGTAGTGATTAGTGAATGGTTTGGAAAATGACTTAATTTTACTAGTCAAATATTGTGCGCTCTATATTTAATGAATATTCAATTATAAAAAATAATAGAAATAATCAATACATTATAAATAATTTAAAAAATATATATATAAGTTTAGAAAGAATCTTATCTTATATCTATAATAAAGCCAGATGTATTGGCCACAAAAAATTGCTCCAATTCCCGCCCAAGCAATACGACACCGTTTGGTAAATGCGGTATTTGTGCATAATCCCAGATATTTTACAATTTTGAAATATTTAATTACTCTGTATAAAAGATGTTATTAATGGTGTATGTTCCTGGACTAGATTTCCTAGGCAAACAACGTATTTATAATTTATCAATATGTCTTTTCCTATTTCTAGAAAACATTTATTGATAAAGAGTAATGATCTATTGTTATGCTCAAGGTGCCTGTTCAATTCTCGATATCATCTTTGCATTATAATATATATATATATATATATATATATATATATATATATATATATATATATATATATATATATATATATATATATATATATATATATATATATATATAAACGTAGTGGTTGCAAAATTGGGTCCATGGATTTCACATAGGTCTTAGATTGCGGGAAGGAAATGGACCCAGATTCGGATGCCGATCCCATTCAGGCGAAGAAGAAAAGAAGTAGCCGATGAGGTATCTGTTTGACGACTCAGATAATAAATTTATGACTTGATATTTTTAATGAGATGTGTTCTTTGACAGGAAAATGCAAGGGATTGGGCTGTTAGTCGAAGGAGGTTCTGGGGAACTCCACGTTCAGTATGGATTAGTGAGGATGGCGAGGAGATTGTTGCTATGGATCCATTGATAAATTGGAAAAGCTTTCTGGTGAAAAGGTTTGCATTTTGTTCTATCTTGAATGATGGCTATTTTTGTAGTATATATATATATATATATATATATATATATATATATATATATATATATATATATATAGCAGAGGCTTAGAGGCATAGTGGTCGTAGGATTGGGTTCTTGGATTTCGCGTAGGTGTTTGATGCGTTGCAGTCGCGGGCGATCAATGACCACACAAGGAAAACTGCGGGTGGCCATGGTGGAGAAACCGTACATGGCGGAGGCGAGGCGAGGCAACATGCGAAGAAGAGGCAGATTGAGTTATGGGAGCAAGGATTTGGATGTTTCAATTACTTGCACAGGGTGGAGGTCGAAGATGGTGACAACTCAATGAGCGTTTTGGGTAGCTGCACAACCTCTGTTGGTTGGAAGTGGTATAGATAATGCCTACATTATGCAGGGTTTTTTTGAATGCTTATGCAGGGTTTTGTATTTTCTTATTTCCTTTATTTTGGAAAGAGTTTAAATTTTTTTTTTTCTTCTTCCTCATGATGATCCTTAACAAAACTGGTGAAAGTGGACCAATGTGCATAGGTAAACGAAAGATTTGTGAAGAACTGAATATGATAAAAGATTTGACAAAAAACTCATTGTAGAAGGTTCTTGAATGTGTAGAAATTGCAGAAAAATCATTGAGTTTATTTTGTATATTTCTTTTTCTAAAGACATTTCTTTTTCATTTGATCTTCTATTATAAATGTGATGTTTAGAATTTTAATATTTCAAACATTTAATCTGTGCATTATCATACTAACTACACACCTTTATATATATATATATATATATATATATATATATATATATATATATATATATATTAATAATTATACTTGAAAATTTATTTCGTTGTGATTAATTATACTCCTTTCATGTAATTCTTTTAATATTTTATTCCACAGTATATCATTTACTTTACAAATCATTCCACGTGCATCGCACGGGTATCATACTAGTTTATAAGTGAAAACTCTGGCAATAGAAAGAATTTTATTACTCCAATTGAATGTTTGTCATAAAATTGGCAATTGTTATCATTTTTTTTTTTTTGGGTTGTTGTTGTAACATTATATTTAATCATTTCCGGACATCAAATTTTGATTTTCTTTCCCCTAAAAATTCTTTTGACTTCTCCATATTCTGCCAACGCTTCATATTATTAAAACTCGAAGTGTTCTATTTGTTTAGGATCGTTAAAGATGATATATTTAAATGTTCACATTGTGCTCAGATGGCATGTAGTGGCTCTCTCATATGGGAGGTCATGAGATCGAGCCTCAGTGGAGGTGGTGTTGACTCTTTGTGCTTCAATAGGTTGAGAAAAGTATAGATGAACAGATACTACAATGTAATAGAGTTAATAGCCAAAAAAAAAAAAATGTTCAAATATACTCGTTAGAATTCATTGCATCATGCGTAATCGACGCTTTAAAGCTCCTAGTGCTATTAGGAGGAAGCGGATGAGATTTGAGGAGAGTGTAAGTTTCATATGCCTTTGAATTTTCGTGTTTTTTTATTGTGAATTAGAATTTGAGAATTATTTTTCATAAATAAAAATTCCCTTCTCCGAATTACAACTATTACGGAGTATTTAATAACATTAACAATTTAGAGTGGAAAATAAAACATAAGAAAGGTAAAAAAAAAAAAGTTATAAATAAAAAATAAGCATACCACAAAAAATAATATTATATTGCATTTGATTAAACCAATAATTTTTTAAAATTTCTTTTAAAATATTATCGACATTTGAATTAGTACATAAAAACTAAATTGTTGATTTAGCTGCCAGCTAAACTATATTATCTTTAAACAGTCAGACTAAAATTAGAATAATATAGGAATAAGGGTCAAATAGGCCATTCAACTGCACACCAACATGCAATTAGGCCACCCAACTCAAAAAAGCTACAATTAGGTCCTTGAACTACACAAATTCATGCAATTTCACCAAAAATGACTTGTTTACCTATTGATATGCTGACGTGTCGGTTATCAAATTTAAAAATAATTTTTTAATTTTTATTTTAATAATTTTAAATAATAAATTATTTAAAAAAAAAAAAAAAAACAGCCGGAGACCTTCGTCTCCGGCCAGCCATGGAGAACCCTTCGTCTCCATGGCTGGCCGGAGACGAAGGGAGCCCTTCGTCTCCGTTGCTGGACGGAACCCCTTCGTTTCCGTCCAGCCACGGAGACGAAGGGGACCACTTCGTCTCCGGCCAGCCAGGAGACGAAGGGCTCCCTTCGTCTCCGGCTGATGTTTTTTTTTTTTTTTTTTTTTTTTTTTTTTTTAATTTTAAAATAATTTATTATTTAAAATTATTAAAATAAAAGTTTAAAAATTATTTTTAATTTTGTAACCCACACAACAGGTAAACAAGTCATTTTTGATGAAATTGCATGGATTTGTGTAGTTCAAGGACCTAATTGTAGCTTTTTTGAGTTGGGTGGCCTAATTGCATTTTGGTGTGTAGTTGGATGGTCTATTTGACCCTTATTCCTTTAATATATTGGATTGACTATGGTAATAGATAGTCCCGACGCATTAAAAAAGAAAGAAAAAAAAAAAAGAAAAAGAAAGAGCCGACGCATTAAAAAAGAAAAAAAGAAGAAGAAAGAGAACAGATCAAAATTAAATTTAAGTAGAGGATCGGAGTGATGGGGCAATTTATATGATGGATAGGGTCCACATAGTATTATGGACCCAGTATCGAAACGACGAAGTACAAAATTTATACTTGTAAGATACAAAACTTTATAACACAAGACACAACAAACTACAACCCAAGACACATACACATGTTATATATTTATTTATTTTTTTAAAAATCTAATTTAGGTACATAATTTGTACTCATAGGCACAAAATTTCATAACATAAGACATAAAAATTTAGAACTAATTTCACTTTTGGTCCCACGACTTTAGAGTTTCTATCATTTTTGGTGCACAACTTTAAATTTTTTCAATTTTGGTGTCTAACTTTGTTATTTTTATCAATTTTGGTCCTTTCGACCAAATTGACTGTGAAATATTGCTGGATTTTACATTTTAGGGGCAAAATCGTCATCCCAAGAAAAGATATTCAATATCTAAACAAAAGAAAAATCATGTTAAGAGAAATATAAGAGTTTGACAATCGTCGATGCTATAAATCTCATAGATCTGTGTCTAGTTTCTGTCCGTCTTCCCAATTATTCTCATCGATCAAACACTTATAGATATGATTTTAGAGTGATTTTGTTTAGATATTGAAGATGTTTCATTGGGATGATGATTTTACCCCTAAAAATATAAAATCCGGCAATATTTCGTCGTCAATTTGGTTGAAAGGACCAAAATTGATAAAAACAACAAAGTTAGGCACCAAAATTGAAAATTTTTAAAGTTGTGCACCAAAAGTGATAGATCCTCTAAAGTCGTGGGACCAAAAGTGAAATTAATTCTAAAAATTGAACTTATAATTAAGACACAATTACTAATTTGTTTCAAGTACAGAATTCATACCCTTAAAGTACAAAATTTTTATAACACAAGACACAAAAATTCACAATATAAAACACATACACATGCACCAGGATCTACATGCAATGTGAACCATGGTCTATATATGGTATAAGGATTGGAGTGATAGAATATAAAGTAAATATTGATTTTAATTAAAAAATTATGCACCATATGCCTACGATTTTTTATGCGTAAGGCTATCTCCACATATGTAACTCTCTTTCACTTTTAAAATGCCACATAATTAAATATAGCGCTTGATTGGAGAGAATTATAATCCATTCCCACCTAATTCCCATATAATTTCGAACACATGCATGCAAATTCATTCGCTTGGTTGGAGGGAATTATAGTGCAATTCTGCGAAGTTAAAATTCCCTCATTTTTAATGAATTAGAATCTCATGCACCCCTTAGTATTTCAATTCCATGAATTTTAGGAAGAATAAAAATAACATTGAAACAAAATTAACCATCTTTAAAAAAAAAAAAAAAAAAAAACCTAAAAGTGATGTTTGATCTCACTCTTTTGATTATAGCATGTCGTCTTTTTCAACTCTCAACACAGAACGTCAATTAGTAATCCAACCTCAATCAAATATGTTTTTTCAAAACTCTCTTATCTATTTTATTGCTTTAATTTTTATATTTAAATTACAATGGCAATACCAGGACTATGTGGTTTAATGGTATCTGAGTTGGACTTCTATTTGAAAGATTATGAGTTCGAGCCTCAGTAGAGTTAGTAACTTTCAAAAAAAAATAATTTACGGTGGCTATATTATTTTCAAATATTCAAATTACGAGTTGTTGACTTTTTATTTTCGTATACCAATTACGGTTAGAATATTATAATCTTCTATATTTTATTATGTAAATTTTGTAAATTGTCAAATTAAAGAATGGTCGCAAAAAGTTATTTAAAAAAATTATTATTTTCCGTGACCCTTTCTTCAAAGGTCGTGAAAATTTAACGTTTTTTTTTTTTTTAGAACGTCCCTTTTGTTTAAAAAGAGTCGTAATGTCTTATTAGTTTATTTATAATTTTGTCACCACACATGTTTTAAAAATAATAATAAAACCAAACACTACCCTTTTTTTAAGGGTTGCGAAAAGTATGATTTTTATTTTTATTTTTATTATTATTTTTTTTTGCACTAGTGATTTTTAGTTGATAGTATATGCACTCACTACAAAAAAACACGAAAATAGCGACGGACAATTTTCGTCGCTAAACCATATGCGAGGGATTAACGACGGATTTGGTCCGTCGCTATATTGAGCGTCACTAGAATTTAACGACGCAAATTATTTCCGTCGCTACCCTTAGCGACGGAACTCTGCGTCGTTAGACAAAAGTAATCCGTCGTTAAATTCTCCCGGCGACGGTTTTGACTACAACGTTTGCGAGGGAATAATGACAGAATGTTCCATCGGTACAGTTAGCGACGGATATTTCGTCGGTAAATAATCAAAATATCCGTTGCTAAATGCCTACCACGACGAAATCATGACGACCTTTATAACGGACTAGCGACGGATGATTCCGTCGGTACCTATAGTCTCGGAAATATCCGTCGCTATCGTCCGTCGCTAATGTTATCGACGGATACAAGTCGTCGCTAGCTTGTTTTTATTATTTAAATGTAATACCATGTAGCAACGGTTTAGTGACGGAAATATCCGTCGCTACATTTAACTACGGAATTGTTCCGTCGCTATTTCGTTACCAGTTTATATTTTAATTAAATCATTAGCTACGGAAATACAATAATATATGTCTGTAGCTAAATTTTAAAAACTAAAAAAAAAAATAATTACTAATAAAAATCTCATACCTACAAAATATACATATAATATACTACACCAATAATATAATTGTAAAATATATTATATGAAAACAATCGTACTCAATAACAATAACAAAAGTAAACTGCTATATAATGTTAATCTAATCATTAAAAATAACAACAGTACCAAATATATTAATAAACATAAACTAATCATCTCCTAAGTTTTTATCATTTGAATTAGCAGATTGTTCAACTTGGGTAGTTGTAGGTGATGACATAGACGTGGATAACATCCCATTGTGACGCAAGTCATCCATCAAACTTGTAATTTTAGCCTGCATTTTAGCCTCCATCTTAGCTCGCATAGTCTCTATCTGTTGATTTACCATCTGATCTCCTTCATTTCATCTGGGCGACACCCAAAATATGTGACAAGTTTAAATTTGGATCATGTAACATGAGACTCAATCTCATGACCTTCCACATAGATAAGGTCATTACATACAATCTAAGCACAAGGTACTTGACGACATTGTATCATTTTAATTATACTTCAATTTCATTCGACAATATACGTTTTTAGTTTTATTTTCTACACACACTAGTTTCATTATAATAACGATGAAGTATCATTTTAAGTACACTTCAGGTTCATTTGACAATATAAGTTATTGTATGAGCTCTATTTTGTAGTTTCATTTTCTACCCATACTAGTTTCATTATAGTAAGTAGTAACGCTGAAATTTCATTTTAATTATTTTTGTTGGATATTGGTTAATAAATCTATGCACAAAAAATATATAAAATATATATTTGTCCCGAAAAAAAGGAATTTAATTTATAGAAAATTAAATCCAACCAATTTTGGTTCAAAACCAAAATTATATATATATACAGTGTACATATATATATATATATATATATATATATATATATATATATATATATATATATATATATATATATATATATATATATATATTAACCAACTAGGGATTTATTTTATCAAAATAATCCCACCACAACTAGTACGAAACTAGTACAAGGATTTAATCTTTTCGAGATTAATCGCACCACTTGGTCCGAAACCAAGAACAAAATAAAAGCAAGAACGGGTTTCTAACCTGAGGTTTTAACCCAACGCGAAGAAAGAAGAAGCATAGGAAGCCCGAGTCGTGTGTACACACACTCTCTTTAAAACCAATTCGGCACCTCCCAAGGGTGCTAGGATCGTTGTGACGTTAGTCTCCCAGGATAAAACCGACTACGACTTTGGCGTTCGAGCACTCCAACCCAAAGTCCGACGAACTAGAACACAAGTTGAGCACTCCGATGTTTTATAGAAGATGTTGGCAGCAATTTTCCTCTTTTGAAATCAAAGGATGAGAGTTTGAGAGAAAACTAAAGATTTTGTGATTTTCAAGAACGAAGTGAAAAAATTCTGCCAACCACACAAGGTATTTGTAGGAAGATAAGCGAATAAATAGCATATTCATGACCATTAACCAACATAAATCCAAGATTTAATAATTGGATAATAACGTTTGAAACGGTCGTAATTATTATCGTAATAATTCCAACGGTCACGAACTTAATACGCAATTAATTCGTACCGACCATAACGACCCGTTTCAAAATATCTGAGTGACCGAGAAGTCCATACAAACTCGAAAGTTTAACGAATTGAGACCGGAAACCACACCCGAGTGGTCCACAAGCACCAAAACGGTGCAGCACGAAAGTAGCTCACGAAAGGGGAGCACGAAAAGAGCTCACAACTCCAACTTTCAGCATGAAACTAAAGCTTATAATTAAGCTTTCAATTTGCATGCACTTTCGTCCAGCATGAAAGCATAGCACGAAAGGTGCTAAAATCTCAATTCACTAATTAAGCAACCAAAGCTTAATTACACTTAAGCTCTACAACTTTCGTGCAGTGCAACGAAAGTTATTAAAATGCTGATTTCTAATTAGCATTTAAGCTTAAGTTTTTGACTTATCTCAAATAGGTTCACTTTGAGAATCAATTTCTCATTCACCTATTACCCATTTTGAGCGTACATTATATTAAATTCTTCATCTCACTACGAAGAACCCGAATCAACTTTGACCCGACCCAAATCGAAAGTGGACCCACATATATTTGTACCACAAAATAATCACTCAAAATGCCATTTTAAGCAAAAATTCCAACAACTTTTAGGTTCATTTGACAATATATGTTATTATATGAGCTATATTTTTTAGTTTCATTTTTCACACACACTGAGTTAGTTTTATTATAGTAACGCTGAAGTATCATTTTAATTACGCTTTAGGTTCATTTGGCAATATACGTTTTTGCATGAGTTTGTTTTTAATTTCATTTTTTACACATTAGTTTCATTATAGCAATACTAAAGTATAATTTTAATTCTACTATATTTTTATTTGACAAATATATATACATGTATGTAACGTGATAAGCCATTGATTGACGATAATGACAAGAAAAAAAAAAAAGGCACCATATTGCACCATGATTCACCGTATAACAATCGAAAATAAGTTGCAGTATGTGTTATTGGCAAATTATGCCCTGGACCCGTGTCCACAATGAATTGTGGCCCATGACATGGGCCCAAAACGACGTCGTTTTTAAAAAAAAAAAAACGCGTCATTTAGTTAAAAAAAAAAATCGCGCGCGTTATGCCGTTAACGGCGTTATATTTTTTTGGATTATGAATGTACAGTTATGCCGTTATGAATGTACAGTTATGCAATTATGAAATTATGAACACAGAGCTCTAACATTATGAACTTACAATTATGAACATATATAGTGATAAAATTATGATCACGGAGCTTTAAAATTGTGAATATAGAGTTTCGAAAATTATGAATGTACAGTTATGGAGTTATGAATGTACAGTTATAGAGTTATGAATCTACAGTTATGGAGTTATGAATGTACAGTTATGAGATTATGAATCTACAGTATGGAATTATGAATGTACAGTTATTGATCGAATTATGAACAAAGAGCTCTAACATTATGAACTTACAATTATGAACATATAGTGATAAAATTATGAACATAGAGCTCTAAAATTGTGAACATAAAGCTTCGAAAATTATGAATGTACAGTTATTGAGTTATGAATGTACAGTTATGAAATTATGAATGTACAATTATTAACATATAGTAATAAACATATAGTAATAAAATTATGAACATATACTCCTGTAACGAAGTAGTCTGAAATTTAAAAAGAAAAAAAAAAAAAAAAAAAGAGATAACAGTGCCTAACGGCACTGTTACCCGTGTCCAGCAAGCATGCTGGACACGGGTCCAAGCATAACGATTGTTACATTATTTGCGCCATACATTTTCTTGGGCTCCACTATGAAGTTCCATTATGTAGATCAAAGATTATCTCAACGTAAGCAAGTTAGAGGCCCAAAAATAAGTATAATCAGTCCAATAAAAATTTCATACCGTATTTTTTTTTTAATATTCCTTAACCAAAATAGATGAAATTATTATTTTCCCTAACTATTAGATTATTTTTATATTTAATTCTCAAGTATTATTTTTATGACATTTATTTAGTTCATGACTTCTATTTTCTATTACATTTTGTTATTTTGACCAAATCTCTAATGACCCGTTTGAGTCGCAAAAAATAAGGAAAATTTGTTCTTCAAATTTGAGTAAAAAAAATAAATTTACCTTATTTCGTTGATGGGGATAGAATTTATTCCAATGCAAAGTGAATTTCTCAAATTTAAGGAAAGTGAATTCTTAGATCTCATTAAGTATTTTATTTGTCACACTTTTTGAAAAAAAAAATAAAGTACAACATGAATTTCATATTACTTATTTTCACATATCTTTAGTTCTTTACTATGTAGGCGTATTTGAGTTCTTATATTATTTATTCTCAACAATTTATTTTTCACCGATCAAATAATTTAATCAATATTCGAAGTAATTTATTTTTCATGAAATTTAAACTTAAATCCTTCTTAATTATATTTTCACAAACCAAAGAGGTTATAATAGAGAATAGCTCAAATGAGTTTAAGTTTAAGTTTAAAATCATACTAGATTGAACATCTTTACACCCAAAAAAAAAAAAAAAGTCTCTTAAGTATCATTTTGTCATATTTAATGCATACCTTTAATTTTCTTGCCACATTAAATCATAAGAGACTAAACATGCATGTGATATAATAATCATAACAAAAAAAAAAAAGAATAAATAATTCAAAAATATATGTGCCTATTCGGCCCAAGTTGATGAATTTTGGCATATTATACCATGGATCAAAGTCAATCTTGCATTATGGATCTTGGTCTAAAATGACATTCAAATTATGTATCGACAGTTAATATGTTATGTGTCTTCATCTAATACTTTACAAAAAAAAGTGAAAATAGCAAAGGAATGTCCATTTAACAAAAAAATTAAAATTAAAATCTTCATTAAGTTGTCGTTATTCCATCATTAAATTAACCGTCGCTATTTTCACGTTTGTTTGTAGTAATATATTATATGTTAACTGTTTTTTTTTTCTTCTTTTGGTGTAAATCACCTCGTTCCAAGTCCACCAACTAACCCTCGCTCATTTCGAGAGGCACAAAAGCTGGCCCAGAGGGAATCGTCTCTTGTGAGAATTGAATTCGGGTTATCCTAAAATTATTCCCCATAATTCCCACAAAGAGGCAAATGAACTACCCTGTTGGGTTACATAATGTGTTAAGTATAAGCACATAACAGTTAACAAGTTAAGATTTAAGTGCCTTCCATTAATTTATATGCACATGCAAAATCTATTAATAATTGAAGACACATAATATATTACTGTAGACATATAATTTTTGGATCAAAGTCAATAAGGTGGGCTGGTATAACAATTGGATGAATTTATACACATAGAAGCGATATGTAGAATGTTAGGAATATAATAAATAAAACAACTTTTAAATCTCACATTATTACAAACTTTCCTTCTGCGTGTTAAATCAATTTGACGTTTCTAACTTGTACATATGATGATATAATAACATCTAATTAAAGATGTTAACTTGTAAAATTGACAAATAAAATTAAATGAATCATGATAGGGGAATGACCGCTGGGCTCAAAAGAAATTGGATCCGATCCAAGGATTTATAGAACGATTGGAAGTCATAGCAAAGTTCGGAAGGGCTTACGTGAGAAGAAAAGAGAATTAGAGGTGTGAATTGGGTTAAAGATCAAACTTAAGGAGTGAAAGTACAAAGGTTGAATGGATTAGGTATAAAGTGAAGAAGAGAAAAATTTGGGAGCCAAAGTGCAGCAAGACATAAAGTATATGGACACAAGGTGCAAAGACTGGGAATAGGGCAAAGAATGGGATAAAAAATGAGAAGGGACATAAAATTCGGGGGTGTAATAGAATGCAAATGTGAGGAAAGTGGGCTGGACAAGATAGACTTGGGGGATTGTTTGGCAAATAATGAAAAAATAGGAGAACAAAAAGGAAGGACGCAAGAACACCTTTTGGCCCTTACTTTCGCTGACGCCTCTACGCGGCAAATTATATTATGCACGCGGTGCATAATCGATTATGTACCGCGCGTCTTTTTTTTTTAAATGAAAATTAATAGTGTTTATTTCCGCCGTTTCGCACCCTTTTGCAAAAAGTAACTCTGTTATTCAGTGTCATTTTGTATACACTGCAGTTTCAGTTGAACACAACTACAGTTTCATTTCGATATAACTATAGTTTCATTCGATATTTATAGACTCAAATATGTGAAAATGTTATTTAATTTTATTTTATATACACTATAGTTTCATTAAAACACAACTACATGATCATTTTGATATAATTACAGCTTCATTGTACAATATACACTCAAATATGTGAAATGTTATTCAGTTTCAGTTTATATACACTGCAGTTTCATTTCACTATAACTACAGTATCATTTTAATATAACTGCAGTGTCGGTTTGGATATACTGTAGTGTCAGTTGGTGTTTAATATACCAAACAAACGGACTCCGTTAACTCTAACGACGGGCCGTTTCTTTACTTAAAGAAACGGCGTCGTTTTTGACCGCGGTGCACATGCACCGCGGTCTATAATATAACGACTGCCTCTACGCCCGACCGCGAGTGTGGTTTGAGGTGTGGCGAGTGACTGTTTACTGGGTTTTGTGCTTAGGTGTGCGGCCGGTTGGGGGTGGTTTGGCAAGACATGTGGGTGGTGTAAAATTCTTGGGCACTCTCGTTCACTCATTCTTTGTGATTTTCAGCCTTAGAAATACTATAAATATGGGCAAATTATATCGTGCACCGCGGTGCATAATCGATTATGCACCGCGCATCAAAACGACGTCGTTTTATTTAATGAAAAGAAACGGAATTCGTTTCGCACCGTTCCGTAAAAAAATAACTCTATTCTTCATTTTCATTTTGTATACACTGCAGTTTCAGTTCAACACAACTACAGTTTCATTTTGATATAACTACAGTTTCATTCAATATTTATACACTCAAATATGTGAAAATGTTATTTAAATTTATTTTATATACACTATAGTTTCATTAAAATACAACTACATGATCATTTCATATAATTACAGCTTCATTGTACAAAATACACTCAAATATATGAAATGTTGTTCAGTTTCATTTTATATATACTGCAGTTTCATTTCACCACAACTACAGTATCATTTTGATGTAACTGCAGTTTCATTTGATAATATAAAAATAATACGTGAGGCAGTGTCAGTTTAGATACATTGTAGTGTCACTCCGTTAACACTAACAGAGTGTTGTTTCTTTACTTAAAGAAACGACGCCATTTTGATGCGCGATGCATATTCGATTATGCACCGCGATCCACGATATAACGACTGATAAATATGGGTTTGGGGTTAGTTTTCTTCAAATATGAAACTTAACTTCATTAGTCCATTGTTTTTTTTTTTTTTTTTTTTTTTTTGGGTGGGGTGGGGGGGGGGGGGGGGGGGTGTAATTTACGTAATTTGTCCAAAAGTTGTAATAGTCTCAATTAGCTAGGGTTGGGGTTTGGGCAATTGACTATATTATTTATTGTTTATATTTATTAATTATTTGGAGTTCGATTGTAATGTTCTAAAGTTTCTAGGGTCATATTTGGCAACATAGTTAACTCATCAGTTAATTTTGATTTGTTTGACCACTATTAGCTGTTTAAATTGTTAAACAGCAAATATGAGTGTTTGGTTAATTAATTTTTTTTAAACAATTTATTATTCTAAAATGCTAAAATTCAAAAGGATGTTTAAAACAACTTTTTGAGAAAGTCATTTTTACATATAATCAGCTATCAATTAATAGTTAATTTATCAAAAATCTTTTTACAATCAGCTAATATTATCAACTATCAAACCCATTAATTAACCCAACCAACTAACAACTATTTACCAAACACCTCAAGATCTAATTAATATTATACAGTAATTCCTCCGCATTTAGGGTGGTTCCAATTTATTAAAAAACCATCAAATCAAATCTTGAATCATATATAGTTTGATACACAAGACTCTTAAGCAAATGGTAGCGGACAAGCAAAGTCGCCCACCTTAGCTATCGTTATTGTTAGTGGTTACATGGACCGCAATCATGTGTGGGTTGGACAAGGAGAGTGAGTGACCCTCCAAGAGGAAAATCATACAAAGCCACTAGTGTATAAAAGTAATACTAATGTTTTGGTGTGGAATATATACACCAATAAACAAGGATATTAATTTTTTTAAAACTCACTAATAACAACTTGCATTGGAGTAATTGGTAATCAAATACTAATGTAATTATTAAAAGGTCGATGTTTTAATTTTTTAAATGACATATTATGTTAAAGAGTTTTGGCTTAATTTTTTTTTTTTTTTAAATAAGATTGAATCTGAATTAGTTTCATAGTGGGGTTACGAGATGTTACATGTATAAAGTATATAAAAGAAAAAAAGAGAAAAAAAAAAAAAAGGAAATATTTAGTAGAAGAAAAACGCCTACTACATGAATAATAATACAGTGTAACTTTCATACACATACCATTTTTCTTGTTTGATTTTTCAAAACAAACCAGCATATATATAATGATAAGTAAGAACTAAGAATGACATAATTTAATGATTGAAAAATATATATAAATATCTTTTATGTTCAGTGATTAATGGTGATGAATTCAAGACACAGTCCGTTGAATTTTACAAGATCCAATGGAAGGATATAGCAACATGACCCCAGTTTGGATCTCAATCAAACCAAGGATTCGATTTGGTGATGAGAGAAGGCAAGCTGCCAAGCAGACAACATAAAAAAGTCAAAGTTTTCGCTGTCTTTTACCATCCAATAGTTATTGCGCGTGGTACGTGGTTCACACAACCATATAGATGGACCACGATCTAAAAGCGACGTCATTTTTTTTTTTTTTTTTTACGCGACTCACTGCAATATATATTTTTTTATAACTTATAATATATATTATTTTAAGACCGATCCTGAGCATGTCTAACATGTGCGACCGCACAGAGCCCCCAATTTTTGAGGGCCCCATATTTAAAAAAATATATATGTATATATAGTATATTTGGACAATTTGTTAAGGTAAACTTGAGCCCAATTGACAATTACTTTAAAAACTCAAAAGAAACGTGTGTGTGTGTGTGTGTGTGTGTGTGTGTGTGTGTGTGTGTGTGTGTGTGTGTGTGTGTGTGTGTGTGTGTGTGTGTGTGTGTGTGTGTGTGAGAGATTTGTACTCAATGTGCGTGAGTGTTGTGCTTAATGTGTCTGAGATTTGTACTTAATGTGCGTGAATGTGTAAAATGCAGCAGAAAATATTGATGTCAGCTTATTCTCCATCCCCAGTAGCCATTGCCCCCTCCCTGATGATGATGATGCGGAGGAGGGCTATGTTGGTTAAGAATTATGGGAATAATACAACAGAAATTCAAACTTAGCTGGTTTGCAAATTTTGCTGTGCGTGCGTCATCTATATAAACATTCAACTGCACTGAAGGTAGCTGATAATCCAGAATCCATGGCCAAATTGAAGGAAGAAGTAACAAGAAGCTTTGGCCTTAATGTGCGTGAGTTTTCTGTTCTGCTTCCTTCTGAGCTCGTAATTCTGAACTACTCACGCATATTAAGCACAAATCTCACGCACATTAAACACAATACTCAGGCACATTAAGTACAAAACTCACGCATATTAACATTACGCACATTAGGTACAAATCTCAGGCACATTAAGCACAACACTCACGCACATTAATCCACCGCACAACCGCACGGGAAGCCACAAATGCACCTGAACCCTTCCATATATATATATATATATATATATATATATATATATATATATATATATATATATATATATATATATATATATATATATATATATATATATATATATGATAGTACTAATTCCACGTAATGCGGTCAAAGTAAACAACACGACCAAGTTAAAGCAAGTAAAGTCTTTTATTGATCGTGAAGAAGGACCTAATACAATCTAAAATGGCTATTCCGAGGGCCGACTGACTGCAGTCGGACAGCTCTGTAAATAGCCTATCAATCGTTCAAAAAGTCCCTCACACTGTTGCCACCGTGGGTATTTATAGCCGCTAGGCTGGAAACACCATTCTGGCCGGCCGACATGTAACCCACGTAGCAACCACGTGTCTCCACCCCGCGAGCCCTGCCAGTCAGCGCGTAACGTTACCACGTGCTTCTTCTCAGCTCTCTCATCCAAGGGCCATCGATCGGATGTTGAAGACGTCGGTCGGGAGATACACCGGTCGGGTCCGGCCGGGTTCCTTCAGGAATATCCGACCTGTAAACCTGCATAAACAACGTGACAATAAAACACGTGGCGTACCGGTCGGGGTATTCCCTACCAATATATATATATATATATATATATATATATATATATATATATATATATATATATATATATATATATATATATATATATATATACTAATCTCTTCATTCCCTTCCCTACATTTTGATGGTTTTCAATTCCTAAATCTCAATTGACAAGTATCATTGTTGATTAACAATTAGCATCTTCAATCGAAACCTTCTACTAATTAGCAATTTCCATTATTTTTATTTTTTAATTCAATTTTCAAATCTCAATTAGCAACTCTTAAGAGAGATGAACAATGTGGTGATATTGATGGAAATAAATTGTATATTGAGCTAAAATTGTTTAGAGAGGTTTTATCGTAAGAAAAGTTAGGGGCAATGAATATATTGAATTTATTGAAACATATGGGTTATTTACCAAATGTTACTATTGTACGTCGAATATTATTGACTATCCCAATTACTATTGCCTCTATAAAAAGGAATTTTTCAAATTTGAAATTGTTGAAATCATACTTACGATCAAGTGTGTTGCAAGAGAGACTCAATGGAATAGCTCTAATCTCTATTGAAAATGAGCTTTTGGAAGAAGTCGATATCAAAAGTTTGGTAGATAATTTTGCGTCTAAATGTGCACAGCGCATGTCAATTTTTAAATCAAATTTTAGATGTATTTTTTATACAATATTTATATTTTGATACATCGTTTTGAACAACTATTATTTATATATAGAAATTACTTAAAAAGAGGACTCCAAATTAAGATATTGCACATGACCTCAATTTTTATTGGAACATCCCTGATTATTCTAAAGCATAATGCGCATTATTCTATCTCATAAAGTATATTATCTTACCTCAAAAATTTCATTAATCTAACACATAAAATGCATTAATCTAACATATAAAATACATATATTATTCTAACATATAAAGTACATTATTCTAACATATAAAGTATATTATTCTAACTCATAAAATATAATAACGTCGTTTTAAACCGTGTTCCTGCACCACAATCGCATGCTTGCAACTTGTGGATAATTGCATTGTTTTTCCACTCATTTGGCAGCTTCTAAAGAAGATATGACAGGCTTTAGACAAAAAGATCAAAGATTTAAGGATAACGTTTGACTTTAATGTATTATGATAAGTCATGGAGGATTCGATAAACTCTTTATGGGTTGCTGCTAGATATGTTAGACAGCCCTAATCCCGAAGCTGGTCCAGTTTCAACAATTATTGTAACGAGAACGTAACGTACTTCAATTGGTTGCAATGCATTTTCGATTGAGACTATTTCAGATTTAATTTTAAGTGATATGATTAAAAATTCAATATAATACCGCGTTATTTGTAATCTTATTTTAATCGTTAACAAATTAATAATTAATTGAAAGAGCTTCACTACTCAAACTTATAACAACATGAGACATGAATTGATGTGCCATGTTGACCGAACCAAGTCCCACAACCACAAGGCCCCATCATTAATATAATGTGTGTTGGGTCGACATAGTCCAATTTTTAAAAATAATTGGTTGACCCGATTCCATCCGTTTAATTTATTAAATTTGTAAATTAATAATGAGAAAAATGCATATTTTGTTCTTTAATTTAGTCGTTGAAGAGGAAAATTTTAATGAAGAAGGTTGTCAATTCAAGTAAAATTTTAATAGAATTTAATAATTTTGATTCTTTTTGAAATTAAAATTGTAATATTTTTTTAAGAGTTATGGGTATATTATGACGATAAAAAGTTATAGACTAAAATAGCTAGCAAGAAATAATTGAGGGGTTAAAATGCATTTTTTTTCATTAATAATATTTTGAACTTTGTTTACATATAAATTATAATTAAAGCTATAAATTTTAATCATATATATATATATATATATATATATATATATATATATATATATATATATATATATATAGAGAGAGAGAGAGAGAGAGAGAGAGAGAGAGAGAGAGTTAGGATCATATGAGCAGTGGCGGACCCAGGAATCTACTTCAGTGGGGGCGAAAAATTAAACCTAATGAGATATATTTTTTAAAAATGAAACACTTAGAGACCGAGTCATAAATATTGTTGACTAGAGATAAAAAATCAAAATATATCAAGACAAAAAAATATTTAAAACAAAATATAAAACATAATTAATTACATAAAATAATTTGAATGAAAACACATTATAAATCACTCATCTTACTATTAATATTAAAAAAAAAAAAAAAAGAGAAGAAGTCTCAATAATACAAATAAAAAAAAATTCAATTAGAATTCTCATTATTAATATTAAAAGATGTCAAGAACAAAAGTTCACTCATCAATATTAAAAATGACAAAAATGAAGGCAAACCAAATAAAATGAAAACAAAAATACAACCTGTAGGATTCAAACTCTAGCTATCTAGACTCTTATTACACAATTCAAGGGATTAGAACTGCCATCTAAGCTGAACTAACTGTTGGTTTAATTTTAGTATATATAATATATATAGTATATATATGTGGTGGGTGAGTGGGGGCAGCTGCCCCCACTGCCCCCACACTAGGTCCGCCACTGCATATGAGAACATGTGCTTAGGTGAGAACGTGAGAACACATCATGTACATCCATCTAATATTTTTTAATGGTCTAGATTAGATTAAGTGTGTGCGAACGCGCATTAAATGTGTGCAAACACACTCAATCGCGTTTGCACACATTTAATGCGCGTTCGCACACATTTAATGCGCGTTCGCACACACTTAATCTAATCTAGACCATTAAAAAATATTAGATGTATGCACATGATGTGTTCTCACGTTCTCACCTATGCCCATGTTCTCACTGGAACTCTACCATATATATATATATATATATATATATATATATATATATATATATATATATATATATATATATATATATATATATATTGAAAGGTTCCAGTGCGGTTGAATGCTTCCTGTGCGGTTGATTAATGTGTGTGAGATTTGTACTCAATGTGCGTGAGTCTTGTGCTTAATGTGTCTGAGATTTGTACTTAATGTGCGTGAGTGTGTTAAATGTGCGTGAGTTTTGTACTTGAGGTGTGTGAGTCTTGTGCCTAAGGTGCGTGAGTAGTGTGTTTAATGTGCGTGAGTGTGTTCTTCATCCACTGCTGTCCACTGCTGCATTTTCTTCTTGTTTTTGTTTCGAAGTGGTGGAGGAATGGATGTTGTCTTGTTTTGTTTTGCATACTGAGGGGCCTTTTGAGTTTTCTTACCACCCTCCTCAGTCTCCTTTGTTTCAGCCTCATTCACAATGTCTTTTATGCTCTCGCAGATTGAAACATTTTCGCTCTTATTAGTAGGTTCGCTGCCACTAGGGATGTCAATTTAGCCCGAACCCGATGGGCCAACCCGAAAAAAACTGAAACCGACAGGGCTATGGCCCGAACGGGCTAGCCCGATAAAACACATTAGCCCGAAACCGATTAGCCCGATGCTCGATAGGGCTAGCCCGACAACCCGAACTATTGAAAACTATTCTTTATTATAGAAGTGATGTGAAATCTAACATATATGGAATAATTATTATACTTTTAAATATATATATATATATATATATATATTAAATTAAAACTTAAATTTTTAGTTTTTTAAAATTTAAATCAACATTAATCTAATATTTTAATTAAAAATTGATGAGGACGGAATTCTTCGTCCCCGCCAAATTCTCCGCGGGAACGTAAATAGGGACTATTTTTAATTTTTGGTTGAGGACGGAGATGGGGAGTATACTTCTCGCCCCGCCCCATTCCGTCCCGCCCCGCCTCGTTGTCATCCCTACTCTAAATATGGGTACTCACTTTCAGTTTCTAATTTTAGTTCAGATGGTTCAACCCGCCCGATTAGCCCGACAACCCGAAGTTTAGGGTTAGGACCAAACCGAACCCGAGAATAAAATATTAATAAACCGATTAGCCCAACAGGGCTAGCCCGAAACCGAGTGGGCTGGCCCGATTGACATCCCTAGCTGCCACCACCCTTCTTTCTCAATCTTTTCTCTCTCTCCTGTACAGATAAAACATAAAATCAGAACAACCATATGTGCGTTTACATATGTCCATCCATTCACACACAATCAGAAAAGCTTCACCAACCTTCTCTTTCTGTTCTGCTTACTTCTGAGCTCGTAATTCTGAACTCAACTCACGCACATTAAGCACGAACCTCACGCACATTAAGCACAATACTCATGCACATTAAATACAAAACTCACGCACATTAAGTACAAATCTCAGCCACATTAAACACAAGACTCACGCACATTAAGTATAAAACTCACGCACATTAATCAACCGCACGGGAAGCCACCAAATGCACCTGATCCCTTATATATATATATATATATATATATATATATATATATATATATATATATATATATATATATAGGCGGGTTCAGGTGCGGCGGTGTCTTACGGTGCGGTTATTTCTTACGGTGCGGCAACACTAATAGTTTACCAAATATGCACCATCAACGTTAGGAAATACACCACACAAAACAGAGTAAACAGAGCCCTGCATCACCAAACACACACCATTAGGTGTGAGTAAAAACACCATACACTGTTCGGAAATACACCATTGGGGGTGGTGAGTTATATGGTGTGTTTTTTTGAGTATGTGGTGTATTTTGTGATGTTTTATTACATTTCATTGGGGTGTGTTTTTATTACACTGTTGGTGCATATTGTTAACACTGTTGGTGTATTCTGGAATTTGACCGCACCGCCGCACCGTAAGATCCCGCCGCATATGAGCGCTCTTCTATATATATATATATATTTCTTAGATGACGAGAGAAACTTGCATCCATTACTCAAAAGTGTACACTGCGTAAACCCCACATTATGACCTTTTGCCAGACCACAAGGAGGTAAATCAGTCTAGATTATTATCCGGCAAATTATTCTGTAGACACGGGTTCACCTGAGTCTACCTTGCAAGGTGGACTTGGTCCAAAAATACACAATTTATATACTGAATGTTCACAATTTATATACTGAATGTTCGCAATTTTTATATACTAAATGTTCACAATTTTACATACAGAATGTTCACAATTTACATATTGAATGTTCACAATTTACATACTGAATGTTCAGTATGTAAATTGTGAACATTCAATATATATAAATTGTGTATTTTGACCCGCGCAAAGTGGACCCTGGTCTATGGCATATATAACTGTCGAGATTATCCATAGCTAACCAAGTTAAACCCACTCTGAGTCAAATTTGAAGCATTGTGATTACCAAGCCAATAGTCTGACCAATTTGATTAGAGTTGCCTCCATCGTCATTATAAATTTGTACAATTGTCAAATTATATGTCATTTGACATTTATAAAGTTAAATATTATTCTTTAGAACTCAGAAACTTAAAATTTTGAGAATCACAGCAAGTTTAATTTAGAAATTAAAATTAAATAATTAATATAACTTACAAGTTATAACAAATTAATATAAAGTACTATATTAAGAATATTTAATTTTATTGAGATAAATGTAATACTCTTTATAAGAGGTTTTGGAATTAATTTTTCTTATATGTAAAAAAAAAAAAATCAATCTATTATATTTTAGTACAATATTTCTTATATAGTACAACTTCATCAAAATATATATAATACGCTTACATAATATATCATCAAACTTTTCATATATATCTGCGCACGTAATTGTATAATGTATGAATGTATGTATCATTGAATTATTTCGATCATATTTTTACTGGTTGTGATGAATTCCTACCTACCAAATAGTACGTGTTTATGAAATGTCTCCATCTCCAGCATGCAATTCCATTACTATATATTATTCTCTCAATTCCTATCACTATTTCGTCTAAATTTCGAATATATTCGAGTGTCAATTATAGCGTGTTACTCCCATACCATCAACAACTAAAAGCAGTACATTTGTATTCTTTATGGAGACTCCTCAAATGCCTCCAAACCCAGTAAGAGAAGTTGAACCACAGAAATCCTTGTGCCGTAAAAATTTAAAGTTTGTGTTTACAACTCGCTTTATCTTAGTAAGAAATGTTATTATTGTTCATAAAATAAATAGATTAGATTCCAATCATACAAATCCTTTTGTCCAATTTTATTCTAGCTCCTTTCCACATTTCCTTTTTGGCTTCACCTTTTAGTGTGCAATATAATTTTCACCATACAATTCTGGTAGGTGAGTAATCACATACATATGGTGCTATCATCAATACGTCATTGAGTCATTCTTACATGTTGATGCTGAAGTTCACTTGTGAGATCACCATCAGTCCATTTCATCTTTTTTTTTTTTTTTTTTTGAATAAAAGATGATAAATAAAATTTATGCAGTATAATATATATATTTTTTGAGTACTACTGACTCTATTATATTGTAGTATCTGTTCATTTATACGATCAGTCAACATTGTCTCCACTAAGGCTCGATCTGATGACCTCCCATATGGGAGAGTCACTACATGTCATGAGCAGAAGGTATTTGGCAAATTATAATAGAGTTTAATTAAACAGTTATTATATATATAGTTTGAAATTAGATTTTTATGAGTTTTTTTAATCCTTTGAATGGTGTTCACCTTATTATTATATGTACCAAATTCAACTAGATTTGAATCCATACCACATGTCTCCAACTCAATCTGGGTTACGTTCTCAGATTGATATGATGATGGGCAAGCATTGACAGAAATAGTGTCACACCTACTTGTCCTTGGCATTATGCAATATAATGGAGGGGTCCAAAAGAAAGAAAAAGACACATTTTCAAATAATAATAATAATAATAATAATGATAATAATAATAATAATAACAACAACAACATTCAAAAAACTACTTTTCTGCAAATCATTTGTTAAATTTTAATAAAACTTTATTTGTTTTTTCCTATTGTAAATTAAACATATCTTCGCCTGAACAGATATAATGATATATAGTAAAATTGTGACTTGTGAGAGAGAACAAGAGATACATAGAAAACCATCAATCCTTTATTATTCATCATTCTCTTAACTATAAATATATGTATAAAGGATAAGAGGTATTATCATAATATAAATCCTCTAGTAATGTCCATATATTTTTTTTGAAATCATGTACACATATATTTATTCACAACCCAATTCCCCTTTTTTGACACATTTTCAAAATTCTAAAAATATATTCAGAAATTTCAAAAAGTTATTTTTCCACTAATTTTTTTTTTTTAAAGGTAAAAACGCATTTTTTTTCTCCATTCATTTAAAACTTTTTTTAAAAATGGTCCTGAGATTGATGAGGGGAGAATTGAACATGGCAGAAAAAGTGTCATATGTAGTTGTCCTTTGCAATGCAAATAATGCAAAGGAGGACCCGAAAGAAAGAAAAGGACACAATCATATGTCGGCCTCGCCTCGTATTAATCCTGCGATAACATACATTACATAGCGTTTGGTTGGAAGCAAAGAATTAGGAAAAAAAAATAAATTGTAATTCAGTGAGAAAAGAATAAAGTGAAAATAAAGTAGAAATTTAAATTACGTTATTGCTAGAAAGGAATAGAATTATTGAGAATGAGAAAGAAAGAAATTGTATAAAAATTAAAATGCCCTTGTGCAATAATAATAATACTAATAACAATAGAGAGGGTATAAATTACAATTCAACAAAACAAGAAATCTGTAATTTGATGAAATTGTAATTTCCTCCAACCAAACACCATATTAGTCTTTACACACGCGAACCTTCCCACTAAACAACAATTTAAGGGCTTTGAGTTTTAAATTCCAACTTGGAAGTCATTGGAATTATATATCTGTCTGGAAAAAAGCTTATTTGTATGAGTATTTTAATCTTATTATTTATTTATGACAATTTAATTCTTGTTACGTATATTTTAATGTATATATCAAGATTGACATTATTCTACCTATATATTAAACATATTCACTGATGAAAGATAACTATATAACTTGGTTATATTAAAACTCTGTATCCTTGTTACATCCGAATTCATTCTTTTTCGGTGGCGGCAGTGTGAGAATTATGTCTAAAGTGGGCAGATTGTTTGTGCGCACCGACATTTGGCCATGTCCGCTGAACCATTGAGTCACCATGATTTATATTCTCACAAATGTTTTGTCGGGTCGGAGTGTGGAGACCCTTAGGGTTGGGAATTCAACCTTTTGGGAGAATGAATATTATCATTTACCGTTTCTATGGACTCTTTGTATTCTTATAAATAGTTTGTTCTTATATATATTGTATAATTAAAAATTATTCAATAACAACATATTCTTTTAAAATTATTATTCTTCCTAAATTTATTGTTCTCATCTCGTATTAAAGTTACCTCTTCTAATTATTTATTCTAGCTTGTTCTTATCGATTAGATGAATTTATTATTTTTTTGGTTGATGAGGAAACCGACAATCACTATTTGAATTAAATTAAATAGTGTCCGTGGGTTTCTCTTTTGAATTGTGTAGCAGATAAACTCCACTTCTATGTATAGTTCATAAATTATAAATGAAATATAAATCACACTAGAAAGATGAAGGATTTATGTCACGAGATGAATTATTGATGAGTGAAATGATGGTGACCATCTTTGGAGTGGTAAATTTGAATTGCAGGATGTCTTGTTTGTGCATGTGCTTCCCATTGCATTAATATTATATCGACTAACCGGGGAATGCATGTGCAAGACTTTCCCACCATGAGCCATGCCTTTTCTATATTTTCCAGAAAGATATATAAGGTTATCATTATAGGTCCATATGAACATAAGTTTTGTGATGCAAATTTGTTTTTGACAGTTACGTTACGAAAAAAAAAAAAAAAAAAGTGAGAGAGAAAAAAATTATAAGTGGTAATCTTGAGTTAAGTTGTAGTGGGTTTGAATTCTCTTTGTTGAGAGGATCAATTTTGTATATTTATATACTCAAAATGGATAATGAGTTAATAAGAAATTGATTATCAAAATATATGAAGTTGGAAAATTTGAGCTTTTAAAAGCTTTGAAGTAAGTAGTCTTAGCTTTGTCCTATATTGGAAATAAAGTAACTTTGGACTAATATAAACGTATTTCAACTTTTTAAGGGGTTTAAAATGTATTGCTAAAGGGCTCTCTTGGTGTGTACAAGTGCCTTAATGTTTGTGCACCATGTTTTTTTTTTTTTTTTTTTTTTTTTGTCTCTGTACATTTTAATTTTTAAGGGTTCGAAATGTGTTGTTTAAAGGTTCTCTTTTAAGTGTGCGTCGAAGGCGGGGGTGAGGGTGCAAAATCATGGACCCAAAATGAGCACTGCAAGCTTAGCTTGAACTTGTGTGCACCTTTGTCTTGATGTTTGTCCAAATCAAGGTTGAAAAAATCGCTAGGCGGACCTCTTTTTTTTTTTAAATAAATAAAAATATTTTTTTTAAAAAAAAAAATTATTTAAGACTTTGTAATTATAAACTATTTAATACTTTAATAGTTAGTATTAAAATATTAAATATTAACCTAAAAAATATTTAGAATTGTAAATTGTATAAAGATTTAAAAAATCAACAGCAGAATACAAAGTCACAACTCACAACGTATTAATATTACAGCACGTTTGGTTCACGGAATGAATTTTGAGGTAATAGGAATGCTATTCCATAAGGAATAGAATAGGCAAGGAATAGAATATGAATTGTATTCTATTGTTTGGTTCGCGGAAGGAATAGACTTTAGGAATTATATTACAGTGTTTGGTTGATTTAAGGAATAGAAATGAAATATGTTTTAAAAGACATAAATACCCTTATAAAAATATGTGATGTTGGCGATGGTGGTGGTGGTGGTGGCGGTGGTGGTGATGGTGGTGGTGGCGGTGGTCGTGGTGGTTCTAGGGTGGTAGTGGTGGTGGTGGCGGTGCAGTGGTGGGGGCGACGGTGGTGGTGGTGGTGGCGGCGGTGGTGGTGATGGTGGTGGTGGTGGTGCTGGGGTGGTAGTGGTGCTGGTGGCGGTGGCAGTGGTGGGGGCGACGATAGTGGTGGTGACGGTGGTGGTGGTGGTGGGGGGGGGGGGGTGGTGGTGGGGCGGCGACGGTTGTGGCGGCAGCGGTGGCGGTGGTGGTGCTGGGGTGGTAGTGGTGGTGGGGGCGGCGACGATTGTGGCGATGGTGGTGGTGGTGTCGGCGGCGGCGGTGGTGGTGGGGGCGGCGACGATTGTGGCGATGGTGGTGGCGGTGTCGGTGGCGGCGGTGATGGTGGTGGCGACGACGGTGGTGAAATAGGATAAATTTATATATAGGATAAAAAAAATTAGGTTAAAGAAAAGGGTAAAAAAGAAAATAGATTCTAAAATCTATTACTGAGGGTTCAGTAATAGGCTAATACCAGGGGGGGGCCCTAGTAATAGCTATTACCTTATTTGAGGTAATAGGCTATTACCAGGAATAATATTCCTGGTAATAGAAATGGTTACCAAATAAAGGAATAGGCCTATTACTGGGAATGCTATGCCATTCCCGGCCTATTCTGTGAACCAAACGGGCCATTAGAGTACCTGATTTTAAATAATTTTGTACTCCGTATTACATTTTTTGAGTTTGCGATCGATTTAGACAATTTAGAGTTATTTTACTAAAAACGGTGTTGGTTTGAGCGAAATAAGTCATTAAAAAAATAATAATAACTAACCACAACTTAAACTTCGGCTTAGGCCACCTAGACAATAGCCTAGGCCGCCTAGTCCGCGGCGACCTAGTCGACGCCTAGGTCGCCTAGGCGACCAATCGCCTAGAACGGCGATTCCGTTAAATTTCTAGACAGACGGTCGCCACCTAGACACAATTTTTACAACCTTGTTATTATGTGGTTTGCACATAAGTAGTGGCATGACTAGCTATGTAATGATAAGAAATGAGTTTAAAATAAATGAATGTGACAAGTACGTCCATGCTAAAGGCACGGTATATGGTTGTCTTTCTATATTTAATTTATACATTGACGATATACTTATGGTTAGTAGTAATGATCAAATAATCAAGTTTTTTTTTTTTTTTTTTTTTTTTTTTAAGAAGTGCTAAATTCTATATTTGAAAAGAAAGAAGTTTGTTTGGTAGAATTAACCCTAGGGATTAAAATTATAAGAAAATCAAGTTTTGGGTTTTTTTTTTTTTTTTTTTTTTTTGGAGTACTATTGTTTCTACTTTCTTAACCTATTGAAACACAAAACAAATCAATACCACCTCCAATGAGACTCAATCTCATAACCTCCCATATAGAAGAGTTATTACGTACCATCTAAGCACAAGATGCTTGACAGTCTTGTGTTAGGTTAATCTCATTATATTGATAAAATTAGAGTCTTATGCAAAATCAATGGGCTAGGACGCCATTATATACAATTGTACATTTATCTAAAATTGTGAAAATAATATTTCTCAGATCAAGTAGAATATTGATACATTCAGGTTGTTGTTGTTGTTGTTGTTGTTATTATAGTGGAATCATGGGTAGTTATAATACAATAGTGGATTAGTGGGTGATTTTATGGTCCTGTATATATACCTATTATTATTATTATATTTTTTTTTGGTGAGATTAGCCTATAAAATACGGGGGAAAAAACTACCATACTCTAACCGTACTTGCCCCAAAGGCGTTTGCCTCTAGAAGTTGAATAATGGTGTCTGGAGGCGAATCTAGAATCGACGTCCTCCAACCGTTGTTTCCCCAATATATCAATCGTTATGCCTTGGACCCGTGTCCAGCATGCTTGCTGGACACGGGTAACAGTGCCGTTAGGCACTGTTATCTCCTTTTTTTTTTTTTCTTTTTTTTTTTTTTTAATTTCAGATCACTTTGTTATAGAAGTATATGTTCATAATTTTATTACTATATGTTAATAACTATACATTCATAACTCCATAACTGTACGTTCATAACTCTATAACTGTACATTCATAACTCTATAACTGTACATTCATAACGTCATAACTGTACATTCATAACTCAATAATTGTACATTCATAATTTTCGAAGCTCTATGTTCACAATTTTAGAGCTCTATGTTCATAATTTTATCACTATATGTTCATAATTGTAAGTTCATAATGTTAGAGCTCTTTGTTCATAATTCGATCAATAACTGTACATTCATAATTCCATAACTGTAGATTCATAATCTCATAACTGTATATTCATAACTCCATAACTGTAGATTCATAACTCTATAACTGTACATTCATAATCTTCGAAGCTCTATATTCACAATTTTAAAGCTCCATGGTCATAATTTTATCACTATATATGTTCATAATTGTAAGTTCATAATGTTAGAGCTCTGTGTTCATAATTTCATAATTGCATAACTGTACATTCATAACGGCATAACTGTACATTCATAACGGCATAACTGTACATTCATAATCAAAAAAAAAAAAATAACGCCATTAACGGCAAAACACGCGCGATTTTTTTTTTTTTAACTAAATGACGCGTTTTTTTTTAAAAAACGACGTCGTTTTGGGCCCGTGTCCACAATTCAATGTGGACACGGGTCCAGAGCATAATTTGCCCCAATATATACCTACCTATGTATATTGATAAAATTAGAGTCTTGTGCAAAATCAATGGGCTAGGATGCCATTATATACAATTGTACATTTATCTAAAATTGCGAAAAGAATATTTCTCAGATCAAGTAGAATATTGATACACTCAGGCTGTTGCTGCAGTAGTTATTATTATTATTATTATTATTATTATTATTATTATTATTATTATTAGTTTATAGTAGAATCATGAGTAGTTATAATACAGTAGTGAGTAGTTTTATGATCTTGTATATATACCTATCTTTCTTTTTTTTCTTTTTGGGTGAGATTGGCCCGTAAAACACGGGGAGAAAAACTACCATACTCTAACCATACTTGCCCCAAAGGCGTATGCCTTTAGAAGTGGAATAATGGTGTCTGGAGGTGAATCTAGAATCGATGTCCCCCAACTTGTTGTTTGCCCAATATATACCTACCTATGTATATGAAGAAAGACAGTAAAGGATATTATAAAATTTAGAGTTAATATTTTAAAATCATGTAATTATATATGATACCGTTATCTTATTTATTTATTTTAATTTTTAAATTTATTAAAATATATGAAAATATGTTAAGGATATTATAGTGTGTATAAAAGATAACCCTAAACCAAACATGATTATATTACATACCCTAATTTTAACCAAACACTGGAATCTAACATTCCCAATAATCTAACATTCCCAGCAATCTAACATTCCCTAAGGTAATCTGACATTCCGTGAACCAAACGACCCCTTAGAAATATAGTCATTTAAAATTGGGCTGCTATTCGAAGCACGATTATAAAATTTAATTTTTGATTCAAAAAAGAGCAAACTATACAACCTCAAGGAGCTATGGTAAGTTACCCCCACTTTCGTCCTGAAGATGGAGGCAGCCATAACTGCCCCTCCTTCGTCGAATCCGTTAACGGCCTAGTTTCATATTCCGACAATTGATGGAATGTGTATTATTTCAGCACATGATACTAGTTCGATTTTCTTTCCTTTTTTTAGAAACAAAAAAAAAGATAATAACAAATGCACATATTGGAAAGAGGATCGACAATTTGTCAATTTATTATAGGAAATTCACACTGCCAAACCGAGAAACAAAGTTATCGGTTTTCCCAACATGATTAATCTTATTGAACGTTGGGTCGTGTGGGGTACCCTGACTTGAGGAGGATCTAGATTCTAGAGCACTATTTGTTGCCACCTCCATACGGGTAGTCCAGTGAGGATCATCCACTTGCTGCAACTACCATGTACCAGCTTCACTATAGGACATTAGGACTACCCTTAAGTTTCTACAGTTATGACCTCTTTTTAAGTCACGAGAGAATTCAGAATTAGAATTAATTTCACTTTTGGTCCCATGACTTTTGAGTTCTTATCATTTTTGGTGCACAACTTTAAATTTTTTTAATTTTGGTGCTTAACTTTGTTATTTTTATCAGTTTTGATCCTTTCAGCCAAATTGACGGTAAAATATTTCCGTATTTTATATTTTAGGGGCAAAATTGTCATCCCATGGAAAGATCTTCAATATTTAAATAAAAGAAAAATCATATTAAGAGGAAAAAAAGAGTTTGCCAATGGTTGAAACTATAAATCGCATAGATCTGTCTGATTTCTGCCCGTCTTTCCCATTATTCTCATCATCAAACACCTATAGATATAATTTTACAGTGATTTTGTTTAGATATTAAAGATGTTTCCTTGGGGTGACGATTTTACCCCTAACAATATAAAATACAGCAACATTTCGCTGTCAATTTGGTCGAAAGGACCAAAACTGATAAAAATAACAAAGTTAGGCACCAAAATTAAAAATTTTTAAAGTTGTGCACTAAAAGTGATAGAACATCAAAAGTCGTGTGACCAAAAGTGAAATTAATTCTTCAGAATTATTATTTGAAGGTGTATATAAAATAAATTTTATTTTATGATTTTAATCAACGAAAAAAGATAAATTAACTTAAATTATTTATAATTAATTAATTTAAATTAAAATAATTAATAAATAATTTTAGATTAGAACTCAAAATTTAATTGTGTGATTATCAAGTCAACAACCTAATAAATTTAACGGGAGTATTTCACAGTTATCACTTCTTAGTTCTTATCATCATGATGTGAGAACCCTAGCTGGTATCTGTCTGCTAGCTAGCATCTGCATCTGCAGCCGATTTGTGTGGAGCTTCATCACTCACAGCTGTTCCCTGATTCTGATCTGAGAATCCTCAGAATTTGTTAGTATTAGGCTTTGGACGCTCACCATTACCAAAAAGATACTGCAAACTCCTTTTCTTTATATCTCATTCCATTCCATTCTAATTTTAGATCCTTCAATTCCCCGGGTCTTGAGCATATTAAAATTAAAATTAATTGGACAATTCCAGTTGAGTTAATTTTGACATTAAAACTACAAAATTACAAATTCAATTTCCAGGAATTCCTTATTAGCCTTAATGGTTTGAGCTTGCTAATTATAGGTCATTCTTAATTAACCAGCTTGGTTAGAATGAGTGGCCGTACACTCTTGTCTTTTAAAAGAGGTTGAGAATTCAAACTCCGAAAAAATCAATCTGGCTAGCACTTTATTCTATAATTGGGCTAACTCAGTGTAAACTAGGATTAATCTAAATACGGAATTAAAAGTACCTCTTATAGTTAGGGACGGTTTAGAACACTTCGTGATTTGACAAAAAAAAAATTATAAGCAATTCTTTATCACAATCAGAAAAAGATATACACACACCTTTAAATAGTGACAGTGAATTTTTGTGTTCTTCACTCAACAAAAATAATAATAATTGAACTAGAACCATTCAGCTGTCATATCTAGTTATTTATATTCAAGGTATCCTCCAGCTTGCATGATCAAACTGGTTAATAGAACCAACCTAATTGACGTCTTAATCATAATGTAATTGGGATTTACTATCTAATTAAGCTTAATATACCCGGATGGCCGGAAACAATGTATAACATATTTTCCGACACCTATGTTACTGGTCAGCATGCGCCGGTGGCTTCGTCGACGGATTTGCCGCCGCCGCAGTCTCCACCGCCGCACCACCGCCTTGCTCTCTGAACTTCTTATATATGTCCCCTTTGTAGAACTTTCTTGTTCTAAGCACCAAAATGGCAGAAACAATGACGCTAACAAACGTAGCCCCCGTGATTATCAGAAACGCCAGTTTGTAACACTCCACGCCTATACACGTCAGATCTTCCCCGTCTTTCCTCTCCAGACCCTTAGCTCTAAGCTGCCTCGTCGCCTCCCTGTCGTACAAATGTCCGGCGACTCTCACGTTAAGCAAGTACGCGCCGACGGGGCTGGCCCCGCCGCCGAAGTTGTAGAGCGTGGAGTAGTACTTGAGCCCGAAGATTTCAGATATGATGGCGAAGATTAGCGGCCATTGCGCCCCGAAGCAGAACCCCATTAGCACGGAGGCAACGTAGAGGGAATTAGGGACGCCGAAGGCGATGAGGAGGTGGCCGGCGCAGGAGAGGAGGAGGACGATTGTGAGCATGAGGGGACGCGGGAATTTGTATTTGGCTAAGAAGATTTCCGAGAAAAACCCCGACGCGACTCGGCCCAGATAGTTCCATATACTTACCAGTGACACAAACGTGGTAATACTCTCCGATGGGTACCCCAAGGCTCTGCCGATTTGCCCCAAGTTATCAATGGCCGTCAACGTCCCCCCAACCCCAAACGTCGTCGCGGTAAAAAGAGCGATCATGTCGATACTGAATAGCGCTTGCAATATCGTGTAGTCCTCCCCTCTCGGCGGCGGGTTGAACACATTGCTAAAACATGGAGTTTCCGCCGCCGCCGCCGCAGGCGGCGGCGGCGGCGGCTCTGCGGACGGTGGTGGGTTTTCAATTTTGACTTGAGGGACCTCTTTCACTTTTAGCTCTCTTTGTTTGGCTGCCCAGATATTGAGCTCTTCTTTGATGACAATAAAGAGTGGCGCAAAGAGTAAAGCCACCACAACCGTGGCGCTCCCGGCGTATAACGGCCTAGTGAAGGTGATTCGATTTTGTACGATGATTATGATCATGAGAAAGCCTGCTAAGCCCAGGGACACGAAGAGGAGCTTGTAGAAGATCTTGACCTCGTTTGTTTGCCGGACGACCTTCATGATCCGGACGGTTCTGAGAAAAACGCAGGAAACGACGGCGGGTAACCATCCGATGAGCAAGATGAGAGCTTTCCCATCTTTACCGTAGAAAGCATGGAAAAGTTGGGTGACGATTGCGCCGCTAAGACCCACAAATCCCTTCAACAGCCCCAGAACAATCCCCCTGCTTTCTGGGAAATTCTTAACGCAAGTAACCAAAGCTCCGGTGTTCGCAAATGTCTGGGAATTTGCTCCGATACATATGTATAAACACATCTGCCATAGCTTAGGCTTGGCTATGTGCCCAGTCACGGCCAGCCATATCATGAAGTAGCCGAAGAAGTTCATGATTGCTCCCATGAACAGAACCACCCACGGCGGGGTAACCTCGTTGATCAAACCCGACACAATCCCAACGTTAGCTCCCAGATCTTTGAAGAAGCTGAGCAAGTTTAACGTTGTTTGGCTATACCCTAGAGAGTGTTTGACGTCTCCCGAGTAGAGGCCGAATATGTAGGTCGATCCCGCCATGGCCATGATGAGAAGGGAGGCAAACACCATGAACCACCGGCCGGCGATGACATGTAGGCCGAAGCTCCCCATGCCTCTCCATCCATTCATCTCAGCAACCACCATGATTTTCAATTTTCAAGAAACTTTGAATTGAAGTTGGATAAGTTCTGAGACCACTGGGAAGTGTTTGTATGGATGAATATTGTACAAGTGGTATGTATATATAGGACTGTGGGGTTTATTTTTGCAGGGTGGAATGAAGTGGACTTGACAATTGAGTGATTATATTGACCACACTTTTTAGGAGGGTGGACTTGAGTCCTCAATTATATGCCATTACTTGGAAGGTATAATGAGCTAAATCTTCATATCATATATAAATGCAGATTAAAATGTAAGCTGAACCTAAACAAGTTAGGGTGAGTAATCAATGCATAAGGTAGGGGAAAGTGGGTACTAAGTATCATCACAGGATGTAAAAAGAAATCTGGTTTCCACCGGCCAATCTTGGACGTTGTCGTGCGATATTCTTTCTCAGAATGTTAGGTACAGCAGAACCAAACAAATTAAGTTAAAAGATTGTTGCCCGCAGGGCTAGTTCAAGTGGCATACCACCTGATTTAAAGTCATTATTTCGGCATGACATCTATCTTACGGTTCCTTAGGCTAGAGTTTGGGCATTTGAGCGTTTGGGCTCCAATCTGAACTCTCCAAGTTGGCGGAAATGTGGAGATGGACCTTTAAGCGATTTACCTCTGACTTTTGGGCAGAGGTTAAGTTTGGGCCCTTGGGCTCCCAAGTTGACAGAAGCGTGGAAATGGATCCCTTAGCTACTTGAGCAACTCGTGATTTACCTTCTCCAGCTACTCTTGGACAAGAGTATTGTTGTATTGTGGCAATGCCGTGGAGAACACAATGGCCTAAAGTCATCATTTCGGCAGTACATCTATCTTAGGGCTCCTTAGAGCAACATTATCAGTTGAGAAGAATGTGAGGAGAATGTAAGAGTGATTAGGAAAGAGAATGTGGAAGGGGAGGGGAAAAAAAGAGAGGAAAATTGAATTTAAAATTAAAAAAAAATAATATTTTATGATTGTCCGGCGCGCCCGCTAGGCGCTGTCACCATTGGTGTAAATATTGGTGGGTCCCACCAATTCTGAATTATTCCAACCCCTAGCAGGAGAGTTTTTTTTTCTTTTTTTTAATTATTTTCTTCTCACACTAGCTTTGCTCCTTGTTTTGGAAGAATTCATTCTAAAAAAAAATTGGAATAATCCATTATAATGGATGCTCGTTAGAGTTTGGGTCAATTGATGGAGATGTGGTCCTGTGGAGATGGATCCCTAGGCGATTTATCTCTGACTCTGGGGCAAAGGTAAAGTTTGGGGCCTTGGGCTCTAATCTAGCCATCTGGGCTTCCAAGTTGGTAGAAGTGTGAAAATAGATCACTTAGCTACTTAAGCAACCCGCGATTTACTACCTTGTTGTGTTGTGGGGCAAATTATACCGTGCACCAAGGCGCACAATGCATTGTGCGCCCTGGCCCAAAACGACGTCGTTTTGTACCTTTTTTGTGTGTCTGCTGTTAGGGTGTGTTTGGAAACCTGGAAAATGAGTTCTGGAAATCATTTTCCAAGTTTCCACTGTTTGGATGTGCCTGGAAAATCAAGTCAACGGAAATCATTTTTCGTTGACTTTGGAAAATATGCTTGTTTTGGAGGAAAATGACTTCCCCTTTTTTTTGAGGGGAAGTCATTTTCCAACTTTTACACCAACATCACACCACCACCAACATCATCAACACCATACCACCACCACCTCACTACCACCATCACCACCACTACTGCCGCCGCCACCACCACTATACCGCCGCCACAACACCACCACCACTACCACCACCAACACCATACCACCGCAACGACTACCACCATAAACACCATACCACCGCAACCACCACCACCACGACCATACCACCGCAACCACCACCGCCGCCACCACCACCATACCACCGCAACCACTGTCGCCGCAGCCACCACCATACCACCGCAACCACTGTCGCTGCCGCCACCACCATACCACCGCAACCACTGTCGCCGCCGCCACCACCACCACCACCACCATACCACCACAACCACTGTCGCCGCCGCCACCACCACCACCATACCACCGCCACCACACCATCACCACCACTGCCACCACCGTCATACCACCACCAGTTATTATTATTATTATTATTATTATTATTATTATTATTATTATTATTATATAACAAATAACACCACTACCACTACACCACCACCACCACCATAATATTTTTGATATATTATTAGTTATTTTTTATTATATTTAAAATTATTATTATATTATTATACATGTTGTAATATTCTAAATAAAATAATTAAAATGTTTAATTATATAATTTTACTCATTTTCCAGAAAATGAACCAAACACAGAAAAACAGTTTTCCAGAATGCAACCAAACACGGGAAAGGAAAATGTTTTCTGGAAAATGACTCATTTTCCATAAAACATTTTTCAGAAGTCATTTTCCTGCTTTCCAAACGGACCCTAACTCCTTAAAAAAAATCATGTTTTGAATTTACAGAATTGTATAATAGAAAACACATAATTTTATACTTGAAACACACAAAATTTTATACCTGAAAACACGGAATTTTTATAACTGAAAATCCCCATGTTTCGAATGTACAAAATTATATAATAGAAAACACATAATTTTATACCTGAAAACACAGAATTTTATAACTGAAAATTCCCATGTTTCGAATGTATAGAATTATATAATAAAAAACCCAGAATTTTATACCTGAAAACACATAATTTTATACCTAAAAATACATAATCTTTTTTAAAAGTCTAAAAATCCTTGTTTCGAATGTACAGAATTTTATATCTCAAAACACAGAATTTTATAACTGAAAACACAGAATTTTATAACTGAATATACATACATTTTTGTCGTGTTAATTCTCCACACAACTTAACAAAATGACGTCGTTTTGAGAAATGCGGGGGCATACATTGCTATGTGCCCCTGGTGCACGGTATAACGATTGGTGCTGTGGCAATGCCGTGGAGAAATAGGATGTGGCCATGGCAATGGCCTTTTTCCCATAGTTTGTAATGAATAGTCTTTATCAGACTAGATTCAGCAGTTAGTGCTAAAAACCTGCAGTGGCCGGGCTGGGCAATCTTTGATTATGAATCTATGATCTTGTTTTATTAAGCCAGAAACTAACAGATAGTATACAGTGGATCCAAAGTGGTAATAAATATACTAAAATGAGCAGAAACATCATTGCTTCAAGTCCTACATATTACATAGTATAATTGAATCTAAAGCTCATAAAACATATGTATGACCCTTTTTCAATCTTCTCTTCTACCACCGTTCTTGCAAAACCTATGTGAATAATGAGCTGAAGAAGGAGGCATTGGAGCATTCATGCCCGTGATCGTGGTGGACTCGGGTTCTACTACCGGAGGATCTGCTTGCTCTCTGAATCTCTTGTATATATCACTTCTGTAGAATTTTCTTGTTCTAGCTACCAGAATTAACGAAACGATGCATCCCACGAACGAGGATGCAGCGATTATTAGAAAAGCGAGCTTGAAACACTCCACCCCGGTGCACGATAAGTCCTCCCCGGGCTGTCTGATTATTCCCTGATCTTCCATCTGTTTCGTGCCCTCCTTATCATACAGAACACCAGCCACTCTCACATTGAATATGTAAGCTCCAACCGGGCTCGCTGCCCCACCGAAGTTGAGCAATGTCGAGTAGTGCTTGAGGCCGAATAGTTCTGATATGATTGAAAATATCAACGGCCACAGCGCCCCAAAGCACAGCCCGATCAGCACCGAGGCTGCATAGAGAGAATTGGGAACCCCGAATGCGATTAGAAGGTGGCCACCGCAGGAGAGGAGGAGTACTAATGTGAGCATTAGGGGTCTTGGGAACTTGTACTTGGCCAAGAAAATCTCGGAGGCAAAACCCGAGGCCACTCTCCCAAGATAGCCCCATATGCTCACTAGTGACACAAATGTGGTGATGCTTTTGTCCGGATAGCCCAACGACTTCCCAATCTGGCCTAGGTTGTCTATAGCTGTTAAGGTCCCTCCCGCTCCCGTGATCGTGACAGTGAACAAAATCAACATATCAACACTCAAAACCGCCTGCAAAATCGTGTAATCCTCGCCCCTCTCGGGCGGGCTAAACACGCTCTGATACCACAACACCGTCATCGTTGCCTCTATCGCCTCGTTCTTTCGTGTATCCCTATCCCTATCCCTATCCCCTACTTCTCTAATGCTCAATGTGAGAGGATCACCCAACATTTCCTTCTTTCTCTTCCATACCATCATCTCCTCTCTTATAACCAGAATCATAGGAGAAAACAGGAAAACAACAATAATCGAAACGCAAATCACGTAGTCTAGCCGGTTAAATGTAACCCTATTTTGCACAATAATGATAGCCATAAGAACCCCTGCCAGACCAAACGACACAAACAAAAGATTATAGAACACCTTAAGCTCATTTGCCTGTCCAATATTAACCTTCATGACTCGAACAGTTCTTAGGAACACACCGGAAACCACGGCCGGAAGCCACGCAATAAGCAAGATCAAAGATTTCCCGTCATCTCCATACAAAGCATGGTATATCTGTGAGATAATCGCCCCACTAAGCCCAACATAACCCTTCAAGAGACCGATTACAATCCCCCTAGATTCTGGGAAATTCTTGACACATGTGACTAAGGCTCCAGTGTTAGCAAAAGTCTGAGAATTTGCGCCGACACAAATGCACAAACACATCCACCAAACCTGGGGATTCGCTATGTGGCCGGAAACGGCCAGCCATATAAAAAAGTAGCCGGAAAAATTCATGGCCGCACCTAGGAGCAAGACGACCCATGGTGGGGTTACCTCGTTAATTAGCCCGGAAATTATTCCGATATTCGCTCCCAATTCCTTGAAGAAACTAATCAAGTTTAAGGTTGTCTGGTCGTAGCCTAAGGTTTTCTTAATGTCCTCGGAGTAAAGCCCAAATATGTAGGTTCCACCGGAGACCGACAGGATGAGTAGGCAACTAAACACCATGAACCACCGGCCGGCGATTATGCGACGGCCGAATCTGCCCATGGCCCTCCAACCACCTTCGTCTATACACATGGTCGGTATGTTCCAAATCTGTACAATCCAAAAAACATAAATTATACTAAAACAAGAAACGGGTTTCGAGATTCAGTAATTATAGTAAAAAACAGAAATGGGTTCCAAGATTCAGTAAACAGATTCCATGTCTAGAGGCAAATGAAAAACAGACCTCTAAGCTCTAGCGGGAATCTGGGTGACGATTCTTCACACGAGTTCTTGAGTTGAATGGTAGAGATGTAACTAAGAGTTGAAAAAGGGAACGATCATTTCTAACACGTGTCTTTGACTTATATTAGGTAGATAAAAATTCATTAATTAAAAGGTTCTCTTCAGTTATCAAATTGGATAAAGTATAAGTTGGTGTAAGAAGCTGATTTTTATTTGTTCATATAAAAATAGTACTCCGTATTATGTTTTTTGAGATGATTTATTTAAATAAAATTAAGGCAAAAAATTGTGTTAAAAGATCCGTGAGACGGGTCGGATCAAGATGAAATGTAATATTTAGTATTGCATTTGTTAGTATAAATATCACATTTACATATTGACTCGACCCGTTTCACGAATAAAAATCCGTGAGACGGGATCACATAAAGTGTGATTTTAAAATTAATAGACAAGACACTCTTCATATACATCATAATTTTGTTAGTGGAAAAAGAAAAGAACAAAAAAAAAAGTCTAAATTTTATCAAGATCATATCAACCAGAGAATATCACACTGTAAAGAATGGAAATTGAATATAGAGTAAATACCTAAAATGGTCCCTCGACTATAGCTAAATTTACAAATTGGTTATCGACTTTCAATTTTAACTAATTACGTCCTTAACTTTGCAATTTTGACACGATTTGGTCCTCCATCTATTTGATTATTTGTTGACCGTGATCGACGATCTCCAGAAGAACCTTCAGCTCTCGTCGGAGCACGTGGAGGCCTCCAGGATGATGTTGCACCGGTTCGGAAACACGTCGTCTTCTTCGCTCTGGTACGAACTCAACTACATTGAATCCAAAGGGAGGATGAAGAAAGGCAACCGGATTTGGTAGATTGCTTTCGGCAGTGGATTCAAATGTAACCGTGCGGTCTGGAAATGCAACCGGAACCTTAAAAACCCGACGATGGACCATGAAATTACATATATATCATCAAAAATCACAGTCAACAAACGATCAAACAGACAGAGGACCAAATTGTGTTAAAATTGCAAAGTTAATGACTTAATTGGTTGAAATTGAAAGTTGAGGACCAATTTGTGAATTTAGCTATAGTCGATGGACTATTTTGGGTATTTACTCATGAATATATGTAGTATGCATGCATGTGTAGCTCAACTGGTTATAGAGGTGAAAGTTTGGAAGAATGATCAGGGATTGAGCCTCACCAGCCACAGTGTGGGAGCACTCTCTCAAGCCTCTGTGGTTCATATTCAGTTGAGTTACCATGATTTACATCTTCCCAGATGCTCTATCGGGTTGAGGTTCAACTTTTTGGAAGAATGAATATATGTAGTATTATTCTTTGAAATGGTAAATTTGTACTCTATCAATTCTAAAATATTCTATCCTAATAAGATTGTCCCTTTTTCCTATCATTTATAATTTTATTATGTAAAATACCTTTAAAACCTACTAGATTTATATAAACACAATTAGAAAAATTTTCAAAACATGTATTATGGTTTTTTTTATATATAAAAAAAGATGAAAGAAATACATCACTTGATTATGTATCTTACAAAATGGATAATTTTTTTTGGATGGATAGAATTTATATTTTTTTTAATATTTTACATACCGCATTTGGTAGAATTTATACAATTTTAATAGTAACATTTTTTTGAATACTTTTGACTCTGATACTCAATCAATTAAAGCACAAAAAATCAATGAGTCCACTGGGATTCAAACTTATAACCTTCAATTTGGGAGAAACACAATTATGCTACTTGACCACAAGATCTTTGGCTTATGTTGGACAAATTATATCATGAAATAGGGTTTACCTTGCATTAATGTAAACCATGATCCAAAAATAACATTCAGATTCTGTATCTATAATTGACACATTCTGTACCTGCGGTTGATAGTTTCTATACATATAGTTATCATATTATGTGTCAGCAATTATCAAGTTAGATTCTACATCTATAATTGACACATTTTGTACCTACGGTTGATAATTTCTGTATATGTAGTTATCATATTATGTATCAATAACAATTAAGTTATTTGTTTAAATGTACATAAACTATTAACTGTAAATATATAATGTATTAATTAAAGATACATAATTTTGTATCAAGTTTACAATGCAATATGAATCATATCATGGTATAACAATTACTTATGTTGGGAACAATTATTATTGTGTGGATCATGGTCCACACAAGTTGTGTGGGTCATATTTTATTTACTGTAAAATAATGTACATTCAATACAAAAATAATGTACATTATAATCGGGGGATGTACATTATTTTTATTCTGAGTGTATATTATATTGTATAATGTATATTCTGTACAAAACTAATATACATTTAATATATTAAAAATGTACTTTTTGTTATGATCCACATAACATTATTATATGTATCATGGTTCACCCAATAATTTGCCTGTTGGGGATGTACGACCAGAATTAATTAGGCTTATGTTGGAGAGCGAGCTGAGGGTTGGACAATTGGACCATATTGCATGCCTAAATAAATAAGTAACGGTGGACTCTTACGTGGAGGTTTAATGTGATAAGCTGTCCGAAATATAATGCGCCACACTTATCCACAAGTTCTGCATGTTTTACCTTCAACAAAAGTACTCTTTTTATTTAAATTAATTTATTTTTTTTATGATTCTTCATCGGTTAAGGTTATAAAGTTAGATTTATTTAATTCACAATTCATAATTCACAATTTCTTCATCACTCAAAATATAATATATATATATATATATATATATATATATATATATATATATATATATATATATACACATATAGACTTTCAATCGAACATGTCACACATAATTTTTTCAAAGTGGTTTATAAACTATTACAATAAAGCATGATTTATCTAGTACACACCCTCAAATAATGATTATAAATTTTCATCGTCACAAAAAAAAAATAAAAAAATATTGAGTTAGTCATATTTTTTTAAACACAAATATTAGTATAATATGAAAAAAAAATGTAAAAGTACTTAAATTCTTTTGAAGCTATTTAGATAATGGGTTATTAATTATTAGGTAAACTTTGATTTGTTTGACCAATAAAACTAGTAATGCACAAAGCATTCATGAAGTTTGTGAGGGCTGATAGGAAGGAGAAGATATGAGATCACGCAATCGAAGTGATTTTCATACAAGGATTTACCGCACTCGTGTTGATAACGTGTTGTAAACTTTGATTTTTTTTGTGTGATAATCGATAAAAACATTATTGCATAAAAAGAAGATTAGTTAAAAAAAAAAAAAAAAAAAAAAAAAAAAAAAACTTAACCAAAATTTGTTTTTTTATTTATTATAAAATGCATAAAAATCAAATATTTTTTAAAGTTATTGATTTATAATCTTTGATGCTTAACTTTGAATGTTATGTATTTAGCCGGACTAATTATTTGAACAAAGTTTATGTTAAATTTTATATTATATATTTTTAAAAATATATTTTAACATATTCGTAGTATATGTTTAACAATTATGCCAACTCTTAATAAGTAAGTTAAAAATAATAAATAGTTAACGGAATATTTCGTTATTAAAGTTTATACTAACGGAATTTAGGTTATTTAAGGGAAGAAAATAATATAATAGAGGGTAAATAAGAAAAATTATTAAAAAAATACTAAAATCAAAATAATATGAACCATTCATTTTAAAAAACAATACTCCCAACATTTTTTTGTTTCAGTTAAGGACTTATAATTATTGGCTCTTATTAGAATTGTATGTAGATTGTAGATAGATATGTAATAATTCTTTATAATAGCTTTAAGAAATTAAATAAAATAAACTAATATAAATCAATAGACTTATTATAAATTTTATACGGAGTAATATAAAGCCCTACCTGTATAATATAAATTAATTTATAGAATTAACATTTAACAATCGTTATACCCTACACCATGGCGCACATAGCACTGCGCGCCGCGCGCTTCCCAAAACAACGTCGTTTTGAGAGGCGCGGTAGGAAGTTGCTGGGATTATGTGTATTTGTTCACACAGTTATGTGTATTTGTTCATACAGTTATGTGTATTGGTTCATACAGTTATGTGTATTGGTTCATACAGTTATGTACATTTTTTATACAATTATGTACATTCTTTTTATACAATTATGTACATCCGAATCAGAAAATTTGTGTGTATTATGTTAATAGTTGATGTGTATTATGTTAAAAGTTTATGTTTATTATGTATTATGTTAGATTATGTGTATTATCTTTTAAAAAGAGTATGTATATTTTGTTATATAATTATGTACATTCATGTATACAATTATGTGTATTCTAGTATAACATTATGTACATTCTTGAACAGCGATTTTTTTTTAAAGAAAGAACTACTGCCATTCACTGGGGCGGGAAATTTCAAAAAAAAAAAAAAAAAAAAAAAATTAAAACGACATCGTTTTGCATCTGGGCACATAGTGCAACGCGCGCCGTGGTGTAGGATATAAATTGCCAACATTTAATAATTTAATAAAAATATTATAATGGACTAACTCGACCTATTTACTTATTAATATGGGTCACTGAGTTGGACCAGAACACACATAATAAATTTATTGTAGACACTTAATTTTTTGATCAGGATTAACAATGTCAATTGTTATACCATGGATCAAAGTTCATATTGCATTGTGAACTTTTATATAAAAATTATGTACATTCAGTTAACATATTTTGTACCAACAATTAACAATTTCTGTACATGTAAACAAATAACTTGATCTTTTCAAAAAAAAAAAATAATAACTTGATAATTGTTGACACATAATATGATAGTTATAGGTACAGAAACTATCAACTGCATATACAGAATGTGTCAACTATAGATACAGAATCTGATTTGATAATTGCTGACACATAATATGGTAGCTACAGGTACAAAAACTAGAATCTGACTTGATAATTGCTGGCACATAATATGGTAGCTACATGTACATAAACTATTAAGTGCATGTACATAATGTGTCAACTATAGATATAAAATCTGAAAGTTATTTTTAGACTAGGGTCTACAACGCAAGGTAAGATAGACCTTGGTCCATGGTATAATTTACCTAACAATACATGGTGGACCATGATCCATGATATAACAATTGATTTGCTATATACTACGGCTCTGTTTGGCAAACCTAGCTGAAAAGCTATAAGCTAGGAGCTGAAAGCTGAAAATGAGCTGAAAGTTGAAAAACTATAAGTTCGGAACTGAAAAGTGAAGAGCTGTTAAACTAGTTGTTATGGTTGAAAGTGTTTGGTAAAATTAGCTTTTTGATAAGCTGATAAATGTAAAAAGACTAAAAAGGACATCTTCATAAAATTTAAATTAGTTTGTTTACATATTAAAATTTAACATTTTATCTTTTAAAAAAATTAACATTTTGAAATAAAACTATTAACATAATCATGATCTAGCATCTCATAATGAAGTAACAATATTGTTGCAAATCTCAAAATAATAATAATAATAATAATAATAATAATAATAATAATAATATTTGTGGTGAAAATTGCGGATAAAGGAGAAGAGAAAAGGATTTGAATTGAGAAGGGTAAATTATGTCATTTCTTTAAAATAATAAGGATAAAGATGAAAAAAAAAGTTAGGAAGCTAGGAGCTTATTTTGAAACGCTACCTAAGGTAGGGTTCCAAAATAAGCTCTTACTTTAAGTTAGGAACTTATTTTGGGAACATTACCAAACAGAGCTTATAGCTTATTAGTAGCTTAAAATAAGCTATAAGCTCCTAAATAAGCTCTGCTAAACAGAGCCATTGTAAAAGAGTTAATAGTACTCAAAAAAAGGAGTGAGCAAGATGAGGGGCATACAAAATCATTTATTAAAGGAAAAATCGCACTTTTGGCCTCTCAATTAGTACTCAATTTGCAATGTTATCCTTACTTTTCAATTTGGACAGATTTAGTCCCTTAATTAGTGCGACGGTAATCAATTTAGTCCTTCTGTGATTTAATCACCCTAAACTCCATTTAGACCATGAGTATTATTGGAATTTCACATAGCCGAAATTGTAAAAATAAAAAGTTTATGCTATGCTTTTATTTTTTATTTTTTTTATTAAAGAAAAGACCCCACTCAAAAGTCAACGCTACCCCCTCCCCCCTCCCTTCTCCCTCTTCTCCTTCTTCATCTTAGCTTCACACTCGGAATTCGGAAATCAGTATATCGCCATTTTTTTTAAAGATATGGGCATGTGAGCTTTGGTGGGTTTTGACAGAAATAATCGAAAGTTACTTCATTTCTTTGATTTGTTATTAACCTCGGACTAGGAGGTTTTGTTTTTGTTTTTATAATATGGGGAACGGTGTTGGTAAACTGAGCGTTTGTTTCACAGGCGGCGGTGCCGCCATGGAAGCGCGGCGGCCAAAGGATTTCCAAGTGGTGATATCGGACCCATTGGATTATTTGGATCATTCTTTCTGCTATGCTCCCGAAGTGGCGCGGCTGTCGTCATCTAACGTTCACTCGGAGGAAACGACAACGTTCCGGTCAATATCCGGCGCCTCTGTTAGTGCGAACACCTCAACGCCGCTCTCCACCGCCTTCGTCGACATCTATTCGTACAATAGCATCGATCGCTCTTCTACTTTCGAGAGTTCCACCTCCTTTGCTTCCATCCCTCTGCAACCAATCCCCAGAAACTCAATCCACTCCGGCCCGCTGCCAGGCTCCGGCTTCATACACAGCTCTGGTTCGATAGAGCGTGACTTCATGTCCGGTTAGATTGAGTGGGGATACTTGTCGGGACTCCTCGATCGGGGGATCTTTTCCGGTCCTGAGTCCTCTCAAGAAGGGTTCTTCCTATCAGTTCCAACAGAGCTTCTCGCATGGAGGTTTTGCGCTCCGATCTAGATCACGAAAAGGGAAATTGATTTGAGTTCTCCAACAATCCATCTCTAAAACCATAACTAGGGGCAAAACTCAATAGTAGCTCCGATTAAAGGGTTGGTTTCAATCAAAGAACCCGATTGGGTCGTTGGGTCTAAGAAGCAGAACGAGTTAACAATTAGTAGTGTCAATCTGAGCAGCGAGTGCAGCTTGGAAGATGATGCCTCGCTAAAAAGCCAAAATCTTCAATGGGCTCAGGGAAAAGGATGTTTATGTATGTTGGCGATAGTCGAGCTGTATTGGCTCAGAAGAAGGAGCTTGATCTTTGGAGGAAATGGCAGATCGGGTGGAGGAAGAGAAGAAATGAGGTTGATATAATCAATGCTAAGTGAAATTCCTATAATACCCATGTTGTAAACGGAGTTTAGGATGATTAACTAATAAACAGAAGGACTAAATTGACTAACGTCTGGCACGGTGGAGGTTCCGTAGCGTGTCATGAGCACTGGGCTAAGAGGCGATTGAACAAGACTAATTGAGGGACCAAATCTGTCCAAATTGAAAAATAAGGATAACATTGCAAATAGGACACTAATTGATGAATGAAAAGTGCGATTTTCTCTTTATTAAAATTAAAATCATATATAGAATTTCCAAGGAAGTGTACGTACACTTTGAGTAACACGCATATGAAATATGAATGCTTAGTATTACAATAATATAATCCAGCATTTTATATTTGCCTTAAGTAGCTGCAGACTCATCTTTAGCTTCCTCTTTGAATCTTTTGTATATATCACCTCTGTAAAACTCCCGAGTCCTCATCACCAAAACAAGCGAAACCAAGCACCCAACAAACGTCGCCGCCGTGATGATCAGAAACGCCGGTTTATAACACTCCACGCCCACGCACGTCAAGTCCTCTCCGGCCTTCCTGGTGACCCCCTTCTCCGCCATTTGCCTCACCGCTTCCTTGTCATACAAATGCCCCGCCACTCTAACGTTCAGTATATACAGCCCCACAGGGCTGGCTCCGGCGCCGAGATTATACAGCGTGGAGTAGTACTTGAGCCCGAAGAGCTCAGAAATGATGGCTAAAATCAGCGGCCATTGCGCGCCGAAGCAGAACCCCATTAGCATGGAGGAGAAGTAGAGGGAGTTGGGGACGCCGAAGGCGATGAGGACGTGGCCGAGGCAGGAGAGGAGAAGAACGCCGGCGAGCATGAGAGGGCGGGGACACCCGTGCCTGGCCAAGAAGATCTCCGAGGCGAAGCCGGAGGAGACCCGGCCTAAATAGTTCCATATGCTCACTAGTGACACGAATGTGGCTATGCTGGAAGAAGGATACCCTAAGGCCTTACCGATTTGCCCTAAGTTATCAATGGCGGTCAACGTCCCACCGACCCCAAACGTCGTCGCCGTGAAAAGAACCAACATGTCGACGCTAAAAAGCGCTTGTAGGATCGTATGGTCTTCTCCTCTCTCCGGCGGCCTAAACACATTATTAAACCAAGAATCCGAGTTTTCTTGGTGGGTTTTTGTTTCTGCCTCTCCAGGCTCTGCTAATTCAATCGCCGGAGCCTTTTCTTTGCTTCTCCACACTTTATATTCCCCTCTAACCACAAGAACAATCGGAGAAAACACCAAAAGTAGTACTATAGTAGCACTTATAGCATACCCAAATTTGCTGAAGCTGAGTTTCTGCTGGAGAATGATTATAACCATGAGAAACCCGGCGAGGCCAAGCGACAAAAAGAGGAGATTGTGGAAGAATTTAAGGTGGTTTTCTTGAGGAACCGGGTTCATGATCCTAATATTTCGGAGAAAAACAAAGGTGACAACCACGGGAAGCCAGGCAATGAGGAGAATCAGAGACCGTGGATCATCTCCGCCGTAGAAAGCGTGGTAGAGCTGCGTGATGACGGCGCCGCTCAGCCCAATCGCGCCTTTAAGATGGCCCAATACGATCCCGCGGCCCTCCGGGAAATTCTTGACGCAGGTCACCGTCGCGCCGGTGTTAGCAAACGACTGAGAATTTGCTCCGGCGCATAGGTAGAAACACATTTGCCAGAGCTTGGGCTTAGCGATGCGCCCCGACACGGCCAACCACATCATGAAGTAGCCGAAGAAGTTGAAGATTATGCCGAGGGAGAGGACGAACCAGACGGGGGCGACCTCGTTGATTAGCCCTGAGATGATGGCTAGGTTGCCGCCTAAATCCTTAAAGAAGCTTAGCAGGTTTAAGGTTGTCTGGTCGTAGCCCAGTGAGGATTTGATCTCCCCTGAGTATATTCCGAACAGATAACTCGCACCCGCCATGGATAGGATGAGCAGTGAAGCGAATGCCATGAATAGCCGGGAGCGGAGGACGTGGAGGCTAAAGCTTCCCGTGGCGGCCATCCAACCGCTAGTCTCAGCCACCGCCATTATTTCTTCCGTTCACACTTTTTTTTTCCGAGTAGCTTCATAAAGACAAACAATAGGACAAAGATATATAAGGGATAAAAAACTAATTAAATTGTAAATATGAAAGAATGATATAATTGTTAATAGCATTAGTCTTAAACAATATTGCTAGTTGCATAGATGCGACATCTAGGAATCTGGAGTCCGGCAACAGTTTAATCATGCAATAGCAATTTTAACCTGCATGGGCAGCTCAACTGGTGGTTATAGAGGTGAAAGTTTGGAAGAATGATCGGGGATCGAGTCTCACCAGCAGCAGTGTGGGAGCAATCTCAAAGTAAGGGGAGTTCATTGAGCAGTTCAGTAACCATGATTTACATCTTGCTCATGAACTTCCAAAAATTTTTTTTTTCCCATGTGGGTCATAATACAAGTGTTTACATCAAAATAAAAAATTAGGAGTGAAAAAATGAAGTACATGTAATATTTTATATTTCAGAAAGACTAAAATTGTGCGGACCATGGTCTATACAGTGTTATGTGAACTATAACAAAAAGTACATTTTTAATATATTAAAAGTACATAATTTATATACTGAATGTACATTATACAAAATAATGTATTTTTTCTAAATATAATATACATTTTTAATATATTAAAAGTACATTATTTATGTAATAAATGTACATTATTTGTATGGTCCACATAATAATGATTGCTAAAATTAAGCCTTGCACCAGATCAGACCAAACCCATGTGGTCTGAATGAGAAAAAAAAAAAAAACATATTTCTTTTAAACGAATTCTATAGTTGGAGCCTTGCGAATGGATTAATCAAAACTTAGTGTGGTTATATATTTGAAAACGCCTAGTGCTTTTATCAGTTTTCACCCAACAATCTTCCCTCCGCCGGGTGTTAGACTTGGCCTTGCCGCCTCCGCCCAACAGGTTACTTAGCATAGATAACTCCCTCCCCAAAGAAAAGTGATTTTAGTACGAAAGAGACACCATAGTCAGTATGCAACACTAGTTTATTTTGAAAATCATGGGTACACTACTCATAATTGATCATATATATTCTGGTACAATCAACCTTGGGCAATAATCCAACTTTTTCAGAACATTAGGTACTCGTCAGACTGCTAGTGATGGGTCCTTTGCTGGGGATAATGCTCTTCATTTGCAAAACATCAGTGCCTACTGTATTTGTCTTGAAGAGTTCATCTACTCAGGATAAGCATGATCAAGGTACAGACTAGAGAGTGAGGGTGTTAAGCATCCACGACATACCCACATTATGTTGGATCTCAAAAAGTTGATACTATAAACACCAGTCAAGATAGCTAAAGACATAAACTTGTAACCACAAAGTCACGAGTTCGAATTCTAGGCTGGTTTACCTCCTTGTGATCATTTACCGACTCAGTCACAAGACAGGGTTGGATAGTGATTGTGAATTTTTCCTGGAGTCTTGGATTTCTTGTAAAATGAGGAGGTTGTGAATGCTAAGGCGCAAAAAGGGTATGCCACACACAAAGCCTATTCACTATAATCAAAGTGATAAGTTCTGTAATATAACTCAACTAGTTGACTAATTCAAAGAAAAATTAAGAACACTTTGCAGAATTGGCCTTCTTGTGAGCATATCCCACAATAAGATAGATGAATTCACTCAAGATTGGGGTACAATTCTTATTATAATCAAAGTTATCAGGTAGCTTTTTCAGACTAACAGAGTACACATCATGTTGCACAAATCTTACTTTGTCTTTTTACACCTATTTTTCCCTTGTGTTCAATAGAAAATGAACATACAGAAGAAAATATATCATATAATTTCACATAAAATGGTAAAACTTTCATTCACGCTTGCCATCATCACCTCCAGCCGATATCTGCCTGTGAGGATCTTGGTCTATAGGAGAAGGTCCTTCTGAAACCTATAAAACAAGCAGGAGATCCTTGATTATTTACTGATCTAATTATATTAGCATGACATGGATTTTATTTTATTTTGGTAGAACTTTTAGAGAAGACAAAGAACAAAGCCCGTCCAAAAAATCTCTAAGGCTTGGGGTAAACCCAAGCCATAGAGGGGGTTTGGAAATAGTTTTCAACCAGCAATAGACAAGCCTCAGTTAGAACCTCACTACCTGCATCATTGCCCCAAACGCAAAGATACATGACATGGAATTGATGGATATGGCAAATTATATCGTGCACCAGGGCGCACAATGCATTGTGCACCCTGGCCAAAACGACGTCGTTTCCCGTTTCTGCCGTTAACTTCTAAAAAAAATTCTCTGTTTCGGATGTACAGAATTGTATAGTAGAATACACATAAACTCTTAACAGAATACATATAAAACACAAGTGTTAAAAAAAAAAAAAAAAAAAAAAAAAAAAAAAAACTGTAACGGGATTGACCGGACGAAACGGTGTCCGTCGCGTAACTCCCCACACAACTTATAAAAACGATATCGTTTTGGGCCAGGGCGCACAATGCATTGTGTCCATGCCCTGGTGCACGATATAACGATTGGATGGATATGTAGCCTTAAATTTGGTGTCTGTTCTTTCAAGTGATTACTAGGAGAAGCAGAAAGAAGCAATAACGGCTTTTACCATTATACAGTAATAAGTGCGTCAAAATGGGGGACAAAACAAGCCAAGGAGATCACCAAGTTCAGGAAAAGTGTGAATGTATGAACAAAACCAACTTAAGATTATTGTTGCTAGAAAGATTAAAGGATCTGTGACTGTGAGTTTGTGCATTTGATTCTTCAGTATTAAAGATCTGTATATTATTTTCAACAAACAGGAACCTTGAATCATTCATAAGCCAAACTGATTCCCTGTGCTTGCAGATTTCATCATTATAACTGAGAATTTAAAGACTTAATGCTCTGAAAACATGTTTTCGAATAGAAACCAAAAAGACGGCCGCCAATGGATTCAAAACGAATATCCCTAAGTAAACTAATTTCAATAACTTCACATAAAAACTTTTAGTAAATTTGATCAAAATAAACCTTTTTATTAAGGTCCAACAGCTAATTGAAGACATACATAAACGTGATTGTGTATATTACTTACTGAATTATTGGGTTTGGTGGCCGATGGTTTATACGGACAAGCAGGAGGAACCCTTGCAGGTTTTTGATACTCCTTCCCAAATAATCTGTAAACCTTTGCCTGAAAAAAAAATCACAAAAAAGTAGGATTTAAACAAAAACCCAACAATTCCAAGCCTTGATCTTGAAACCCCAACAATAAATTTTGAAAGCCATATGTAGAAAGATGCGTGTGGAGCTTTTACCATGAAGAAATCGAAGAGAAGGGGCAAAAGGTTGACAATTGGAACAAGGAAGAGCGGTAACAGACATGCCAAGCAGACCTAATTTTCGTGAAATTGAGAATCAGAGTTGAATCAATAAGTTGAATTTGGAGATGAGAGTTCGAAGTTCGAAGAATTACCATTTTCGCTTCAGAAAGAATCCGGATTCTCCGTGGCTTGCCTGGGTGTCTGGGTCGACGACTCTCGCCTATATGCGAAGATGACCGACTTTTGGACTTTGGAGCAAGTTTTACTTTTTTTTTTTTTTTTTTTCCTTTTTTAAATATTTCTCCAATTCTCCCAAGTAAAAAAGGAATAAGAGTTTTTTTTTTTTTTTTTTTTTTTTTTTTTTTTTTAAGTAGATCGTACCATGAACCAATTGCGATATGTTATGTCACATCCTGACCTTTTATAAGTGATGATTCGATGCACAAATTAAAAAAATTTGCTCGCCTAGCCTTTTTTTACAGGTAGCCTTCAAGTTATAAGTAATAACTTGGTGATGTTGAGGTGATTTGGCAGAGACGTGTTTTGTTTTGTAGATGTGGCAGCCATTTTAACAGTTTAATTGAATAACCAAACCAGTCATTCATTCGACGACGAAAGAGGAAGGCCGGAGGAGAGGTCCAGTCGCGCCACTGCCAAGTTTCACTACCGCCAACGCTGGTCAGCCGCCATCGCCGGAAGTTGCCAGCTTGCTCTACTTCCAACTGCCGCTGTCGACGAGGAGAATAAACATGAAGTCGAGCACCCCACCACCGCCTCCGATCTCAATCGCAAACAATAGGCTCATTATTAATATTTTACACTATTAATAATAGTGAAAAGAAAAGCATAAAAAGCATGGTTGAAACCACATAGTGGAAAGAAAAGCAGTAAAAAAAACTACCTTGCCAAGATCTATCACATCGTTTAGTAACAATTATCTATTTCCTTATACTTAATCATGTACAAAAAATATATATATATATAAAGCTTATATATTGGCTGGGGGTGGGGTGAGTGGGGGAAACTGCTCCCACTGTAGCTCCGCCCCTGGTATTCAATGATCTATGCAAACATATACTTGCACGCAATGACATGTACAAGTGCATTCAAACTCTACGACTCTAAAAGTACATCTTAGTAGAACTACACAAGTGCATTCAATGATTAGTAAATTGTATTTGGGTCTATTTGAAAACTCAGAAAATGACTTTCGGAAGTAATTTTCTAAATTTTACCGTGTTTGGGTATTCAAGGAAAATGAAGTCAAAGAAAAATATTCATTTTGGTCAACGGAAAATATGTCTAATTTGGCGAAAAATATCTTCTGAGTTTTCTAGTGAAGACATTTTCTAGATTCTATATTTTTCTATCTCTCTTCACTCTCTTATTTTTTTAAGTTAGTTTCTGAATTATTATTATTTCCAGCACCACAATTAGTACTGGAAATTCGTGTATACGGGTTCGTTAACGGGCCTACACGATAATGACACGAACACGATAAGGCTAAATACGAACACGACACGATAAGGTTAACGGGTTTAAATTTGTAACACGTACATGAACACGATTTGTTAACGGGTTGACACGATAGATACATTTTGTTAATAGGTTTCGGGTCGTGTCGACACGATAGGACACGAAACACATTTAAACCTACTAAACCTATTAATATATTAAAAAAAAAAAATTTAAAGTTAAGTTATATATAAAACAAATAAAATCTACAATTAAATCCATCAAACAAACTAAAAAAATATTCAATTTATAACATTCATAAAATGATAAAATAACATCAAAAAATCATAATTAAAGAAGTCCATGCTAGTTTTAGAATTGATAAGTTATATACCCTGGGTCCGTGTGCGGTCGGGTCGAGGTCTCGCGGTTCGAGTTTTTGACCTACGGGTCAGGGTCAAAGGTGACGGGTCAAACCCGAGATGGGTCAAACACACCACCTTAGGCCTATAAAAGGGCCTAAAGCCCTTTGTGGCAGGGGGGCCATTTGGCCATCTTTCGGCCCTCTCTCTCTTTATAAGCCATTATCCTCCTCCTTCTCTCTAGATTGACATACAAGCACAACATTAATGAAAAGGGAATTTGAGCTATTTTCTTGTGTTCTTCCTCTTGTTCATACATATATTTTATATTTAGTACATACAACCGATATCCGGGTGAATTAGTACTATCAAGAATAAAATTGAACACAATAAAAATTCAAACTTCATATTGTTGAGCATCAATAATTGGTGTAGGATTTTAGCCTAATGTAGTAAATTCATCCTTAGTCATGTACTCATGTTCATGATATCTTTTGTAATCTCATTCATGACAATGGTTCTTAGCGGGTTCTAAATAGGTTTGTGTAAATGGGTTCGTGTAAACGGGTTAACACGATAATATTAACGGGTTAAACGGGTTCTTAATAGGTTTAACAGGTTGACCCGTTAAGAAACGAAACATAACGGGTCCTTAACAGGTCAACCCGTTAACGACCCGGGACATGTTAAGGCTAAACACTAACTCGTTATTTTCGTGTCGTGTTAACGGGTCGTGTCCATAATTGCCAGGTCTAACCACAATCACCACCACAACCACAAATTCACAATCACCACCAACACCGACACCACCACCACCACCATCGCCGTCACCACCATAACTACCACCATCTCCACCACCACACCACTACCAGACCACCAACACCACCACAACTACCACCATCTCTACCACCGCACCATACCACCACTACTACCACCGCATCACCACCATCACCACATATTATTATTATTACAACAAATAATATGTTTATTTTCAGAAAATTAACTAAAAAAATGAGTCATTTTTTAGAAATCATTTTCGTAAAATATTTTTCAAGATTCCAAACGGAACCATAATACAATTGTGTGTGTGTGTGTGTCACAGGATGCACTTTGTAATGTTGGGAAAGTTATACCGTGGACCCAAGTCCACTTTCTTTGAGAGGTGGATCCGGGTTCAAAATATACAAATTTATATACTGAATGTTTACAATTCAAATTGTAAACATTTCAGTAAGTAAATTGTAAATATTTAGTATGTAAAATTATGAACATTCACTATGTAAAATTGTGTATTTTTTACAAGGTGGACTTGGGTCCACAAAATAATTTGCTATAATATTGCAGAGTATGTACACTCAAAATATAAGATAAATACCAAATTATCACTATATTTTTTCCTTGCACCAAAGTTTATAGCTAAAATGAATTCTCAATTTTCATTTGCACTCTATATATTGGAGGATGCTCAAAATATCAAAAAAGATTTTAGATTATTTAAATGGGAAAATGGTCAAATAGGTCCTTAAATTTTGCACCAAAAGTTAGTTAGGCACTTAAACTTTTAAAAAGTGCAATCAAACCCTTAAACATGTCAAATTGAGGCAATGAAGCCCAAGAACCGATAAATAACCTGTTATTACAGGTCATTTCAGTTCAGGAATCACTATGGTATTTTTTAATTTTCAATGTTGAGAACAATTCTCCATTTTAGAAAAAATTAGAGACACTAAAAAACATGTTCTCAAATTTAGAAATCACGGCTAAACAGTAACAAATACTTGCATTGATTCTTATCCGCATTTGCACTTTATAAAAAACAGAGAACGAAAGTAAACAGAATATATTTTCTAAACATTTTTTATTTAAACTTTGTCTATTTTACAAAAAGTTTGATATGAATAAATTCCCAACTACCTTGGCTCACCCTCAATCATATGAAGGACTTTTTAAAAAAACAAAATCTTTTCCTTTTTAACTTAATGAGAAAAATCAGCTGAGGGAATTTTGTTTATGACATAGTAGGATGCAAGATGAGATGAGGAGCTATGTGTTGTTTAAGTCTATCTTTTTTGCAATTACATTGAGGATTTAGTTCTCTGAATCCTTTCAGAACATGTTGCAGATGGGAAGTGATTAAATTCTTTATCACCAAAGTGTGGCATTGAAAACAGAACTTTCACAAACAGGCACTTCAAATCTACTCAGTACTCAGTAGCACAAATTATTAGTTGTCCCCTGGATGTTAAACATGGACATTATGATAAATGCCATTACTATTTACTTGCCCTTTTTGTTTATCTTGTGGTAAACAGATCACAAAGCAGTCTGTAATCACTGTCATTTCCTCATGACTGAGATCCAGAAATAGGGTCTAAATTGGAACTTAGAGAAACAGAAGAACCAGTAAAAGCACCATATTGCCAGGTTAGCTTTGATTTGATTGTTGCCCGTCTTCACTGTTGTGCTTGCAGAACACATCAGTGCAGCGGCAAACAGGTCGACCAGATGCTTCCCAGCCATTATAACCACGCTCCAAGACCATAATGTTTTTTATCCCTGCATCGTCTTGCATTTCATCAGAAAGATATTCTGCTAACCTTCTTGCGCACTTTGGCCCCCGGACCTACAAAGTTTTGAATAATGGATTAATTCTTAATCCAGATTTCAAACACTAGAGATTAATTTGGAAAAGGATAAGGATTCAAAGGAAGCACAAGACTGCAATGCCAAATACCAGCCAATGACGAAAAATAACTGAAGCCAGTGAATATAGAGCACACAATCCACTCAATTTTGTGGAAATTTTAAAATTTTAATCTTCTGACCTACAGTCCTACAGTATATATTCTTGAAACAAATATAAAGGCAAAAGATATATTGAAGTCAATACAATTGGAAATCCAATTTGGTACATAGGTATCTGCCACCAGTGACCATAAAATCATACTCCTGATATCCTCTTTGTATTGTAGCACCAACCAAACACTAGCAAAATCTTCACAAACACAAAGAATTGGTCATAGGATTGGAAAGCTAGTAACATATTCTCTATTTATTATAAGAGAAAATCACTTTTGGTCCTATGACTATTGGGATATTGTTATCCGTGAGTTTAAAAACTGTCAATTTAACTCCACAACTATTCAATTTTTCTCAATTTCAGTCCCTCCAGTCAAATTACTGGCAAGAAGTAGCTGAAAAATTCTATTGGGTAAATGATGAGGGAAATTTAGCCTTACTTCTTCTCTTTTCTATCTTCTCCATTTCTTGCTCTGATTTGAACTGGAAAGCATTCTCGGTGGTGGTGGATGTTAAAGATATTGAGAACTTGAGAAGATTATGATGGGGATTTCTCAGAGACGGTATCTGAGGATCCACAGGTAGGGGTGTTGGTGAACAGAGCTTTCGGCAAACTACTCGTGTTCGGTAAGCGTTCGTTTATGTTCGTTTGTTAAGGTAAACGAACCATTAACAAACAAAAATTAAAGCTCGGTTAATAAACGAACAGAGCTTGAACAATTGTATGCTCGTTTGCTAAGAGATCGTGAACAAGCTCGTTTGTGTTCGTTTAATAATGCTCGTGAACAAGCTCGTTTAGTGTTCGTTTAATAATGTTCACGAACATGAACGTAGATTATTTTTTGTTCACGAACGAATTGTGATCATGAACATGTGCAAGTGTTTGGTTATTAAAGGTTCACGAACGTGCTCATGAACGTAAACCAACATGATCATGAACGTGTTTGTTAACGTTAACGAACACGTTCGTGAACGTGTTCGCGAACGTTAACAAACACTAACAAACACTAATGAACGCTTAACCAGTGTTATCAAGGCGTCGCCTAGGCGTCCGGTCGGTCGAGACCGAACGCCTAATGTGCTCGCCTCGCCTAAGTGCAGATTACAACCCAAAACTCCACAAAACATACATGGGCTGAACCTACACACTAAGGCGAGTTGACCGGTGTAATTTTCAGCCGGAGAAGTCGCCGGAATCTGCCTCACGCGCCGGCGCGTGGTAGCTCTGATGGCGGCGCAGTTAAAGCTCCGGCGTCGTCCTCTTGTTCCGAGCAAAGCCCACTAACTCACTCTGGCATGTTATCAATAAATACTAGACTTCTCACCACTCTAGGAAAAACTATTCATCTTCGCAAGACAACTTGAAGTAAATAGGGCTATAAAAAGGCTACCCAAAACAAGATATTTTCAATATACAATAAATACTTGACTTCTCACTATCCTAGGAAAAACTATTCATCTACTTCAAGTAAATAGGCCAGCAAAAAGGCTGCCCAAGACAAGATATTTTCAATATATATATATACTTTTTATTTATTTAATACTCATCGCCTAGGCGGTCGCCTAGTCGACTAGGCAGTCGGTGGCATCTCGCCTAGAAAGTCCGCCTTAATAACCTTGCGCTTAACAAACGAACACGAACAAGATTTTCAAAAACCTTAACAAACGAACACGAACACCCCAAAATTCTTAACAAACGAACACGAACAACCTTCGTTCGTTTATGTTCGGTTCGTTAACAGCCCTATCCACAGGCGAGTTAAGAAAGTGCAGAGGCACTTCGTGATCAACGGACCTCCCAAGAGATTTGATCTGTTTCACATGATTGTTCACTCGATCTGCCTCAGGAGATTGAATGTTCAAGTTCACGATAGATGAAATTTTGATTATTTCAATTCTCCCATTTTCCATTCTCTGTTTTCTAGTTTCTTTGCCTAGATTTTCATTTCTTCAAAAACAAATTGGAGAATTTCTAGGGTAACTGAAAATGCAATGTTTGTTCAAACTTTTCAACACCGATGCAATCATAGACTTCATCACTGCTACAACTGTATCATAAGAAAATTAAAAAATGCTACGAAATATCATACAAACAATAATCAGAAATGATCTGGAGCTACTTGAACCTTTAGATATGAAAATCATCATCAGGTCTCGAAGGCCAAACTGCGGAAGCTCCCAATAGCAAAGAGCAAGGAAACTTTGGAAAAGCACGAAAAAGTTGCTACATTTTGATAGATTCTTCTATAATTTCCGGGGCGGAGAGGGAAGCGGCGAGGGACAGCAAGCGAAGAAGGTTGCATATCATATTCAGATTGAAAACTAATCCCACCATCATTATTCATACAGGGATGACTAATCAGTGTTTTCGTTGTCCACATTTCTGCATCTCCTTCATCCGCCGCTTCCATCTCGCCACTCTCCTCCATCCGCCACCAATCCGGCTTTGCTATGAGCTCCAACTGCTTCGCCCTCGTCAACAAACCAAGTCCTTCAACATCCACCACCACCGATAACGCATTCCAGTTCAAATCAGAGCAAGAAATGGAGAAGAAAGAAAAGAGAAGAAGCAAAAAACTAAATTGCCCTCATCATTTTACCCATTAAAATTTTCCAGGTACTTCTCGCTGGCAATTTGACCAAAGGGATTGAAATTGAGAAAAATTGAATAGTTATGGAGTCAAATTGACATTTTTTAAACTCGTGGGCCCCAATTAACAATACCCCAATAGTCATAGGACCAAAAGTGAAATTTTCTCTTACTATTATATTTATAAAATTAAAAAAAAAAAAAAAAAAACTTTGAAACTCAAAAGTGCAGGTTCAGTGACATTGATATGTTGTCATGTTTTATGTGCTTCAATTGTTGCTATAAAAGTCCCCATAGAAAAAATTAAAGAATCCTCAACTATTGGTTATTATCCTAAACAAGATCACAATTATGGCATAGATGTCTCACAAGCTCTGTGGTCCTAAGGGGAAAAACTAGAGCAAAAAAGTGTCTTGATTGGGTTGAACCAATATGTTATTCCTGTGTTGTTCTGAATTGATATTTGGGACTAACAGGCCTAGCTTACATGGAGACCAATTCAGAACAAGACATGAATAACAGATTGGTTCAACATGGTGAATACTGAATACATGCAGCCTACCCGGAAGAATTTAAATCCCAAGGAGAAACCATAACCTTGGCTATCAAAGTGATTTGGCCACTGTGAGAATTGTGGGGGTTATGTGATGAGCTTGGTAATCATGCAAGTCAAGTTTGATGAGTTCTTCAGCATGCCTTGAGTTAATGGTATGAAATAAGCTCTTGTTAAATGTTAGTTAGCAAAAATATGTAAAATACTCTATAAATCTTGAAACTTTTATGAGTTGAGGTTTTAAAGTTAACCTTAAGACTTAAAACATCAAGCTTGAAATTTTAAATATTGATATGGAAAATTTTTACGTATTTATTTACCCACATAATTATGTTGACAACATTGATATGTCTCCTACTCTTGATTTTACAAGTATCTTAAATTAAATGTTTGGATTTATTGCAAGGTTTAACAATTACATTTTCTGGTCATATGGAGCCTAGTTGGAAAATCCATTTTTAGGAAGTTTGGGAACAGCATTTCTCAAGAAAAGTGTACTTGAATTATTTAGGAAGTTTTATATTCCTAATAAACAAACTACACTTGGCTAGATGTAAGCGTATGAAGTGAATAAATTAAGTATACCCATAATCCTAATTAAGAGCATTGGAATATTCTAAAGTTTTGCTTACGGTATCTTAAGGGTAACATGTATTAGGAATTACACTTTGTGGGTTTCCTTGGACCTAGCTGAGTAAGAGGCTAAGAAATTGAGAAATTTACTGACAAGTGATGCCTTTGTGGGGGCATACAACTCCATCTACTTTTCTACATTGATACACACTATAAAGTACGGAAGATCTAAGAAGATCTTAGCTAATACGTTAACAAAGGGACTAAGTAAAAGATTAGTTATTGATTTGGCAAGGCTACAAGGGGGGACGAGCATAAAGCCCAATAGGTGGAAAATTCACGGTGGATACCCATCCTTATGGTCAGAACAATGTCATGGTAAGACTCACATTGGTACACCAAAACTGCCCATTCTAATGACATATATACTCATAATGACGAGCTTAGAGCTCTTAAAAAATTCATAACCTTGGGAGTTGGGTGATCGTATTGAGACAAACTTGGTGGGTTCACCATTCGATATTTGAAAGTTTGAACATAAATTGCTCTTAATGATTCCATGCCCTAATTTAGGTGGTCTATACTGAGATAGGGTTTGCTGCCCTTTTTTCCTGCATCAAATGCATAAAATAATGCCTATCCCTATATCTTTGCTATAGCTTATCGGATTTTGATCTCAAAAGTACGCCCAATCACCTTGAATACAAGTGCACATCAAGAACAAAGAAAGCATATTCAAATAAACCAGCATAAAGTTGAAGGATCAATATTGCCAAAAGAGATAGAAAAAAAAGTCAAAATGCTGAAAAATCAGAAGTAGGGTATTAAAGATTAGTAATCTTCACCTGGCTAAGAGCACAGTGGAACACAAGGGTGTCTTTGCCTTTGACAGATTGAACAAGACTGGGCAATTTGTCAAGAAATGTGTCGCTAGCAAAGTGCAGCGACCCAGCTATGTGACCATCGCAACTCCTTTCATCATCCCTGCAAAAGAATCGCAGGGCAGATGCTAAACTCATAGCTAAATTGGTAGAAAAAAGACAGGATTTTTACAGAGATTTAGGCAAATATAGAAGCGATATTGCGTACCTGACATCGACGATGGCAATATTTGGGCGACGTTTGAGAGAGAGGAGCTGAGAAGCTGTGATGTAGCTGATGCTCCGAGTCATCTCCGATTTCTTTCGCCCTTCTCTGTCTGTCAGAGAATTGAATTGTAAAATCTATTTATACCAAAGCCCAATGTCGGGAGAATGGCAAGGCGGACACGGTTCTAAAATATAATAATGAATATATAATTCAAAATTATGAACATATGGTTCTATAATTATGAACATAGAGTTGTGAACATAATTATGAACGTATAATTTTGTAATTATGAATATAGAGATTTAATAATTGTGAGTATGGAGCTAAAAAATTATGAATATATAACTTTATAATTATGAAATATATAATTCTATAATTATGAATATAAAGTTCATGGACCCAATATATTAGGGATGTCAATTTTACCCATACCCAATGGGTTCCCCGCATCCCGGTCTCTACGGGTTTTAAAATATATTATTAAATTTTAGAGTTATGTTTAAACTTATAAAAAAATTCATGTGATAATTAGAATTGTAGTATAAAATTTTTATTAGATTTAAGTGTAATATTAATAATTAGAGTTGTGGGCTAGGTATTACCCGCACTCGCAAAATCCCTGCGGGAGCAGATATGGGGTAGGAATTTTATTACCCGAGCAGATATCGGGTGAGGGGTTGATAAAAATCACTTCGAGATGAAGATGCTTGTTTGACATGAAGTAGGATTACTTGCACCAAGCTAGCAATGAACAAATGAAAATTATGCTCTGCAACACCGGTGATTTGCATTGTCTTATGCAGATACATATAGGCAACAAACATTCCTGTCTGCCCTAAAAGGTCTTAAATATGTAGTTATTGGCCTTCAAACAAATGGAATCTTGGTTTGGCTAATTTCTTTGCAGATTTATATACCCTTGATATTCTCATTGCCAAATTTGTCATATCATTGCAGTGTGCTTTCTTGACTCATGTAAACTTTGTTTATTAATATGTTTCGATGATTGGATCTGCTTTTCGTAAAATTATTATGGATTTTGAGCATTTGTTTTCTCAGCATCTCTTTTCTTTTGCACTCTGCACCTCTGATCTGGCAGAATATACACAGTGCCTGAACTGAACCACATATATAATAATGAATTAATGATGGAAGATATCCATTCATGTGATAGAAGCTCAGATACTTATAAGTCTGCAAAAATGAAATTTTGGTACTTCTTTGCTATCTGTTACTGCTTGTGATAACCTGTGAACTTTTACAAATGTGTTGTATGTTAATGTTGTGAACACATGAGATGATTATCTTACACAGAAGCAGTTCTTTAATTCACTTCTTTCAATCTTTTCAACAATGATAAGTAGCATGGAAACTAAATTGTTTAGGAATTTTAATTCCAATTCTTTATTGAATGGATTATTATTATGTTATTCTTAATAAAACAAAAAGTAAGTGATAATAATAACAACAATTTATAAATGTAAATTATTTTTAAATGTATATTTAAAGCTTAAAACAACATAATGCATCCATGCTCTTAAATGTCATTTTATACATGCAATCAACCAATAATAAACAGCTAATTTACCAAACATTTTTCTATAATCGGTCAATACAATCAGCTAAAACAAACTGCTATTAACTATTAGCTAACCCAAATAGCTAACAGCCATTACCAATGTGGACCACTGAAGCAGGTACAGGTGAGATTGAAAATGCATAGAACAAAATTCTAGCTAGGACATTTTACTGAGGTTTCCTCGTAGCTTCATTCACCTTAATGATATCTTGAATCAGACAATCAAAATTGCAGTAAGATGATCCACCTTCACTGATAGCTTGTTTACCTAACTTAGCCATATTTTCAGCCCTCTCCAAGAATTCACCTTTCCTCTTCTCCATCAATTCTCTGATTAACTTCTCCACACTGCTTCTATCACACACATCTTTCATGTCCAATCCCAGCTTCCAAACCTCTCCGACAAACCGACTATTCGTCTGTTGATCTGCAAATAACGGCCAGCAAATCATAGGCACACCAGCCACTATACTCTCCAGTGTGGAGTTCCATCCAGAATGCGTTAAAAACCCTCCGACGGCTGGATGGTCCAGGACCGCCTCTTGTGGGGCCCAACCTACAATATACCCATTTGCTTTTGTGCCCTCTTCTAGCTCTGAAGGAATTGGGCTTTCCTCATCATCTTTCCCTGCAACCAAATCAGACCTCATAACCCACAAGAATTTCTTCCCACTGTTAACCAGACCATACCAGAACTCCATCAATTGCTGCCTGGTAATCACAGAAATGCTTCCAAAGCTCACGTAGATCACTGATTTTGGTTCTTGTGAGTCTAGCCACGCCATGCAGGTCTCATCTTCTTGCAAAAGGCTGTTTGAGTGGGTGGATTTGGAAGCTAGGGTGGCCTTGAGATGTGCATGGAGTGGTCCGATTGTGTAAACGTTTGGATATTTGGTTCTGATTTGGGATAGTATTGGTCCCTCCAGGTCTTCGAAGGTGTTGAGTATGAGTCCTCGAGCTTGAACGGCAAGCCGGGCTTCAGTATAGTAAAGAACTGCCAGGTCTTCATCTCTGCAAAAAGGAGAAAGATCTCTAACCCTCAGAAAATCTTCCATTCCCTTAACCTTTGTTATTGGTGATGAGTCTATTCCATTCCCTGCATTTCATGGTGGATATATGGTGTCAATGGCGAGAGAAGATATATATTTATGGGTGCAGTGAATAAATGTAGCAATTTTCCGTTTAGTATAATATGCTATATATTATTTGAATATTGAGTCAATAAGTGAATTAATCAAATAAGGTAAATTAGATATTCATGTTGATTTAAATTGGTTATCCGCTTATAATGATGATATGTAAACTTCTATGCAAAATTATCCTCTCATACTCCTTACACAGAATTCAATACACTATCTAATATTCAGAAGAGAAGTAAGTTGTAAACAAAACAAATAATTTTCTTTGCAGGTCCATTATTCCAAAGGCAACACTAAGGAGCTGTTTGGTATGATGTAGTTGCAATTCAATTACAGCATCATTCTTTGGCCACTTGAATTATAGTGCATAAAAATTTTTCAAAACTTTTTCCTTGTGAGGGAAAAATAGTTTATTCTTTCTATGAAACTTAGGAACAAAAAATGAGTTGACAATTACTATTTTGTCCTTGTAATTTATTCTTACGTTTATTATCATTATTATCCGTCGTTATATCGTGGGCTATATGGTCTAAAAACGACGTCATTTCGTTAAGTAAAGAAATGACTGCCGTTACATCTTAATGAAGCATGTATTTTGTATGTGTTAATTACGAAATGAAACTACAGTGTATCTAAAATGAAATTGTCTCACATATTGTTTTTATATTATCAAATGAAATTGTAATTGAATTGAAATGAAACTGTAGTTGTGTTGAAATGAAACTACAATGTATATAAAATGAAAATGAATAACAGTTTCACATATTTGAGTGTATATTGTCTATCTAATGAAACTGTAGTTATATCGAATAATACTGTAGTTGTGTTGTAATGAAACTATAGTGTATATAAAATGAAACTGAATAACAGTTTCACATATTTGAGTGTATAATGTCGAATAAAACTGTTGTTATATCAAAATGAAACTGTAGTTGTGTTAAAATAAAACTGTAGTGTATATAAAATGAAACTGAATAACAGTTTCACATATTTGAGTGCATATTTTCCAATGAAATTGTAGTGTATATAAAATGAAACCGAATAACAGTTTCAATATTTGAGTGCATATTGTCCAATGAAGCTGTAGTTATATTAAAATGATACTATAGTCGTGTTGTAATAAAACTATAGTGTATATAAAATGAAACTGAATAACAGTTTCACATATTTGAATGTATATTATCGAATGAAACTATAGTTATATCAAAATGATACTGTAGTTGTGTTGAAATGAAACTGCAGTGTATATAAAATGAAACTGAATATGTTATACAAACAGAGTTACTTTACGCGGAACGGCGCTGACGGGTGTCATTTCTTTTCATTAAAAGAAACGACGCCGTTTTAGACCATGGTTCACAATGCTTTATGGACCACAGGACCATGGTCCACATATAATGTGCATGTGGACATATATGTGTTTATACTCAGTATTTTTTATAATTTTAAATCCAATCAAACAGATCATTTTAAAGCTTTCGCTACTATTACTTGTGATGAATAGATTCCTAGTGATTTTAAGTTTTAAAATATACTTGGTATACTCCAAATTTTTACTCCTCACACGTTTTTGATATAGACACTTTTATATGAACTCGCATGATAGAAATAATCAATCATTGTTTGCTAGTAAGTAGAACTATTAAGGGTGTGTTTGGTTGGTGGGTTTTGCACATAGGAATGCGTATGAAAGTGATTGTTGTTGTTTGGTTGATGAATTTTTAGAACACTACTATGGGTTTCGAATACCCTATCAATTGAAAAACCCATACCCAAATACAATAAGGGTTTCATTCTCGAGCACTACTAATACTAATCATTCTCATTCCACCCTACTACCAAACATGTTAAATACTTTTATCAAAACCCATTACCATTACCAAATATTTGATACCCATTCCGATTCCGATTCCTATGTGCGAACCAAACACACCCTAAGTTTTATTCAAGATAGAAGATAGGAAGAACAAACCTTTGATGGGTAGCTCGCCGGCTTCAAAGAGATCCGGCAAGGAGAAGTAAGTCCAGAAGGCGCAGGCGCTGATAGGACGAAAATAGTAAACCGGAAGATTGAAACATTCTTCACTAACATCTAAGGCGATGCTAACCAGTAAATCCGAGATGAAGCAGGTGAAGGGCAGGCCGGAATCGCGATTCTGGGCTATATATTGCTTCAAGAATGGCTTCCCTATTCTGCGCAGGGAGTCACAGAGCTCTACAAATACTTCCTTTGAATTGAGAGCGCCGTCATAGATTCCGGGAGGGAAGCTCTGGAGGCGGAAACGGGTGGTGAAACGGCCGGAGTCGACGTCGGTGAGAGCCAGAAGGCGAGCGTGAATGTTGGAGGGGACAAAGAAAGTGATATGGAAGTTGGCAAGATCTAAAAGGTGGGCAAGTTTGAGCATGGAGTTGAGATGGCTTTGTGCAGGGAGAGGGAAAATCAGTATATGACCAATAAACTCCATTTCTTCCTTTTACTCTTCAACCTCTGCCACACATACATAAAGGAGTAAGTGTGGATTATTGGTCATATATCATCCTCTGTGCTTGGGTTAAGTGCGGGGATAAATGACTAAAATGTGTAGAAGGGCCCATGTATTTTCCAAAATGTGAGTGGATTTTTTTTTTGAGTTAATATCCAAAATCGTCCTCGACTATAGTGGTTTTTCTCAATTTCGTTCTAAACGACTTTGGTGACCTAATATCGTCCCAGACTTTTGTGTTTCGCTCAATTTAGTCCCAGACTTTTGTGTTTTTTCTCAATTTAGTCCCTCATTTGTTATTCTATCCATTTGGTGTTAAATAAATAGAAAATTCAGTAATTTTAATATTGGCATCTCTTTACTCATAGACATATGAACTGCGAATTTTTTTTTTTTTTTTTTTTTATGAATTACTCCCAGAATTACTCCTAAAACTGCGAATATAAAATTTGATTTGCAGGTCTGGGAGTAATTCTGGGTGTAATTCATACAAGAAAGAGGAATTTCGCACTTCACAAGTTGAAAGTAAAGAGAGATCAATATTGACATTACTGAATTGTCCCTTTATTTAACATCAATTTGACGGAATAACAAATGGAGGACTAAATTGAGTGAAACACAAAATTCTGGGACGATATTAGGTCACCAAAGTCGTTTAGGACGAAATTGAGAAAAACCACTATAGTCGATGACGATTTTGGGTATTAACTCTTTTTTTTTTTTACAAAAATATGCAGATCGAAACTCCCACTTGCATTTTAGGTTGTGTCCCAACCGTCCACGTCAACTTTTTTTGTTTTTCTCGAATTTTCCTAAAACACAAGACGGACTTGCGGTTTTCGTATCGTATACCTAAAACACATTTCCCAAATGCGTTTTAGGTATACGTACGCTATACAATACTATGTTGTAAAATGCATCTGCCAGTTGCGTTTTACGTATTATACGTTAGACGCAATTGCCAGATGCGTTTATGGTTTTTGTACGCCACCAGACTTCGGCGACATGCGTATACCACAAAACGCATGTGCGTGGCACGTGCGGCCAATTGTGTTTTTGTTTTGTCCCTCCTCCGGTGGTTGTGTCGCCGTGTTTCCGGCCGGTCGGTGGTTCCGGCGACATGAAGATTGGACGCAAATGGAAGTCGCATTTTCCTAATGCGTTCCGTACCCTTATTTTATTCGTTTTAATTTTAAAAAATATTATGTGTGCTTACGTTTTCTACTCTTGCACATAAAAATTTGATATAGACATTTATATTAGAATCTACATGAAAAAGTAGTTTATCAGTGTCTATTTAAATTTTAGGGAATTCTGTAGAACCTTTTAACTTATTCACACATTCTCTATTTTCAACTTATCTACTTATACCAGGACTATGTGGTCTAATGGTACCCGGGTTGGACTTCTATTTGGAAGATTACAAGTTCAAGCCTCAGTGGAGGAGTTATTGGTTCTTTGTGTTTCAGTATAGAGCTAGTAACTTATGTGTGTGGTAGTTATTTCTCAAGCTCTTTCTTTGATATTAAACTCTGATGAGTGATGGGATCTCATGTTTATAGTGGTTAGATCGCGGATTGTATTAGCGTGTTTGACCAACAGATTGTATTAACGGTTTATAAAAAAATATTTGGTAAAATTAGTTGTTTAGATTAGCGATTAACATGTAAAATGACCTATATACCCTTATAATAAATAAATAATAATAATAATAATAATAATAATAATAATTTTTTTTTAAAAAAAAAAAAAAAAGAAAGAAGGGAGCAGCGCAAGCTGCTCCCCTCTTGGCTCTTGTATTCCCACTTTTTCCACCGTCCCACATCGGTGGGAAAAGTGGGAATGGAGCCTTGAGGCTCCTATTTAAGGAGCCTCAAGGCTCCACAAATTCATTCGTTGCCCATCTGGGATGGGCAACATTGAGGAGCCGTTTTGGCTCCTCAAATTGAGGAGCTATTTCGGCTCCTCAAATTGATGAGCCATTTCGGCTCCTCAAAAAAAAGTTTTACAATGGCTCCTCAATTTGAGGAGCCATTTCGGCTCCTCAAAAAAAAGTTTTACAGTTTTGGGAAAAATTTAATTTTTCCCAAAATGCTAACTGCAAATGCTGCACTTTGCAGCGTTTGCAAAAGCAGCGGTTTAGAGCAAACCGCTGCCTGTTTCAAACGGCAAATTATGTCCTGGACCCGTGTCCACAGCGTTTGCAAAAGCAGCGGTTTGGAGCAAACCACTGTCTGTTCCAAACGGCAAATGATGTCCTGGACCCGTGTCCACAATGAATTGTGGACACGGGCCCAAAACGACGTCGTTTTTCAAAAAAAAAAAAAAAACGCGTCATTTAGTTAAAAAAAAAAAAAATTCGCGCATGTTTTGCCGTTAATAGCGTTATTTTTTTTTTTTGGATTATGAATGTACAGTTATGCTGTTATGAATGTACAGTTATGAAATTATGAACACAGAGCTCTAACATTATGAACTTACAATTATGAACATATAGTGATAAAATTATGACCATGTAGCTTTAAAATTGTGAATATAGAGTTTCGAAGATTATGAATGTACAGTTATGGAGTTATAAATGTACAGTTATGGAGTTATGAATCTACACTTATAGAGTTATGAATCTACAGTTATGGAACTATGAATGTATAGTTATTGATCGAATTATGAACAAAGAGCTCTGACATTATGAACTTACAATTATGAACATATAGTGATAAAATTATGAATATAGAGCTCTAAAATTGTGAACATAGAGCTTCAAAAATTATGAATGTACAGTTATGGAGTTATGAATGTACAGTTATAGAGTTATGAACGTACAGTTATGGAGTTATGAATGCACAGTTATTAACATATAGTAATAAAATTATGAACATATACTCCTATAACGAAGCGGTCAGAAATTTAAAAAAAAAAAGGAGATGGCACTGTTTCCCGTGTCCAGCATGCATGCTGGACACGGGTCCATAGCATAACGATTGGCTCCAAACCGCTGCTAACCAAACAGTTTTTTTTGGCGGTTTGACTAGGGGTGACCACGGTTCCGGTTCAGAACCGCCGGTTCTAACCGGAATTATTAAAAACAAATTAAAAAAACACTATAATATTTAATTTTTTTCGGTTTGGAACCGGAACCGTACGGACGGTTCCGTTTCGGTTCCGATTTGCACAGTCATGGTTTTGGTTCGAACAGTAGGTTCGAACCGAAACCGTAGTCATCTCTAGGTTTGACATGGACCGTCAAAAATGATGGATCCATTAAAAAATGGCGGATCCGCCGATAACCAAACAAGGCCGTTGCCTTGAGAATATGAGATGAACAAACGCCATAGGTAAGGCAAATTATGGTTCACATTAACAAAGGGGTTGGCTCTGCAGGATAGGTATCTAATTTGAAAAACAAGCTTTGCTCAATAATTTAATGGCACAGCCTTTTAGGTGAAGAACAGTAATGGCAGGAAATTTGGCATTGGCCATTTGATTTGATAGCTTAGCTGTAACTAAAAAGAATCACATGAGCAAGTAGGTATGCATAGGCTGGCTATATCTGGTACTTCAACAGCTATACCAACGTAATCGGCAACATGGGGAGGAGGCCGATGCAAAACAAAAACGCATGTGGAACTTGCGTTTAACGTATAATACGTAAAACACATCTACCACATGCGTTTTTGTTTATACTCACGTCACCAGAGTCCGGCGACGTACCAGCATACTCAACGCATCTGGTAGTTGCGTTTAACGTATAATACGTTGAATGTATCTGCCAGATGCGTTTTGCAGTATGTCGTTGTATAGTATACATATACGTAAAACGCATTTACGAAATGCGTTTTAGGTATATGATACATAAACCGCAAGTGGTACTTGCGTTTTAAAAAACTAAAAAAATAGTGACATAGCCGTTTGGGACACAGCTAAAATGCGAGTCCCAAACGCACTTTACATATTTTTTTCAAAAAAAAAGTCCACGCACATTTTGAGAAATACATAGGTCATTCTACACATTTTAGTCATTTATCCAAAGTGTGGCATTTTGATATTTTTTGGGATAGTTGGATGAATTCAAATCACAGAAAATTAATAAAATGGAGAAAAGAAAACGGTGGCATTTTGATATTTTTTTACACCAAGTATAAGTATTTGTATGCTGTGGTGCATGATAAGTGCCAAAATGTTCATGTTTTTATCTTGCATTTAAGCTTATTTTCCTGGTTATTTGTTACAGAGTATAATTTTGTTCAAAGTATCCTTCATTTGATTTATTTGTGTGTTCATGTGTAATTCTTGATGATTTAGATGAATTGAATGATTTTAGGGGCATTTTGGATGCATGTAGAGTCAATGGGACCAATGAGAAACTATGAAGATGGGGGAAACACCTCTTAGAGAGACAAATTATAGTGTGTTTAGTAGTCTTGGTCATTTGGACAAACAAAAGCAAAAGTAGAGCAAAAGAGCAAGAAGTTGAAATTCGGGCACAAATCGTCCACTGCTCAGTATTTTGGCCTATCTTTGTGTAGAAATGTCTAAATCAAGTGTTTTTTATATCGTTGAAAATCTAACTTGAAGGGCTACAACTTTGATGAAAACCACAAGCGCTAATTGAAAGGTTTTGAGGATGAAAAATTACCTAGAAGACGAATACAATGCACAGAATCTCAGTCGTGGCAACATGCACTGTGCACTGCCTGTGGCAACATGCAGTGTGCACTGCTTGTGGCCACGGGTATGGCCACGGCCGTGGCCATTGGGCAGTGTGCCCTGCATTTCTGGCCACGGGATCGGCCACACCTGTGGCTAACCTTTTTTGCTTGTATTTATCTAAGTTTTCAGCCATTTTAACATGATTCCGACCCATTTTAGAACCCTAGCTTCTCTCTTTCATTTTCTTTCATATTTTAGGGTTAGATTAGACTTATATTTAGGTTATTAAACATTTTAGAAACTTGTAAACTTGAATTTGAAGCTTGGATTTCATCATTTCACTTCCATTTCTATAGATAAGTTCTACCTCTTTTATTTATATTTCCACTTTGCTATTTGCTTTCTTGCTTTATTGCTTTGATCTTTATCTTGTGTTTGTTATGGAATTTCTTGCTGATTATGAATCTTGTGTTATTTTCATTATGGTTGTGTGATTTTTCTCCTTGGAGGGAGGTAGGGATGTGTAGGTTAGGTGTTTAATGGATGATTTTGAATTGGTTAAGGAAAGTTGAGACTTGACCTTGATGTTATTGATGGACATGATTATGTTTAAGGAGTTGATCAAACATGCTTCACCTTTGTGAAAAGGGGAGTGTGTGATGTTAAGAACACTAAGTGTTTGATGAAATGTCTCTTAGACATTCTTGAGTCATGAGAATGTCCTTGAATATTTTAGGAGTGTGGGATGACCTTGAGAAAGGCTTCCCTATCGTTATATGACATCTATTATCTTTTGACCCCCAATTCGGTTTAGCTATCTTGACCTACCTTTAGTTCCTATCTACCTTCACTTTCTTATCATTTGTTTTCATTATAGTGTGTTGCTTGATATTGTGTTTGTATCCAAATCAACCCTTCGGTTTGACTAGATTTCCATGAGTAACATTAGTATCTTATGCTTAGAACATTAAAGCTCTACTCCTATCGCCAATCTTTGTGAGAATGATATCCGGTGTACTTCATCGGTGCACTAGGAGCTGGATGGGTATATCACCAAATATTGGCATGTGGTGCACACATGAATGCTTGACGGTGCGTTAGACTTAAAGTACCTATTGAGGGCAAATTATGTTCTGCATGCACACGGGTCTAGATTCATAATTTCTACTGTAAATTAATAATTTTTATATTATAGATTTATAAAATTTATACTGTAGATTTATAATTTTCTAAATATATGTTCATAATTATAGAGTTATATGTTCATATTTTCAATTGTTGAACTCTGTATTCACAAATCACATAACTATATGTTCATAATTTGATAACTATACAGTTTAGAAATTATGAATCTATAGTACAGAAATTATGAATATACAGTACATATATTATGAATCTGCAGTATAGAAATTATGAATCTACTGTATAGAAATTATGAATCTATTGCATTTAAATTATGAATCTACGATTTAGAAATTATGAATCTACAGTATAGAAATTATGAATCTAAAATATAAAAATTATGAATCTAGACTCGTGTGCACACGGTTGCACAATATAACTATTGACCCATTGAGCCCAACTTTGGGCTCGTGTGAAGCCCAATATGTACTTGTTCAATCATTATTACATGGACCATGGTCCACACAACTGTGTGAACCACAAATAAAAAGTATATTTTTAATATACTAAAAGTACATTATTTGTGTACGTAAAGTACATTTTTTGAAGGCACATTATTTAAGTACTGAAAGTACATTATTTTATATATATTATAAAATAATGTACCTTCAATACACAAATAATATTATATTTTTAGTATATTAAAACTATACCTGATATTCATGGTTCATACAATAATTTGCTGTACTTGTTTAAAGTGTTTCAGCTACAGGTGAGCGCAAGTGGATTGGAGCGAATTTTGAGATGATTTATTATTTAGAGTAAATACCCAAAATAGTCCCTCGACTATAGCTAAATTCACAAATTGGTCCTCAACTTTCAATTTCACCCAATTAAGTCCTTAACTTTGCAATTTTGACACGATTTGGTCCTCCATCTAATTGACCGTTTGTTGACCGTGATCGACGATCTCCAGAAGAACCTTCAGCTCTCGTCGGAGCACGTGGAGGCCTCCAAGATGACGTTGCACCGATTCGGAAACACGTCGTCTTCTTCGATCTGGTACGAATTCAACTACATTGAATGCAAAGGGAGGATGAAGAAGGTGACCGGGTTTGGTAGATTGCTTTCGACAGTGGATTCAAATGTAACAGTGCGGTCTGGAAATGCAACCGGAACCTTAAAAAATCGACGATGGACTATGAAATTACATATATATCCTCAAAAATCACAGTCAACAAACGGTAAAATAGACAGAGGACCAAATTGTGTTAAAATTACAAAGTTAAGGACTTAATTGGGTGAAATTGAAAGTTGAGGACCAATTTGTGAATTTAGCTATAGTCGAGGGACCATTTTGGGTATTTACTCTATTATTTATTTAGACTATCAATTTTTGATTAAGTATTTAGACTAGCGTTATTATAAAGTTACAAATACTTATTTTAGTGACAATTATAATCAATCTCTCATATATTATCTTGCATTAATATACTTTAAAGTACTTATTTAAAAATAATCATTTGTCATTATCTCATTCGCGTAATGTGCGTAAAAAACTAGTTACACAATACAAAGCACAAGAATAATATTGTTTGTGAATGTACATATTTTGAAATTGTCTCGTGAGACAAATATCAAATATATAGTATTTCTTAATGAAAATGAAATATTTATTAACGAATCAAAAAGATACTACATTTTTGTTAAAAAAGCATCATTTATATCACACAAGACTAATGGTACAAAAATAACAGCGTTAAAAATGAATGGACAGAATTGTAGAGTAAAAAGCATCTGACCTGCTGAATTCGAACCAGCAACCTAAGGATTTCTCTAGAATTCTCCCTACTACAGTCATCCGCTCTATCAACTGAATTAAGGGTTCGTTTGGAAAGCAGGAAAATAACTTCTGGAAAATATTTTCTAGAAAATGAGTCATTTTTCGGAAAATATTTTCCTTTCCAGTGTTTGGTTGCATTCTGGAAAACTGTTTTTGTGTGTTTGGTTCATTTTCTGGAAAATGAGTAGAATTGTATAATTAAACATTTTAATTATTTTATTTCGAATATTACCTCATGTATAATAATATAATAATATAATAATAATTTTAAATATAATAAAAAAACTAATAATATATCAAAAATATTATGGTGGTGGTGGTGGTGTAGTGGTAGTTGTGTTATTTGTTATATAATAATAATAGTAATAATAATAATAATAATAATAATAATAATAATAATAATAATAATAATAATAATAATAATAATAATAACAACTGGTGGTGGTATGACTGCAGTGGCAGTGGTGGTGTGGTGGCGGCGACGGTGGTTGCGGTGGTATGGTGATGGTGGTGGTGGCGGCGACGGTGGTTGCGGTGGTATGGTGGTGGTGGCGGCTGCGGTGGTATGGTCATGGTGGTGGTGGCGGCGGCGGCGGCAATGTGATGGTGGTGGTGTGGTGGTAGCGGTGGTATGGTGGTGGTGGCGGTGGCGGTGGTATGGTGGTGGTGGTGGCGGCAACGGTGGTGGCGGCGATGGTATGGTGGTGGTGGCGGCGGCGGTGGTGGTAGTGGTGGTGTGATGGTGGTGGTGGTGGCGGCGACAGTGGTTGCGATGGTATAGTGGTGGTGGTGGCGGCGGCGGTGGTGGTAGTGGTGGTGGCGGTGGTGGTATGGTGGTGGTGGTGGCGGCGACAATGGTTGCGGTGGTATGGTGCTGATGGTGTTGGTGGTGGTAGTGGTTGCGGTGGTATGCTATTGATGATGTTGGTGGTGGTGTGATGTTGGTGTAAAAGTTGGAAAATGACTTCCCCTCAAAAAAAAAGGAAGTCATTTTCCTCCAAAATGAGCCTATTTTTCAAAGTCAACGGAAAATGATTTCCGTTGACTTGATTTTCCAGGCACATCCAAACAATGGAAACTTGGAAAATGATTTCCAGAACTCATTTTCCAGGTTTCCAAACACACCCTAAGGTCGGGTTGAGGCTTGCAGTGAATAAAACATTTATATAGCATTATTTTTGTGGTAAGCATTTGAAATTGCAAACTTTACTGCTTTATATGGATCGCAGATGCAAATTTACCAGTACTTTATTTTTTATTTAAAAATTAGATGTATTTTATTTTGTAAATATTAAAGTCAAATATAGAAATGGATAGAGATTTAAAGTAGCAAAATCTTGGACTAAGGTTCGGAGGAGTAAACGTATGTGATGAAGTTTGAGTAAGGGGAAAATTTGCAGGAGTAGATTTTCATTCTACTCCTTGCAAATCTCTAGGCATTTATTGTTGTATTAAATGCTTGGACAGAAGTTTGTGAAAGGGGAATTCCTTGGACATAGCCGCATAGGTTTTGCTTGGGGGAAAGTTTGGGCATAAGTTTCTCAAAGGGAAAAGCTTGGGCTAAGGTTTGTGTAAGGGAAAAAGTCTAGGCTAAGTTTTTTTGCTTGCAGGAGAAGAATAACATTAAATGCTTGAAAAGTTCTAGGCACATGGTTTGCTATAAATAGGCAATTCCTTTCCCCGTAAATCATCCCATTAGATTTGTTCATCCCATTTGAATCATTCTTTAGCATAGCAAAAATACAGAGAGTAAAATAAATAGTTATATTTGTAATTCTTATTGTAATATCATTTTGCCAATTAATACAGAAAATTCTTCTTCAATCTGCTTTATTCTGTCTATGATTTATTTTAAATCCTATACTAGAAATATTCTCATTATTTCCATTTCAAGTTGCTATTATATTTTGGTATTGTGAACCGTATCGATCCTAACAAATTTTTATATTGATTAATTTTTTTTAGGAAATAATAAGTGAGAATAGATTGTCTATGGAATTGAAAATTAATCTCGTTCAATCATCACAAAACAGTGAAAATATGAAATTTATACTTAAAATAATAAAAGAAAAACGATGCATCATTTAAAAAATTGTGAGAAAAAAAATATTGTTTTGAAGAAATATAGCATCACTTTGGTGAAGAATGCTATCATATCATTTTAAATAATCTATATTGGCCTGTTTAATAAAATAGTTAGTCTATATGTCAATTTTAGCTTATTTGACCACTATTAGTTGTTTGACTTGGTTTAAAAATCAATATAAGTGTTTGATTAATTAGTTTTTTGTACTCCAAAATGCTAAAATTAAAAAAACTACTCAAAGTAACTTTTTCAATTAACTTTTTGAGAAAAGAAATCATACCAAACAGCTATCAGCTAACACTAATTTACCAAACACATTTCTACAATCAGCTAATGTTATCAACTAGTTATACCCTCTAATTAACTCAATCAGCTAATAGCTAACAACCATTTACTAAACATGACCATTATCTTAATAATAATAAAAAGGTTGCATAATCTAAGAGAAAAATAACTATTTTGAAGAAATATAACATCAATTTGGTGAAAAAACATCATCATCATGTTGATAAAAATAATATGGTTTTGAAAAATTCACAAAAATTTAAATGAAAAAGGTTACTGGTATTTTTGTAAATATACAAATATTTTTATTTAACAGTTTAAGATAAACCTGCATCATTTTGAACACCTTAAATACCCTAGCTGTGTTTTACTATGACGTTTTGGGGAAATATCTTTCTTTCTCCAAAACGCCCCTATGCTATTTTTTTTTTTGAAAAAAAAAAATAAAAAACTTTAACCGAAGAACAATTAAGGCTCCTTAAATGAAGGAGCCTTTTGGCTGTTTAAGGTTTGTCCATCCCCTAGTTAATTTCAAAAGAGAAGCAATGCTTCTCTTATATATACGAGCTCAAAGAGCTCCTCTTCCTGAATTACCAAAGTGTCCCCGTTGTTATAAATAAATAAATAAATATATATATATATATATATATATATATATATATATATATATAGTTTTGTATAATAATAATAATAATAATAATAATTATTATTATTATTATTATTATTTATTCAAAAAATAATAATTACAATAATAATAATAACATGAATGTACTTATAATCGCTAATAGTAAACATCTAATTTTACTAAACATCTCTTTACAAATCACTAATGAAATCCGCTAGTCAAAACCGCTAACACAATCCGCTATCCATTAATTGCTAACATAATCCGCTAATCGTTCACCGTTGATTGCCAAACAAGGCCTATACCTAGAAATTAAGATGGATCAACTTGTTTGTTGTTATGCTCAAGGAGCACATAAATTTAGTCTAGTATTTGATCCCCCATAAGGACATTTGCAACATGAAAGTAATGAAGTGTATGTTCCTTCCCCTCCTTGTAATGATACTCCCCATGTTGATCTTGGTGACATGGATGAGACTCGTGGTGATGATAATTGTTATAATACATGGGATGATGTGTGGACAGAGTCTATACCTACCCCTCAAGATACACAATTTGAGAGAAGTGAAAAAAGTAGAGGTAAGAGAGTTTTAGAGATTAATTCTTTACAAAGTCGTAAGAGTGCGAAGACTGAAATTAACCACTAAAAAATGAGGAGCGGCTGCAACATTGAGTGAGAAACTTAATAGTATGTTGCAAATTATTGGAGAAAGAACTAATGTATCTAAAGAGGTGAATATGTCACTTATGAATGTTTTGACTTCAATGAAAAACCCAAGTCTTAATGAAATTATGGAGGCATTAGTAAAAGTATATGTTTTGCCCGGTTTAGAATTTGACACCTATGATTTTTCTTTGCTTGCATGCTAATTGAAGATCCACAAAAAAGATCTGTTATCTTTGGATTACTTGATGATAAGGTGAGAGTTGACTACATCAAGTTCTTGTATGAGAAAGAAAACAAGCATTAATAGTTATGCATGAACTGTTATGTATTTGGCTTTGGTAGTGTTATATATTTCGCTTAGTAGTGATTATGTATGAACTTTTGTGTAATTTTTTATTATATGAACTCTTATATAATTTCTTATTGTATGAACTATTATGAACTGTTATGTAATTTCTTATTGTATGAACTATTATGAACTGTTATATATGTACTCTAATTTCTTATTTAATGAACTATTATGAACTCTTATTGTATGAAATGTTATGTAATATTTTTATAGTTTTTAACAGTATGAATGGCATTCTATAATAAATATATTAATTTTTGTGTAGGCAAAAATACATGGATAATACTGAGCAAATTAGGAAACTTCTCATAATTTAGGAGTACTTGGACAATATGGATGAATTTTGGGACTTTGTGTCTTGTATGGCCGGGTATATGCGTGTACACTTTTTGAGGCATATTTACAAGAAACCATGCATGACTTCATATTTAACTGGAGAACGGGGAGAACGGGCCGGGTATATGCGTGTACACTTTTTGAGGCATATTTACAAGAAACCATGCATGACTTCATATTTAACTGGAGAAAGATAGATGAATGAATGGTCATGAGAAACGGTGTTTTACCATCTCCACTGAGGCTCGATCTCATGACCTCTCACATTGGAGAGGTTACTACATGCCATCTGAACACAAGGTGGTTGGCGTGACTTTGATATGTTATTCACATAGGTTTTAATAGGATGGGAGGGATAAGCACATGTTGCTTGCATTTATCTTGACACGATTAATAATCCAAGTCTCGAATTCCCTAACCACCACAAGGTAATTTAAAAAGTTTGATTCATTAATTACTATTACGGTTAAATATACTTATAATTTATTAACTTTTATATACATTTAAAGAAGTATTACTTGGTGAATAAAGGCTTCCTAGAAAGAAATGAATATTTGACACCTTAGTCTAAGACTAGATACCATCAATCATAGTTTCGTGGAGCAAACACAAGGGGATCTCAATAAGTATTTAATCGAGCTCATTCATCTTTAAGAAGTTGCATTTAGAGGGTTTTTTGGTGTTCTTAAGGTTCGGTGGAAAATATTGCAAAAAATACCGATATATTCATTAATGGATCAAAACAGACTTATTTGCTCATGTTTTGCATTACACAACTACATAAGAAAAAGCACAACTTGGGACCTGGGTTTTAGATTAATTGATCAAGATCCAAAGTTCATACTTCTAGATATTTTTCAAGATGTTGAAGCTAACTTTGTACCATCTGATGATAATATAAGAGTCCGAGAAATGACAATTATTCGTGATAACATTGTATCTAGTTTGATTGCAGCTATGCGTCATTCCTAGAGTATTATTACTTGCATTAATTGTATTAACTATTATGTTGAATTATTATTACTAACTTATGGTTATTCTAATTTTATTTGAATTGATGTTTTTGATGTTCAAACTATTATTAACTACGAAGTCTTCCTTTACAATTGTAACTTTATTAATAATCAAATAAAAAATTTAATAGTTAAAAAAAATTATTGATAATAATAACAATAATAATTAATAAATAAAAATAAATTGTAAAAGTAATTAAAGAATTAAGAATTAGTACAATGAACTTATAAGTCATTTTACATACTATCAACTAATTTACCAAACACTTTTCTATAACCAGCTAATACAATCAGCTCGTCAAACAAGTTAACAAATCGAGTCAGCTATTAGCTATCAACTAACCCAATCAACTATTACCTATCAGCTAATTGTCAAACACCCCATAGTCTTTTTTTAATGAAAATGTAATATTTGTTAACAAATAAAAACAAATACTACATTTTTGTTAAAAAGAAGAGCAAATTACACTTTTGGTCCTGTGACTATTAGGGGTGTGTTAATTTGGGTACGTGACTTTTAAAACTAACAATTTAGTCCTTTAACTATCATTTTTTAGCAGATTTGGTCCTCCTGGCCAAATTGCCGGTGGAATTTGGCCGGAAAGACATTCGAATTTTTAAATCAAATATTAGTGGGGGTAATTCGGTCTTTTTAATTGTAAAAAAAATAGCGTTTGATTTAAAAATTCGAACCTCTTTCCGGCCAAATTCCACCGGCAATTTGGCCTGGAGGACCAAATCTGCTAAAAAATGATAGTTAAAGGACTAAATTGTTAGTTTTAAAAGTCACGTACTCAAATTAACACACCCTCAATAGTCACAGGATCAAAAGTGTAATTTTCTCTAAAAAGAATCATTTATATCACACAAGACCAACGGTACAAAAATAACACCGTTAAAAATGAATGGACAGAATTGCCCATTTTTAAAATTCATCCGACCTACAGGATTCAAACCAACGACCTAAGGATATCTCTGAAATGCTTCCCACTACAGTCCTCTACTCTACCAACTGAGCTAAGGTTGGATTGAGGTCTACAGCGAATAAAAACATATTATTTTTGTGGTAAGCATTTAGATTTTGCAGACTTTACTGCTTTATATGGATCGCTGATGCAAATTTACCCGTACCCTAGCTATTTATCATTTAAAAATTATATGTATTCTATTTTTATATTGATTAATTTTTTTAAAAAGAAATAATAAGTGAGAATAGATTGTCTATGAGAAATGAAACTTAATCTCGTTCAATCATCACAAAACAGTGAACTTATGAAATTTATACTTAAAAAAAAAACAATGCATCATTTAAAAAAATTGTGGGAAAAAATATTTCATAAGAAATATAGCATCACTTTGGTGAAGAATGCTATCATTTTGAATAATCTATATTATAATAATAATAATAATAATAATAATAATAATAATAATAATAATAATAATAATAATAATAATAATAATAATAATAATAATAATAATAATAATAATAATAATAATAATAAAAGAAGGTTGCATCATCTATGAGAAAAATAACATCAATTTGGTGAAAAAGCATCATCATCATGTTGATAAAAAATAATATGGTATTCACAAAAGTTTAAATGAAAAGGATTAGTGGTATTTCAATAAATATACAAATATTTTTATTTAACGGTTTGAGATAAACCTAAATTATTTTGAGAGAAACCTAACACTATTTTAGTCTACATATATCACCTTAAATACACATCGATATGAAAGTTCAAGAAGGCTATATATGTATTCTTTTTAGAGTTAATACCCAAAATTGTCCTCAACTATAGTGATTTTCTCAATTTTGTCCTAAACGATTTTGGTGTCATAAAGTAGTTTCAGACTTTTGTGTTATTGTTCTGTTATAAATATTTCAATTAGTGGTCATTTATCTCGAGACTTTTCATTTGCCTTCTACTTAATATCTTGTTTATGATAAGTATGTGAAAGGTTGTAATGATCCCTATAAATAGAGGGTGAAGGCTTAATGAAAAGATGATCTTATGAAATTGTGTTCTTCATATCCCTTTTACTTATCTATTCTATATACTCATATACATACAATCACGAAGTAGTATCGTGCAAACATCACGCGAGAACTGAGCGATTTGATAGGACAAATCACAACACGTTATCAGCACGAGTCTCTATTGTAATCTCCGGTGAACGGTACTATTGGTTCATTTTTCCTGTGCATTTTGTTTTGTGAATCATATGTCATTGTCTATATCTAAATATTATATGGCTATGAGTTTGGTTTGGAACCTTCAATTATTGTTTCTATGAAATGAGTGATAATTCTTCATGTTTGTTAACAACTTTTGAGTGATGAACCCATCATCAAGACATGGTTAAGAATTTGGGTAAATACATGAATTTGTAAATACATATTATCTTTATTTATTCTCTCAATTCATGTATATGAGATAGGCCCTATATGAACCATGATGCTTTGAAATGGTAAATACATGTGGTTATATGCCAAATTGTATGTATATGTATCCATGTATGTTCTATGACTATGAATATCGAATGCATAATCGGTCCTTATTATGTTTGCATTGGATTATTGTGTTTGTATTAGAATGTTAAGAAACGGATATGCATAATTATGTAAAAGGTGTTTCTTCATCCATTGCTTGAACATGTATTCTAAATAGCGGTTTTTTCACAAGTTGTCACATTACTTCCTAAAGTTGCATTAAATGATGATTTTATAGATTATGCCTTTCATTGAAAATGTGAATTTATTGAGCGCGCTCATGTCGATAGCAATTATTTCACTTGGGCTTTGGATATTGAAATATATTTGGCATCTAAGAAATCGAGCCAAACTTTTGTTGCTAAGTCACAGAGAACCGATGCTCAGAAGGCACAAGCTCTCATTTTCATACGTCACTACTTGAACCACGATCTCAAAAATGAGTATTTGATTGAAAAAGTCCATGTTGCGTTATGTAAGTCCTTGAAGGACCATTTTGACTAGTAGTCATCTATTGTCCTTCCTCAGACACAATTTGACTAGATTAATCTTAAGTTTTAAGATTATAAGTCAGTAACTGACTATAATTCAACTCTGCACAAAATAGTCTCAGAAGTGAAACTCTAAACAAGAAGTTTTAGAGAAATATTTAATTGAAAAGACATTGCCAACTTTTCGTGTGAGTAATTTGTACTCCAGCAGTAGTACAAGACAACAAATTATGAGAAACATCCTAAGCTGATTTTAGCACTTCTTGTGGCTAAGAAACATAACTAGTTGTTGATGAAGAATCAAAATGCATGTTTGGTTGATTTTGCATAGGTGCCTGAAGCACATTATGTTACATAGTTGAGTAACTTTATAAGGGGTTGCAGTCGAGATTATAACCGGTGTGGTATGAGTTTCGAGCTCAGAATAAGAAACAAAGTGATCAAGATATTCAAGGACGACCAAACTCATCGAGGCAAAATTCTAGCCAGAAGCGGGTTTGCTATCAATGTGGGTGTGAAGGGCATTGATCCTTACGTGCCGCACACCAAAGCATTTGGTCGTCGAAGAATGCGTCTCATCTTGATGATTCTAGCTAATTTGCCTGAAGCAAATACAACGATAAATGATGATAATGAAATGATGATGAGGTATTGATGAAGAAATGATTGGTGTCATGATAATGTTTTGAACAATGTATGAAAATATATTCATGGCTGAAAAAGTTAGTCCATGCCAGAAGCATGAAGCATCCGAGAAGTTAGCTCATGGTTGAAGCATCTGAGAAGTTAGCTCATGCTTGAAGCATCCGAGAAGTTAGTTTATGTCTGAAGCACCCGAAAAGTTAATTCATGGCCGTAGTATTTATTGCGTGGCCGAGAAGTATATATACTCCAAAAGTGTCTTTGAGTGCAAAGTTATTTTTGGATGCAAATTATGATGAATGCAAAATGATTTTACTTTGCTTATTTTCCTTGCTATTTTTATTACTCGAAGTGACTATTTAGAAAGTTTACTTCTCTAAGCTTAACTTTCTAATCTTACTTTTTGAAATTTTAATTTTTGAATGATATTTACTTTCCGGACTTTATTTTCCGGAGGAAGTTTACTTCTTTTAGTTTGTATGCTTATTTATGGAAATTTTTCTCATGCATGCAATCATGACTCTCGCATGCAATTGACTGGATGCTAATTCAAAGTTGAATATTATTTGTTCCATAAATCCCATATCAATCCCGGAAGGATTGCTATTATCAACAAATTATAATAATCATCTTTTGACTAAATTTAAGATGTCAACATGACAAATCTCTCTCCGACTATGACTTAGTTCAATTCTGTGCTGTTTAAGGAGTGGTATAATCCTTTATAAGAATGCTCTTTGACTTATGTCATACATGATATGATTGATTTAGATGTTATTGGTTTGGAAGATAGAAGCGAATTATATCATATCAGTTTGTCCGGAACAAATGAGAAAATGAATTATATCATATCAATTTGCCTGAAGCAAACGAAGGAATAAATTATTTCATATCAGTTTGCCCGAAGCAAATGAGGGAGTGAATTATATCATGTGAATTTGCACGAAGCAATTCCCAAACCAGTGAGTGAACTAATGTAAAGTTGAGGATAAGGATTTTTGGAAGATCTTGAAGATCTATTTTATTTGACAAGTTTCACAGCTTCCCTATGATTGTTGTGTACCCTTATAATATCATTTGATATGTATGCTTTCATATCTGATTATATATGTTACTCTTAGATGATTGCATATATGTTTTGGGTACTTCATATGTTGCGATACATTTTTAAAGGCTTTAAAGACCCATATTATTTTATAGTATGACATGAGCTATAGTGGGTCGCCTTGGGCAAATATATTGTTTGGTGAGCCAGGTTTCTTCAAAGGCATATTATATAAAGCATATTTTGTAAAAGAAAATTCTTAAGCTATGTATTTTCTTGTTGGGGACATCAGTTTTATATGCTATTGTTGTTATCACAATCTGACCTACCACATATCATAATTATTTCCCCTAACACCTAGTACGTGGTATAAAATGAAACATTTCTCATCTATATTTTATTCACAATGTGCAATCTTTTTCCATCACCACCATAGAGTACCTTTGTGGGCATATATATGTTAATTATAAACCTCCGTCGATTATTTAAATCTTTAGAGCCCATGATAAGGGAACAATATATAAATAGGTACGCTGACTGCACACTTTATGAAGATCATTTCATGGCATTAGGGGGAGATAAGATCTCAAATTTAATAGAATGGCGAGAAATTCTATGGATGATTGATCTTCAATATTTAACCCATGTACTAGGTAGACTAAACTAGAAGTTCAGAAGAAGTAAACTGAACTAAAAGTTCAGAAGATAATTAATCTGCCAATATATATATATATATATATATATATATATATATATATATATATATATATATATTGATCATAAAAAGAGTGACTAGGTCCTATATATCTTCCCCAACTTGGACCATATGTATCTACCAATGCTCCTTGACGCCAGGAGCGTGGGGACATGTTGGTATAATCCGCGGAAAGCTAAATCTAGTAGAAAATGGTGTCACTCTTGAAATCGCTTAAAGAAGTATGTCCTAAAGACATTCTTCCAGAAGGCGAAAATTTCCAGTAAAATTAGAGGTGCACCCAAAATCATAATACTGGGGATGCGGAATGACCAGATAAAAATATCTTTGAGAAATGGCTAGAGTCTGGTTGAATTAGAAATCGCCATTATTTTATGAGAGAAATTTATGAAAAATGTTATAGTTGTCGACAACAGAATTGCCTTTACAAATCTCTTTTGTTATATGATATTCTAGATCCAGAGCTAGGCACCAGTAGTGCCTTGACTTTTTTTTTTTTTTTTTTTTTTTTTTTTTTTTTTTTATGTATAAAAGAGCAATTAAAGCATATACAGCTCAGCTCACTAAAATTGTATTCTCGTTATAAGATGTACACCATTTTATGTTAACCCTGTAGGTTACAAATGGGTGTTTGTACGAAAAGAAATACAAACAATATGGTGGTATGATATAAAGCGAGACTGGTAGCTTAAGGTTTACGCAGAGACCCTGAATTGATTTTGATCAAATAGTCTCTCCCACAACATATGACATTACATTCCGCAAATTAACATTATTGGCAGTGAATTATGAATTTAGATATGCAGTTGATGAACGTCATGGCCGTAATTTACTGGTCATTAGACGCTAATATTTATTTGTAAATCCCCGATGGATTCAACACTTTTGGAATGTGGAAAGTGAAAATCGCAACGTGTATCATTAAATTACAAAAGTCTTTGTATGAATTGAATATTATTGACTGAGTGTTTTTCCTCCTGAAGAAGGAATGCATATTGAATGATTGAGTTGACTGTGTATTTTTCCTCCCGAAGAAGGAATATGCAAATATGTACCATTATGTGTTCGTTAAAGAATTGCTAATGGAGTTATTTGTTTATTATCTCAGTCGATATTGATGGTTTAAATATCATTGAAACACATAGATAGCTTGGTGATATCAACTCATGCCGAAATACGGAGTTTTGAAATAAATGACTTGGAAACCCAAGTATTGTCTCGACCTGAAGATCGAGTTTCTCCTTGAAGAAGTTTTATACACAGTTAGCCTATTTGAAAAATGTCTTGAAGATGTTTTATATGGATAAGTATCATTTACTTATCACACATACGGTTGTCCAATAATCTCTTGAAGTAGATAAAGGACTATTTAGACTCGAAGATGATAATGATGGTATTTTGGGACTGGAAGTCCATTACTTCATTGTTATTGGAGCACTATTATTGAACTAGAAGTTCCATAATTGCATCAGGCCTGATATTGAATTTGCGATGAAATTGCTAGTAACATTTAGTGTTTCCCCCTACAATGAAAATTGGAATGATATTTAACATATCCTCTAGCACCTTTGAGGTACAAACATTTTGACGTTTATGTGAGAAACTAATATGTGGTTTTGATGGGCTACTTGGGCAATGACTCTGATCTTTTATTTGATCCCTATGATGCCAAGTCCAAAACTGGTTATGTTATATTTTTACCCCTCAATGTCCTATATGAGGACAAATAAGATTGTGTTGCACAAGCAAGTAATAGGTTTGTTAAGAGGAACCTTACAAAACATATTGCACCTAAGTCCTTTTACACACATGAACTCTAGAAGAGTGGTAAAATTCTTGTTGAAAAAGTTTACCCTGTTCACTAAGTCTCTGCCTACATCCACTTTTGTGTAATATGTTCATAAAATTGGGATCCGTAGGCTTAGAAGATTGTTATCTTCAGGGGAGCAACAACCCCTAGCTGCACTAGAATGGACAATCTAGAAGGTCTTTTGAAATCCTGAATATTATGCTACAAAAGCATATGGTTGTACTCTTTTTCCCTTAGCTATGTTTTTCCCCACGGGGTTTTCTTAGGCTAAGGTTTTTAATGAGGCAATCGATGTTGGTGCACTTGAGTGAATAGTCCTGAAGACCTTTGAAATCTTGAAGATTATGCCCGGAAGGCTTATGGTTGTACTATTTTCCTTAGCTAAGTTTTTTTCCCACTGGGTTTTCTTAGGCTAAGGTTTTTAATGGGGCAACCGGTGCAACACAATGGTTTAATATACTTCGTGTACTCTTTTCCTCGTCTAGTTTTTTTCCACTGGGTTTTCTAGCGAGGTTTTTAACGAGGCATGAGTATAGTTATTTAATGGCCATGGGAGTGTTATAAATATTTCAATTAGTGGCCATTTATCTTGAGACTCTTCATTTGCCTTCTACTTAATATCTTGTTTATGATAAGTATGTGAAAGGTTGTAATGGTCCCTATAAATTGAGGGTGAAGGCTTAATGAAAAGATGATCTTATGAAATTGTGTTCTATACATTGTGTTCTTCATCTCCCTTTTACTTATCTATTCTATATACTCATATACATACAATCACGAAGCAGTACCGTGCAAACATCACACGAGAACTGAGCGAGTTGATAGGCCAAATCACAACATGCTCAATATTATTCCCGGTTAAGTAATTTGTCAAAAGGGTGTTAAGTACGAGATAAATTAGTAATTTCACATTTTGGCCTTCTCTCTTGGTATCCTTTACTCCATTGTTGATTGCGGAGTTATTTTACACAGCATTCAACTGAAGCCTACGAATTCGCATTTGATCTATAATATATATATATATATATATATATATATATATATATATATATATATATATATATATATATTGTGAAATACAACTCTTTAATATTGTGAGGAATAGTGAATGGAAGATGGTTGTGAAGAAGAGAAAAATGTCACTTTTGGTTCTTTGGCTATTGAAGTATTTTTTTTTTAATTTCGGTCCACAAGTTTAAAAGATATTAATTTTAGTCTATAACTATTTAATTTTTGTCAATATCAGCCAATCCGGTCAAATTACTGGCGAGAAGTCGCTGAAAAAATTTAATTGGGTCATTAGTGCTGAAAATATAAGGGCAAAGTTGTCTTCCCAAATTAATGCAAAGTGAAATCATAAGTAGAGTCGTCAAAACGGACTTTTCCCATTAGCCCGCCCCACCCCCTACTTAGGTAGGGGTGAGTTTCGAAAATAGCACCCCGTCAAGGAGCGGGCTTTTTTGGCTCGCCCTCGCGGGCCGCAGGCAGCCCGCCACATAGTTTTTGGAAAAAATTTATATATATATATATATATATATATATATATATATATATATATATATATATATATATATATATATATAGTATTTTACTGGCCAAGAAAATTATGTTTGGCGCAGTCGAAAAAATAAATTTGAAAAAAAAAACTTCTTGGATTCCTTTTTGCTTGAATTTTTTTTTGGAGAACCTACACTTATATAACTTGATTGACATCCATAATCGCTCTCATTCACCGATAGTTTAATGGGTTGTCAGAGCAGTTGATCGAGAGCCGGAACCCGTCAAAGGGCTGTTTCAAGGTTGCTACAACTCAAATATGATGAGTGACTCCATAATTAAATGTTCCCTAGTTATAAATTGCAAATTATGCTGTGCATCCGTATGCACCCTGCATGGTGCATACGGATGCAAAAACGACGTCGTTTTGCATAAAACGCGCTCCCTACTTAAAAAAAAAAAAAATCAGTTTCGATTCCCAGCAACAACATTATGTTATTCATTTTTAGTTCATTCATTTTGAATTTTTTAGTTATGAAATTCTGGAAGTGTAGTTATGCAATTCTGGAAGTGTAGTTATGAAGTTATAGATGTGTAGTTATGCAATTCTAGAATTATAGTTATGCAATTCTGGAAGTGTAGTTATGCAATTCTGGAAGTGTAGTTATGCAATTATGGATGTGTAGTTATGCAATTCTGATTTTTTTTTTAAGTTAGACGCCAAAACGACGTCGTTTTTGCATCTGTATGCACCATGCACACAGCATAACGCTCCGTTATAAATCACTTCATAATACTTTATCTGAATAAGATTAATTAATCCCTAAAATAATAGGGAAATAGAACTTGTTAGCAATTCATTGTTTCTATTAGCAATCATGTTCTATTTGTCTTTCTTCAATAGTTAAGGGGTCAATTTTTTTACGGAGTATTTATTTACTTTTTTAGATTCTTTAAATTAAATTAATTATTAAAGCTCCAAGCAGTATACTCACTATAATATATACCAACACTAACCTAACATACCCATTTGTATATGTTGATTTAACTTCTTTTTTTTTTTTTTTTTTTTAAAGTGTTGATTTAACTTGATGTATATTTAGAATACAAATACATTAAGGGCAATAAGTGGCATAACACCCCAAAATAAAAAAGCTACTTTATTTTTGCGAAAGTATATAATGATTGGAATAAAGTAATGCATATTCTAAATCAATAATAATTCTAATAAAACCAACATGCTAAGAGCAAAAACAAATGGGAGGCCCATTCAAAATAAAGTTTTGATAGCTATGGTGTTGAAATTCTCTCTTTAGAAAGACAACAAATATAATCAATCAAAATAGGAGGATAGAAGTGTAAATTCAAGTGACTTGTAGCCCAAAATTAATATATATATATATATATATATATATATATATATATATATATATATATATATATATATATATTAGTGATCAAACGAGATTATCACCCGTGAGATCGTGTGGACTTGTACATGAATGAACACAATACACACAATCTACATATTTTGGAGTATTTTGTGTGCATCCATGTTGGATTTTACGGTCGATCTCATGGGGAAAGTGGTCTAATTAGAACATCATTGTTTTATATATATATATATATATATATATATATATATATATATATATATATATATATATATATATATATATATATATATATATATATATATGGTCCGGATCATGTGAGGACCTAATCTTAGGTGAGGACGTGAGGACTAATCTAGACCATTAAATCAGAATGATGTATGATTGAAATTAAAAGAAACAAATCACACCGATTAAGAAAACAAATCCCTTTAAAATATTAAAATATATAAATTTAGGGTAAATCAGTCTTATTAAAAGATGTGCATTCCTATACTGAGTGTTGTGCATTTATACTGAGTGTTGTGCATTCCTATACTGAGTGTTGTGCATCAATAACTTCATTGTTGTGCATTCAAACCCCGCCAAAAAATCATACAGTGAACATCCAATGTTCTACGATGCATTGAACTATGTGCTATAATGCACAACTCCCTAGCCTATAGTGCACAACTTACAACACTAGGTTGCACAATCAGCACACGAATGCACAATCGTACTACCCAGGCATTTATACATATACACGACAATCCAAATATAGACAATATTATACTCAAAAGAACAAGCGAAAAAAAATAAAAAATACTGATTAGTTTGCATGGGCGAACACTCAATCAATGATGAAGAAATCGCGGCTCCAAATTGCAACGGTGATGATCCAAGAAAATAGGAAACCAATTTGGCCCAGGATTATACATGCGTTCACACTTAAAAAATAGGAAAAGACACTATTATCCCACCTTAGCAAAAAAGATCAATTCATGTCATCTCAAGAACTCAAATCTGGACCATCCAAATAAAAAAAAACAAACGCACAAGATTAGTCCTCACGTCCTCACCTAAGATTAGGTCCTCACCTGATTCGGATTCCATATATATATATATATATATATATATATATATATATATATATATATATACTACGTAATTTATTTATTTATTATATTGTTGCCTTTTTATCAAAGTGCTGATGGATGGATTGATTGACAATATTTTATATTAAACAAATGAAATGAAGGGTGGTGTGACTGGTGTCAAATTTACAACCACTATATCCCCACAAAACATGACAAAAGAAGAAAAGGCTGAGAGGTAAAATCAAAAGACACTGATTTGTGCCTAGCTAGGCATATATCATTGTATCTCTTTTGGGAAAATGATCATTGTAATTTCATGAATAAAATGATCAATTGGTATATATCACATCACCAAAAAATAATAGTGGAACAAAAAGTTGATTACATACGAATTGAAGTATATTATTACGGCAAAAATTTGTACGTGTGAAATCGTCTCACCGTAAGACGGGTCAGGTTAGGTCAAGATGAAAATGTAATATTTATACACACAAATATTATATTTATATGCTCAAATGTAATACTAATTAAGAATAAAAAAAATTTGTTATTTATAAGGATAAATGTAATACTTTTACATGTTGATTTAAAAGTATTACATTTTTTAAAAAAAGTATTACATTTTCCCTTATAAATAAGGAACACTTGCCAACATTACTTATTATGGAAAATGTAATACTTTTGATGGAAAACATAATATTTTTACATCAAAATGCAAGAGTATTACATTCCGTGCATCGCACGGGTGCAAATACTAGTTTTTCTTCAAAAGTATTACTTTTTTCGATCCCTTACAACAAAATTTTTATTCATGATTAGTCTTACATTTTAACATATAAGTATGACATTTGGGCAAATAAATATGACTTTTGCACGGCGATCCGACCCGCCTCACGAATAATGATTCGTGATATGGTCTCACACAAGTGTGACCCTATTTATTCATATCTTTGTGTTTTTAAACATCCCTTTTCAATTATTTTTAAATATTTATGGGATTTAAATTCATAGACACTTTTATGAGTTGATGTTAGTCCATTTAAAATGAATATTGTTTCTCTTTTTTACTTTAAACGCTCCTAAAATAATAAATATTATATATAAGAGTTTCTCTATGCATGTAAGGTAATTTAGGCCAATTAAGTCTGCAAAGCTTTGTTCATGGACTTATGATTTTTTTTCCAAACAAATTATTAAATTGTATATCTGGAATGAGACTAAATCTAAAAACTTATTTTTGATACTTAAAAAATATATGATTATGACCTCTTCATAGCTAACAACAACAACAAAATAATTATTGGCATGAAAAGATGCTCCAACCAACGTTTAATCTCCAACTATTTATGTTTGAAATTTCATGCAAAAAAAATTGATTCAAAATCCGAAATCTCTAACAGTTGGTTAGCATTGTTATGATAATTATAATATGAACAACTAATAAATATTCATTTTTAGTATACTAAAAGTTCATTTTTTATGTATTAAATGTTATTTTTTATTAGGTAGTACACTTGAAAATAAACTTTTAAAAAATAAAATTTTAATATACTAAAAATGAATATATATATATATATATATATATATATATATATATATATATATATATATATAATGTTAAGGTTGCTATCTTGATTAAGTGGACCTTCCATACATTTGCTAAAAAACAAATACCTACTTAGACAGTGCAACTTCAGCCATCTTCTTGCGTGTCGCATGCGATTTCTTTTCTTCCTTTTTATTTTATTTTTGTTTGAATAACTTTTTATAACTTTAAATAATTCACCTTTTGTGTGTGTGTGTGATTTAATGTATATATAACACTTATTTGATAATTTGATTTTTTTTTTTTTTTTTTTTTGTTGTTGAATGTCATGCTTATTTTATTAGGCATCTTCTGTTGGAAAGCGTTTACATTAGTGAGAAGCAGAGAGAGAGAGGAGCGATGCTGAGAAGATGAAGAAGAAGGATTGAGAAGCAGAAAAAGAAAAGTGATGTATATTAGCTTCGAACCAAACCAGTACACACCTTTACAATATAAAGAAGAAGATGAGCGGTAAAGAAAAAGACTATACGCAAATTGAATGTTGAATTTGCGTATTTAAATTGGTAATTCTAAGTTTACAAATGCAAGATAATATAGTCAAGATTGATTATAATTATCAATAAAATAATTGTATGGTATGGTTGAAACCAAATACGGGACATAAGGGAGAACAAATAAAAATTAAAGCATAAAATATTAAATATATACTAATATTGTTTGAGGAGATTCTGCAGTAAGATTTGTGGTTAGAGTTCTATTAACACTTTAATATTAGAATTAGATTAATGTTGTAGTTATAATTCTATATTAAGACTTTAATATTAGAATTAGATTAATGTTGTAGTTATAATTCTATATTAGACTTTAATATTATTAGAATTAGGCTAACGGTGAATTAACGGTACTTAATGGAAAAGTTAATGGATCGGATAATCATATAATTAAGGATAAATTAGGAAATCTCAAAGAAAAATTAAAATCTGAACTATTCATTTGATTAATAATTAATCTACCCAATGTTTATAATTAAATAAATATTTGAAAGTATATTAATGCAAGATTATATATGAGAAGTTCAACATAAGTAATTTAATGTCTAATTTATTTATTTAAATATGTAATTCATAGTATATGAATACAATGTAATATAGGAGATTCATTATAATTGTTACTAAACAAATTTTAAATAGTAACCAAGTATTTTTGTTGCAAAGGGTTCTAATATATTTAATGAATGCACGTATATACAAGATCAATGAATAAATCAACGGTACCAGTCCTTTAGGTGTTTTGCTCAGTGTTCATTTAGTTCAACCATTACAGGGCGTTTGGTTGGAGGGGGGAATTATGTGGGAAAAGAATTGTAATTCCATGGGAGTTGAATTATTGGGAATAAAGTGAGAATTTAAATTCCAGTGTTTGGTTGATAGGAATAGAATTACTGGAAATTTCAATTCCAATGTTTGGTATACATGGGAATTGAAAGGGAATAAGTAGTATAAAGTCAAAAATGTCCATTATTGTTGTTAGACATTAATTTTAGGTTAAAAAAGAAAAGGGTAATTTTGACTCATCACTATCTTTTTTTCCCAGAAATTAAAATCCCAGGGGGGACATGGGATTTTAATTCCATGAAAATGAGGGAATTGCAATTCCCTCCAACCAAACTACGGAATTTAATGGCCTTTGAAATTTGTTGGGAATTAAGTGGAATGGAATTTAATAAAATCTCTCCAACCAAACGCCCTGTTATTGTTGAATAAATTATTATGGATAAAGAAATTCCTAATTTAAGGAATTTATATGTAGTAAAAATTTAAAATTTTTAATTATAATGTAACCCAAAGATATTGGACGATTGGAAAATATGATGTAACCCAAAGATCAAAATGCTAAAGAAAATGTTTTGATTATTCAACAGTTTGAAGCAACAATTTGTTCCAAACCACTGAAAATACAAAAATTACAATTTACAATATTTTCACCTAGCGTTTTTTAGAATGCTTTTCCCAAAATACATCTATATTTTAAAAAAATATTATTATTAAAACAATTATTATTATTATGTCATTTTAAATGTTAATTTAAAAAGCTAATTTTTAAAAATATCTTTTTACCAACCGTTGATATAATTCGCTGGTCAAATCCGCTAACGCTAACCGCTAACTGCGGATTGTCAAACAAGAACATTGCGAGGTAGTTTCTTACTTCAATTTGTTGTGTGATTTGAATACTCTCTTTGTCAACAAATCTCTCAAGTAGTCAATGTGATTGACTTTATTAATTTAAATTTTTTTAATGGTATTAATAAAATACTTGGTAAATAAATACATATCATTATTTTGTATTATAATTTCGATATTTAATTAGAAAATAGTGCACAAAAAAAAAAGATAATAGATAATGTTGTGAATATAATCAATTGATGAATTTGAATGTAAAGAATTTTTACATTGGAGAAAAATAAAGACAATATAACTAATGAAATTTTTTTTGAATAACTCTTAATAAAGACATCTCAATTAAATAACTCTTATTTTTTTTGAATGCTACTAGCTCTATTACAATGTAGTATCTGTTCATATACTTTCTCAACCTACTGAAACACAAAGAGCCAATAACGCCTCCACTGAGGCTCGAAATCACAATCTTCCAAATGGAAGTCCAACCCGGATACCATTAGACCACATAGTCCTGATAAATAACTCTTATTTAATTTATTGATAATGAATAATTTTTTTTTTTTTGAATAAAGGCATTGTAAACACATAATTCTAAATAGAGTACTAATTATGCCAACTTTGATTGAGATGAGATTCGAACCTAAGACCATTCTTCTTATTGAAATCAATGAGTAAGTTAACGGTGAACTAACAGAAACTAACGGAAAAGATAATATTTAACGAAAAAGTTAACGGATAATCATATTCATTAAGGATAAATTAGGAAATCCCAAGAAAAAATTAAAATCTGATTAATCTGAGCCATTCATTTGATTAAAAAAATTGACCATCATTTTTTTTTACCCATTATAGGCCTAACTCTCTTGGGTTCTTATTAGTATAGTAGATAGATTGTGGATATTGGTTCAAAACAATATCATTTCGTTTAAAGTAGCATTGCCGGCCTTTTTCTTTCTCTTTTTCTTTTGTTTTTTTTTTTTCTTTCCATTTGGTCAACACTCACATTTGTCGTAGGTATACATACTAATTGGTTAATTGTATTTTAATAATTTAAGTCTAAAATCTATAAGTACATAATCTGTTAATTATAAGTATATTATGTCAAGTAATTCTAACCATGTTTTAAGTTAATAATATGTTAACTGAAGGTACCTAAATATAAAGTTAGAATTGAAGTTCATAAATTGAGTATGCTAATACCTTATGAAGTTAATGTATTGAGATTATGAACTTGTAATATTTCATTTATGCAACTTCTAAACGTGTATTTACTTAGTAGTAGTCTTATTCATTGTTTATTAGTACAATTATGTGGTTGTATTCATGTAGTAGCATTTAAATGCAGTTTTGAATTAATGTTTGACATGTAATCATCATTATAGTATAATTTTAAAAGATATATATTTGGCTGAAAATTATCGAACTTTTATGTGTGTGTATTTTTTTTACTAAAACTCTTAACCATTGATGGACCATGATGGATGGTTGTGATCATCAGTACACACTTTTTTATAGGAGTTCTCATTTGAACCGACCCATATATATATAATTTGGATCAAATAAAAAGATGCACCCAAGTAAAAACAAATGAGGTGAGATTTCAGCCCTTGATCTGGTTCAGATCAATGTCCCTGAATGAAGGGAAAATTTAAAAAAAAAAACAAAAAAAAAAAAAAAACGCGATGACAGTTTGATAATTTTTCTAACTTTGAAGTGCATATAGATTTATACTACAAAGTGAAGTCTTATGCTACAAGTGTAAAAGTTTTATATTACAAGTAGATAAGTTTATACTACGAGTGCAGAGAGTAATATTAGTTTGAGATATTTACAAAAATGATATTTAAAAGTACATAAGTATTTACTATGCGGACTCTCAAATTCTATACATTAGTTATATATACTCACAGATGTAGCTAGCAAGTATGTATATGACATTTTCAGGAAAATACTATATGTCGACTCTCATTCTCTACACCCAACTTTTACTCTCACGCTCAAAATTTTGATGTAGACATTTTTACTAAAACCTACATAAAAAAAATACATTATTTGTGTATATTGGAGGTTCATTATTTGGTAGTATTTGAATACTACCAAATAATGAACCTCCAATACACAAATAATTTACATTCAATATATTAAAAGTAAATATTTATTCATAGAACGCGTATCATGGTCCACTATAATTTTCCCTCAAATGAAAATCTACACCAATATAATTCAATGATTAAAATGGATGTGCATATAGAATTGTTCTTTTTTTTTCTTTTGTCTGGGCATGAAGTGTTCTGAACAAGTTCTAACTGTAGAAAACACATTTATGTTTATATCATACTCAAACTAATTTTTATTCGCATTGAATAATCGATGGGACAAATTACTAATTATCATCATCAAAGCTTTTGCGGATTAGATTCATGCAAAATGTAGTTAGAAATGAGTAGCTTAGGACTAAAAATAGCTTAATAATTCAATGAATAAAGTATAGTAGATTTGATAGGGTCACGTGATTCTACAACCGATATGTGCTTTCCATAATGGCAACACACAGACGCCCGCCCCGCGTTTTCTTTCACACTGTCATCATCCAACCAAATTCGATCGCTCCAATGTTGCACAGAGAACTTTCACAACGTAAAAGAATAAAAATGAAGAATTACATTTTTTTTAATAAAAAAAAATCACCCTTATTTCTCCTTCTTGATCAAAATATCTTCATTTTTTTTTTTTTGCTTTATAAAGAGTAAGGTCGGTTTTTGGTCCGTGCATAATGTTCAATAGCAGAGGGTCTCAGTTTTACATGACTCAATATCTATTTTTGATCTAGTTGCTTAAGAAATTAAAAAAAAAAATACAATTAAACCCCTCTTTCTATCTTATCTAAAATTCATCATTTTTTTTTTCAAATCACACACCACCATTGAAGATGGCAAGATTCATCATTCCTCAATAATTTGACCCTTAATAATAATCAAATAAAAATTTGCATCAATCATTGAAATGAATTGGAAGCATTTATATATATGACTGGTCATTATCAGTGTTTTTGCATATAACATTAATGAAATTTAATTTATCAATAACTCTTGGTGAAATGGTATATGTTTGTGACTTTAAGATAAAAAGTTATAAATTTGATTCTCAATCCCGTCAAATATACTAAAATAAAAATGACATTCAATTTATCACCAGTGTGGTCAAATGTTCGAACCCATCTATATACAGTAATATCTTAGGGAAATCTCATTCTACGAGGTGTGAATACCCGTGTAAAAAAATATATATAATTAAAAAAACAAAGGAATAAAACAAATTTGATTTGCTTTTTAAAGACAAACTTGATATGATTTATTAGTAAATGACAACTAAAATGCACACTTTGATAAGCTCATCACCTTTGGTCTACCAACCACCACCACCCCAACCACCTCAATTCAAATACACAAATAATATCTAACCACTTTTCATATTTTTTGCTTTCCCCTCTTCTCACATGGTGATTAATCCAATTCCACTAATGTACACAAAAATACATAACAAAAAGCTAGCTAGGGAGTACCATTTTTACTTCTTTTATTTATTTATTTAACTTTGATTTTCTTTTGGTCTTAGACTCTCAACAATAATTGATAAGTGGGACCCAACTGGATGGGCCACCCCACCCCCCACCCCCCACCCCCACCCCCACCCCCCACCCCCACCCCCACCCACCACGTACAACTACTCTTCACAAAGGAAACATAGATTGAGTGACAATTGGGAAGAAATATTTGATCATATCCATTTTAGTGCATCCAGCATTCTGGGGTTCTGGAATGGTCTCTCTTGGAGTCAGTACAATAGTTGTACACCAAGTAGTGGCTCTCAATCCACTTCAGGGCCCTATTCTGCTGCCTGCTCAGCCCACCGGAGCGGTACGGCGAGGCGGTCAACGGGCGGCACCACCGCGGCGCATAGGCGGAGCATCCGCTCGCCTTGAAATTCGTGAGTTTTCCGACGAACGGCTCGTACCGGTAATCCGCCTTGTATTTTCCATCCTCAGTTGCCCAGGAGGATGCATCCCAGATGGATCCATATATCCACATTGGCCTTAGTGGAAATGTCTCAATGCTCTTCCTAGGGTACCTCCTTATTGGCACATCATCCACAAGAAATCTGTAATACCCAATTCAATAAATTAAACAACAATTTTTTAATTATTTTTTCTGTTGTTTTTTTCACTTTCACATGACATAAACTGGTAAAAGCTTGCAGTTATCACTGCACAAATAGCAACAAAACAGAAAAAAAAAAAAAAAAAAAATTGTAAAATCTGACATGGACCTCTCTAGCTACCTCTACTCCTGTCCTTAATTCACAGGCCAAAAAGAAACATTAAACAAAATTGACAATTTCCTTTACACTCATTGGAGGACAAAAATGCTCTGTGATCAAGTAATGGGCATATCATGGCATAGACCCAAGTATGAATATGAAAATATATCATTAGTGATGATTTTGTATTCGTGTCAAAAATAATGATGTGACAAGTTAAACGTTATTAAATGTCATGAACACTTATGGAAGTGATCACTAACTATTCAAGGCACGATATAAATCTGGTAAAAGGTTTCCGGTTCAATAATTCTCGTTTTCGTGATTTGATGTATCAAAGAAAAGGGCTTAGCTTACATGATCTCTCTAGGGCTCCAAAAGATGGCATAGTGATGAAAACCTTGTGTAGGGTCAAACCACAAATGGTACTTCATTTCCCTACCAACAATGTTACCATCTCCACTCCCTCTCACATACACATTGGTCTGCAATGTGTATGGCTTCCCAAATGTGGTCCCAAGAAACTCAATGTCCACTTCATCATGGAACCCTGGGTGTTCTTCAACATTTGAAAGCTGCAGATCAGGTTTCAAGAATATTATTGCCATCAATATTTCAAGTATAATAAACTTCATCAATCCACAGACCAACTACTATGTAGTGTGATGACACATCTGTTACCATTGGATCGAACCCCGTGGTGGGGCATTGATTTTTTCAGCCGAAAAAGATTCAGAAAGTATAGAACAGATACTACCTTGTCTGTTTTAGAACCAGCACCTTAAAAACATCATTAAAAGAAGCTAATTAAGGAAAATTCATGAATTCTCACATAGAAGGCAGTGATCACTCCTGCAGTGTACCCAGGTTGAAGCTTGATGGAAGCTCCGAAGTACCCAGAACGGAATGGTTTAACGGATTTGAACCCACTTCCTGGAATCAAAATAAAAGTTGCAGAAACACAGTTTTAGTACAGTAGTACAACAACAAAAGTGGAGGTTTGGGAAAAGAAACCTGACCTGATGTCCTGTCAAGCCACATGGTTAAGCCATTGTTATCCACACTTTGGTGGGTTGAGCCCCAAAGATTCCTGTACCCATCGTAGAAGTTCATGGACCTGAACTTTGAACTGGGGTAGTAGCCAGGGGAGGGTGGCCAGTCACCAGCATTGCTTGGAGTTGGTGGGATCACAGTGAGGAAGAGGAAGAGGAAAGGGAGGAAGATGGAAGCCATGGGAGACAGAGATTGAAATCTGTGCAAGGAATTAAATGGAGAAGAAAGTAATTGGAGAAACTCTGTACATAAATGCAATTGAGACAAGGGAGAACTGAATGCAATGTGTGTCTATGGAGGGGGGAAGAGCATGGTAGTAAAGATGGCATAAATAAGAAGATTGGTGGGTCCCATCTTGAATTGGGGAATCATGGTGGTAGGAGTTCTTGATTGATTATACTCTATACTCCAAAAATGTATACAATCATAGAAATTAATTTTGTCCAACCATTTTAATTGAATTATTTCTAATTTTTTCCCTCCTACTATTTTTTTTTTTTTTTTTGAAGGGACCCTCCTACTATTTGGTGCATGGTTTTTATTTTTATTTTTGTCATATTTAATGCTTCAGACCCAATTTCTTATAAAAAAAAATTAGTTAAATGCATCATATTTTCAATTCAAAATCATACATTTTTAAATACCTCAATATTTTGAGAGAATATATATGACTCCAAATTGGAAATGTGATGCACTTTAACTATTCCTTTTAAAGATTTGTTTAAAAAGACATAATGTGACAAAAGTTCGTACTAAAAATTGTGTATTAAATGTAACAAAAAGTGATTTAATAGCCATCGGATAAAAATGAATATAAACAATGATATATCCTACGTAAGAACTCTTCATCATTTGTTCAGTTCTCAAGGGTGTGCTCATTTTGTCAACCATAGAATAACTTACCTGATTCTACGATAGTTAGTTTCTAGCGAATTGAGCTCTTATCAATTTTCTTTTGAAACGATCTCACTTCTCTCCCACATATGTGATTATCTAACAAGTATCTCACTAGCAAGACTGTCTTCAGTTATGTGGGAAACGACTCACAAGCTGGGGCGGGGATCGGTTAAATAAGTTTGGAGAACAAATTAAACAGCTGCGGAGGCAACATGACTGTTTAAGAGGAAGGAGAGACCCGGCATCACTGGCCGAGTTTCAGCGCCTGGAGGCCGACCTATGTAGGCTGGAATCGATGGACGATTCTTTTTGGAAGCAGAGGGCGAAGCAGCACTAGTTGTAGGGTGCGGATGCCAACACCAGTTTCTTTCACAGGTATGCCTCTGACCGTAGAAAGAAAAATACCTTGAGTACATTAAAAAATGCTAATGGGGAGTGGGTGGATGGGAATGTTATGAAACTCACTATTATGGATTATTTTGATGGAGTGTTCCGTTCGGGCAGCCCCCCGGACGAGGACCACATGTTATTCTCATCAATGCAACCCCGGGTTTCTCAATCTCAGAATGAGGCCCTACTTTGCCCGTTTACATATGAGGAAGTCAAAGAGGCTTTGTTCGCCATGTTTCCTGATAAATCCCCGGGCCGGATGGTATGAATCTGGGTTTCTATCAACACTTCTGGGATGTGGTGGGAGATGATGTTTCAGCTTTTATTGTTAACTGTTTGAATACTTGCTGTTTCCTGGAGGGTCTCAATAGTACGAATGTAGTTCTAATTCCTAAAAAGAAAACGCCAAAATTTGTAACTGATCTTAGGCCAATTGCGTTGAGTAATGTGGTTTACAGAATTATGGCTAAGATGATAGCAAATAGGATGAAGCCATTGATGGAGGGAATAATTTCTGATTCACAGAGTGCTTTCATACCTGATAGGCTAATAACGGATAATATTCTGTTAGCTGCGGGAGTTGGCCATTATTTGAATAGAAAACAGTGTGGTTTGGTGGGATGGGGGCCTTGAAACTTGATATGGCTAAAGCTTATGATAGAATGGAATGGATATTTTTACGAAAAATGTTAACAGCCCTGAGTTTTGATGTCAAATGGATTGATCTGATTATGTATTGTGTCTCCACGATCTCATATGAATTCTTGATCAATGGTGCCCCATCGGGCCGAGTTGTCCCTACAAGGGGCTTGAGACATGGAGATCCTCTCTCCCCGTATTTATTCATAATATGTGCAGAGGCCTATTTATTCTTTTGCAGCAGGCGCAGCTTCAGGGTAGAATACATGGTTGTAGAGTTGCCAGGGGGCACCCCTTGTATCTCATTTATTTTTTGCAGATGATAGTTTGCTGTTCTTTAAGGCGAATATGGGAGATGCAAGTGAGGTGAAACAATGTTTGTCTGTGTATGAAGCAATGTCTGGCCAGGCGGTTAATTATCATAAATCTAGTGTGTGTTTTAGCAACAATACTACCACGGAGAACAGGGACCAGGTGGCGCAGCTTTTGGGTGTTCCTCAAGCTCCCAATTTTGGGAAATATCTAGGATTGCCTTCTTTTGTTGGAAGGAATAAGAAAGCAGCTTTTTTATACATTGAGGATAAGATAAAACAGAGAATTGGCTCTTGGAATAAAAAGCTATTATCTCAAGCAGGTAAGGAAATACTTTTAAAAAGTGTGGCACAAGCTATGCCTACCTTTTCTATGAGTGTTTTCTTGCTCGTTGAAGTAGTATGTCTGGCCATTGAGAGAACGATGAATAGATTTTGGTGGGGCTCAAGGTCTGACCGCCGTATTCACTTGAAAGCGTGGGATAAATTGTGTGTCCCGAAGAAATATAGAGGTTTAGGCTTCAAGGATCTGCGTGCCTTTAACCTAGCAATTTGGGTAAACAGGGGTGGAGATTCCTTATAAAATCTGAATCTTTAGTGGCAAAAGTTTACAAGGCCAGGTATTATCCTAAGACATCTTTTGTGGAGGCAACCTTGGGAAATAATCCAAGTTTCTGTTGGCGAAGTATTTTGGCAGCTCATGATTTAATATGCAGCGGTATAAGGTGAAGGATTGGGAATGGGAATGACACGTTGGTCTGGGGTCACCCATGGCTACCAGATGACCCGGACCCAATGGTTCAAACAGATATGCCCCAAGAATTGGCAGACTCAAAAGTGGTAGGATTGATTGATCAGGATACTAGGACCTGGGATCCCCATATTCTCCAGGATTTGTTCATACCTAGTGATGTGGCTTGTATTATTCGTATTCCTATATGCCCGGATTACTCAGACTCATGGTATTGACAAGGGGGCTCAAATGGAAACTACACAATTGAGGGTGGTTACAAGCTTGTAGTTGGAAACTATGCCCACAACCCAGGGGCTTTTAGTGAATGGCTACTGATATGGAAGATGAAAATACCACCTAAATGGAAACTATTCTTATGGAAGTCTTTAAGTGGTGTTCTCCCCACCACTACCAATCTAATAACAAAGAGAGTAGAAATTGATCCAACATGTTCTATGTGTGCTACCCATCATGAACATACTATGCATGCACTAGTAAACTGTGTTTTTTCCCAATCCGTATGGCAAGAGTCTTTGTTGCCTATTATGCATGTCTCGGCCGACTCATTTCAAGCATGGTTTATTATGGTTATGAATTCACTCACCCCTAACCAACTTATTATAGCAGCCGCGATTCTATACTATGTGTGGACGGCGAGAAATCAAGCGGTTTGGGAGCAGACTCTACCATTGACCAGGAGGGTGGTGAACGCTGCCAGAGCAGCAGTCCATAGGGGATAAGGCTGGGATTACCCCTGCAAGCCCAACCTTTGCAAGATGACATGGAAGTTGCCATGTATGTTTTTTTTTTTTTTTTTTTAATGGTGATTAGGATTGCAAGTTTGCACTGCATGCAAACTTGCAACTATACAAAAAGCTACCGTTTGCGGCAGCTTTTTGTACTTTTTTTTTATTTGTTTTTTTTTTATTTGTTTGTTTTATTTTGTTTATTTAATTTTGTAAAGTGATGTGAAATTGGGGTTCACTTTTGAAGGTTGATTGGATTTGCAGGGATGTAGTGTGAATAGTAGATGATTTACAAATGGGATGATGTGGAAGTGGGACCCATTTTTGAGAGTGGGAGATGTTTGCAGGTATAAGGACCGCCTAATATTTTCAAAAAGAATATAGGGGATAATATAATTGAATTAGAATAATACTTTTAAATATTAAATATGAGTGATAATTATTTGACGGCGAAAGCTAGAAAGCGGAAACAAAAAGACGAGATCTCAAAGGGGGAGATGAGTTTGGTACGGTATTACGGTGTGTATTAAATGCCCACTCCTCGTCCAAAACTAAACATATAAATAAAATAAAAAGAAAGAAATATCACAATCTATTTATTAGTTTTGCAGGTTTGCATATGACTCTACAGGCTCTTGGGCATGTCCCCTTATTATGATTCAGATTTCATTGCATCCTAGCTCTCAGCTTAAAGCAACATATATATATATTGCTCTATTTGTTTCTCTTTTTAACCCTTGCCTTTAAAGCAACAATTTGGAATTACATATTTACCTTTCCCTTTTTCTTTTGGATCTTTAAACTTTCTCTTCCAACTCGAGCCACCTCGGTAAAAGAATGATATTTTCTTATTAGAATGATATAGTGAATTCAATTCCTTGACTAAATGAATTATTAGAAGATAACGACAAAATTCTAAATCTCATTTTTTAAGGAATATGTGTAATTTTATGATTCTTTATTTAGGTTTCAATCTAACACTTCTACCTTCTCAATTATTGAGATAAGATAGTGTTAGGATCAAGAGCTTACCATTTACGCCAAAAGCATAACTAGTAGTGAATGTGTAACCTCATTTCTTTATACAATCACACATTTCTGAGATTTGGCCTTTACCGGTCTCCGCCCAATAAATATAATTAGGAAGTTTTTGGCAATTAGCTGATAGCCTATAGGTGATGGTTGATTGGTTTAGCTAATAGTTGATTATGTTAACTATTTTGGCTATTAGTATTAACTGGTTATAGAAAGGTATTTGGTAAATAGTTGTTTACTCCAGATTGTGTATAAAATGACTTATAATCTCATAAATATATTGTGTGATTTCCTTAATTCTTAAATTACTTTTACAGTTTATTGTTCTTGTTGTTATTAATTATTTTTTAACTAATATATTTTAGTTTATTATTAATAATGTTATAATTAAAAAAATACTCCGTAATTAATAATAATTCAACATAATAGTTAACACAATGTGTGTTAAATTGAGCTAGGGTCAATTAAGATGTTGGGTTTTAGGCAGGTTATGATATATTAAAAATGTAAAATTGAATAAAAATTTGATAAATATAAACACTACAATAACCAACAAGTGCTCATGGTAAATTAGGCTTTTAAAATAAAAATGCAATAAGCTAACATCAATAATCTAGCTATTGTCAAGGACCTTGTGGTCTAATGGCATCAAGGTGCTTCTTCATATGGGAAGTTGTTGAATTGAGCCTCACTACAGTCAAATAATGTAAATTTAATACACAAATAATATACTTTTACTATATTAAAAATATACCTTATATTCAAGGAAAGTACATTATTTGAGTATTAAAAATACATTATTTTGTATAATGTATATTCAGTACACAAATAATATATTTTTTTGGAACAAAATAATGTAGTTTTAATACATTAAATATATATATTTTTTATGATCCACGCAACATTATATAGATCATGGTCCACATGATAATTTTCCCTAACGTACCCACTTCGCCGTAATAAGCTTTAGGCCAAAATAGTTATTCACAACTTTGACGAGTTGAACTTGGCCCTGTTTGGTAAAATATTATGCTATTAGTCAATTTTAACTTATTTGATCACTATTAAGTGTTTGATTTGATTAAAAAATTAACTCCAAAATGCTAAATTTCAAAAAACTGCTCAAAGTAGCTTTTTCAATTAGCTTTTTAAGAAAAGAAATTATATCAAACAGCTACCAGTTAACAGCTAATTTACAAAACATCTTCCTACAATCAGCTAATATTATCAACTAGTTATACATTTTAATTAACTCAATCAGCTAATAACTAACAGCTATTTACCAAATAGGGCCCACATGTCGACTCTCAAGGTCGCTTATCATCAAAGACAACAAGTAGTTTTGAACCAGGCCTAGAGCATGATCCTCAAATAATGTCCATTGCCTTGTCAAGTTGTCAAGCATTGTTCACCATCTTCTTTATGGTGGTGTTTCTATATATATATATATATATATATATATATATATATATATATATATATAATCTCAATTTAAAAAACTTCATTGAACATAGGCCATGTCTCGGCATTTGTCAAGGAATGCACTAATGACTATTTGGGCTTCTTTCCTACCACCACTACCACACTACCATTGAGCTAATTTTTTCAGTTAGAACGTTAACTATTGAAAAATTATGTTTACTCCCCTCTCATAATTGAGAGACAAAATATGTTTTATTTATTTATTAAGCTATAATGCCTTTTGTATAATATGACACGAACTTAATTATCATTAAATTATATAATAGGTCAATTAAGTTATAAATATTAAAAGATATATGTAAATATACCATATTGGTAGTGATAATTGGTAATGTCAGTTTCATATGGTCCAGTGAAAGAGATGGGAATGGGTCCAAATTTGATAATGTTTCTCGCAGAGAGTAAAGCCTTTTGTCATGTGGTGGGGCACATGATGCCCAGTATCCTAAATACTATCACTGTTTAACTACCTCTCATTCAAAGCATTTATTCATCACACTTATATAGCTTAGGACTTAGGACTAGTATAGTTTTTTATATTATATCCTAGTGATGTATTATACTTTATCCATGCATATATAGAATTGAATTGCATTTATCTAGTGTCGAGCAAAGGTAGATATATAATAGAATTTTAAGAATGTTATATATGTTTGAATCATGTATTTTCTGTCATGATTTAATATATACGGAATTTCTCATTTGTTGTAAATCGTGACATTTTCTGTTTAAATAATAGTATCGTTCTTTTTTCTTAATGCAATCAGTAACAATAATATTATATGTATAATTAACCTCAATATGTAAAAGACGAGAGGGATATATAAAAATAGAGAGAATATAATCAACAACACACTCTATTATTCTTTGTCTAACTCTCTCTCTCTCTCTCTCTCTCTCTCTCTCTCTCTCTCTATATATATATATATATATATATATATATATATATATATATATATATATATATATATTTCTAGTAAACTAATAACACTATAAATATTGAAAAGTTTCACCATCATAAAAATTATTTATTATTAATGTCCACATAAATTATATTTATAACATCATTCTTATTTTAGATATGTTTATTATCTTATACTTTAATAGAGAATTATGTTCAACCAATTTATAATAATGTGATCAACATATAGATGATATGACTATATATAGCATTCTTAATAGTGGAAATTGCATATTTAGTCCCTAAATTATACACACTAGGACAATAATGAATTAAATTATACAATATTATAAGTGTCAATACTTTTAATATCCGCCTAAATTATTAGTGTAGCGGCATGCATTATCGGTCTTTCAATCAATGATTTTGTTAAAATTTATTGTTACTATTCATAAAGTGGAGTTAATTATGAATAATAATAAAATTTCACCTCATATTTTTCTTATTTCATCCAAATCCATATGTTAGTGGCAAAAAAAAATACAAAAAATTTTATTAAAAAAAAACAAAAAACAAACGAAGCATTGTCTTTCATTATATAATATAAAATAATTAATTAATGTAATGAAAGTCAGTGATTTGTTTTTTTTTTTTTTCACTAAATTGTAGAATTGGGGTATATTTAGCGAGGGAGAAAAAAAAATTAATGTGAAATTTAATTTATAACCCTGATCAACTAAAGTTTTTAAAAATATTCAAACACCTTGTGCTCAAATGGCATGTAGTAACCTCTCCCATATGAGAGGTCATGAGATCGAACTTTAGTGGAAATATTATTGACTTTATATTTCAATAGGTTGAGAAAGTATGATTGAACAGATACTACAATATAATAGAGTCATTAGTATTTAAAAAGTAAATGTTGAAAATTTTATTAATAGGACTAAAACATATATATCATTTTGTAAACAATCAATAACTAAAAGTAATATTTGATATTTATAACATAGGGGTTAAGTTTGTTTTCTCTTTAGGAAAAGAAATTTTTTTATATAACTAACATTTTCTTTTCTAACTAGAAGTCAATTCAAATGTTTTGCATAGGAAATCTTGTCTGCCTCCTCAAATATTGTGAAATTGACGTGTGTGTGATTATGAATAAGCAATTGTGCGTTTGGGTGAGGAGTTGTAATATAATTAATTTTCAGTACTTACTTTAGCCTTATTTTTGGTTTGCTGGGAAACGCGTCTCTACAATGATGAAATTTGGGAGTTTATCCCTTCTTGTATGGAAAAAGCAATCGGGTTAATACTTTACAATTGTTATATCGTAAACCCTACTTCAATACACAGAATTCATGTTCATAATACGTATACACATAAATATGATATAATGTACATGAATTTTGTGTGTTATGAACATGAATTCTGTGTATTATATAGCTGATGACACATAAACACTTAACATAATATACAAAAGTCATGTTCATTATATCGTTTTTATATATATGTGTATTATGAACATGAATTCCGTACCTTATGAAGTCAAATTCTTTGTATTAGACCAGGATCCATAGTGCATTGTGGACCCTGGTCCACGATATAAATTGTCGTACTTTGCCTCTTAATTGAACCGGTTCGGTGCAAACGGGGATTAGTCTGAGTATGGTACGGGCTTAAAAGTGCCTCCTACAGTTAGCGCATACTCAGGACACCCCGTGGTCTAACTCAACATGATGAAATTTATAGGCTTTTTTTAGCAAAAAATTTATAGGCTTTATAGCCAAATTATAGGAAAATTGTAAATTATGTCCTTCACAAATATGTCAATTATTAATGTTATTTTTTGAATTATTAGTAGTGTAAATGTTACCTCTCAATTTTTAAAACGTGACATACATTGCATCTCCCCTAACGGAGCTATGGTTACCCGTTATATTGCACCGTTTAGTAAGGATAAAAAGACAATTTAAATTTTTTTTCTTTTTTCTATTTTCCCATTTCCCTTTCTCCTTCCTTTTTTTGTCCACTGTTTTCGCTATTCGAAGATCACATTTTTTCCTCCATTTTTCTTTCTTCATTTGTTCTCCCTCCACTGACAACAATGTTTTTCCTTCTTCCTATTTTTCTTCTCCTTCTTCATTTCTCCTTCTTCAGTTTTTCTTCTCCTTCTTCATTTTTCTCATTCCACCGATTGTTTCCCCTCTCGCAAATTATTATAAAACTCTCTCTCCCCTTCCTAAAATTTTCAATTTTTGGTTGATTGAATACATGACTACAAGCTGCCGTTGGTGAGAAAGGGTGGTGGCACCACTACCATGAATGCCTCCAGCTGCAACAGTTTCATTATGGAGATGTTATTGACCACCACTCCAGCGTTTGCAGTGCCCGCCCCATGCCGAGAGCCCGGAACTTGTCTCCTCTCTTCCCCTATAAATACCGTATTTATTACTGAGGAGAGGACTTTTGACCTACTTCACCACCAGAATTATAAGCGTGGAGACTATCGACTCACTGTCAGGAGTCCCGAACTTGAGAAGTTAAACAAACAAGCGGACTAGGAGGGAGATCTGACCCGACATCGTTCTTAGTACTGTACTCATAGTCTTATTGATCGTATATACTACATCAGATGACAAATTTAGTACTTTTATATTTTGATGTAAAAATATTACTTTTTTCATCAAAAGTATTATATTTTCCCTATTTAGTAATGTTTCACTTACCAAAACTATGTGGTCTAATGGTACCCAGATTAGACTTTCATTTAGAAGATTGTGAGTTTGAGCCTCAATGGAGGTGTTATTGGTTACATTGTAATAGAGCCAATAGCATTCAAAAAAAAAAAGTAATGTTTCACTTATAAAGGAAAATGTAATACTTTTACATTAAAAAAAGAGCAAATACCCAAAATGGTCCCTCGACTATAGCTAAATTCATAAATTGGTCTTCGACTTTCAATTTCAACCAATTAAGTCCTTAACTTTGTAATTTTAACACAATTTGGTCCTCTGTCTATTTGACCGTTTGTTGACTATGATTTTTGGGGATATATATGTAATTTCATGGTCCATCGTCAATTTTTTAAGGTTCCGGTTGCATTTTCAGACCGCACTGTTATATTCGAATCCACTGCCGAAAGCAATCTACCAAATCCGGTCGCCTTTCTTCATCCTCCCTTTGGATTCAATATAGTTGAGTTCGTACCAGAGCGAAGAAGACGACGAGTTTCCAAACCGGTGCAACGTCATCCTAGAGGCCTCCACGTGCTCCGACGAGAGCTAAAGGTTCTTCTGGAGATCGTCGATCACGGTCAACAAACGGTCAAATAGATGGAGGACTAAATCGTGTCAAAATTGCAAAGTTAAGGACTTAATTGGTTGAAATTGAAAGTCGATGACCAATTTGTGAATTTAGCTATAGTCGAGGGACTATTTTAGGTAGTTACTCTTAAAAAAATGTAAAAGTATTACATTTTTCTTTAGAAGTAAAGTATTACATTTTTCTTTAGAAGTATTATATTTTTTCATATAAGTAATAAACATTTTATTCTTAATTTAGTATTACATTTGCTAATATAAGTATTACATCTCATTTTAACCCAACCCGTTCCACGGACAATGATCTGTAAGCCGGTCTCACACAAGTTCTTGCTATATTTGAATTCTTTGTGTTTGTGAAGTTGTACATCATGTTAAAATTATTGTGTTTTATTATTATTTTTTCATTCCAAAAATATATTGACACTACTAAATATTCTGTTAGTTAAGTATTAAATACTAAATGAATTTGTCTAACTGTACTTAACCTAATACAAGTAATTAATTAATTAATTAAAAATAAATACACACAAGTGTGTGTATTTATATTAACAATTTCATATTTAAAAGACAATGATTTTTTTTATTTTTTATTTTCTTTATTTTTTTATTCTATTGTTCAAAAGTATATAAGTAATAGTGTAATAAGTTTTATAATTACTAAACAATTTAAATTCAATAGTTGGATAATAAAAATAGACAAACAACTATGATAATGATGAGTATCAAAACGGGTGGAAAAATTCTCAACCAAACACAACCTAAGTTTCACTAAGGACATTAGAATAGTTTTTTGCATAATTTGAGTTACACTAAAAGCTTACAGAGCTTCTCAAGGTGAATTCATAGATTCAATTCCAACATGTCAACTCTCTTTAAAATGACACTTGTGGACACTTCAAAATCAATTAACATAAAATAGTAACAATTATCCGAATTGATAAACAATAACTATGTTATTAGAAATGACTACGTAAGGAAAATGTTAGCTAGTTGCCTAGATATATTTACAAGTAATTATACATTGATGCAATTAAAGAAGCACATTATTGCTCTTACACTTAAATCAATGTGGAATTGACCTCAATTAAGAGCATCCACAATGATTGGGAAGAATGTGGGATAATGTAAGAATGATTAGGAAAGAGAATGGGGTAGGGGAGAGAAAAAAAAAAAAAAAAGAAAGAAAAAGAAAAAATTGATTTTAAAAAAAAAAAAATTAAAATCTAATGCTGTCAGGCGCGCCTGACGCACCACCGGACGCGTGCAGTGGCTATGCGCGAAACGCGCACAGCCTGACTTCTTTTTTTTTTTTTTTTTTTTTAAAAAAAAAAATTTCTGACATTAACCCCAATTTTGCAGGCACATTCTTTTCCAAATAACTCATCCCCACATCAATATTATTTTTGATTTGAGTGATTTATTTCTGAAATAACTCCACAATCTCCCCTTAGTGTGGATGCTCTAAGTGTAATTGTTGTTCTTGCCTTTGCCTACAATGTGAAATTCTTTTTCTCTCAAGTCGGTCACATTTTGACCGAATAAGATAGTTGATCGATAAATCACAGTAATTCAATAGCCTATTTATTAGATTACCCACAAAGTAAAACTCTCCTATCCTAAAAACCTCACACTTAGATCTGATAGGATCGTATAGAGCTAAATCACGATGACTTAGAGGGAGGATCAGTGTATGAAGCCCACAAAAAGTCCACTACGTGCATTGAGTGTAATTCTTATACTGCGACGGTTAGAACTCAATCATGTGTCATTGGTCATAATCTTCCACACAAAAATCAATTAAGTTACTCGTGTAATTAATTATTGTTCTCCATCTTTTGAAAGTATATATCTTCAACTTTACATTGCACCCACCTCTTATGGAACCTTATTCAATTCTTAGAACTACACATATAAAACATTATAACCAAACAAGCTAGAAATCCAAAAGTTTGATGAAAAAAACTAATGAATTTGTTTATTACCCACTTGTGCAAGAACCCTATAAACCTACGAGCTAGACCTAATCAACAATATATAAAATAAAATCTAACATTGGGGTAAAACATACAGTAATTAATTAAAGCCCTCTTTGACAATAAAACTATTTAATTTATCATAAAAATTAAAACACAACAAATTAAGATTCCTTATTACCCCATAAAGCTGAGGTGAATATTGTTGCTAATGGAAATTAGAAAAGGGATAACATTACGATTTACGAATAACATCAAGTATAAGGGATAGAGTTCGGTTTCCCTTAAGAAACGTTGCATATCCAAACATTGTAAATGTAACATTAAGTATTATGAGAGTCAGTTTCCTAGTCTAGTTAAAATTTAATGGAAACTTGAGTCTAAAAAACTATATATGTAAATTTTTGAATTTAACAATGTATTATAAAATAAAATTAAAAAAATAATAATAAGAGATTTTGGAGTCTTCAAACCTATGATTGAATCCTTAATATAGAATCCATGCCTTGGGCCGCCCCAAGGGAATAGCATATGATGAATAGTGAGGCAATAAATGTTTGAACATATATGTATAGTACTAATTAAACATGAAGCCATGGAACCACCAAGTATACAACGTGTATAAGCAGCTCAGTTGATCACAATGATAAAGTTTAAAAATAATGATTCGGGATCAAATCTCAGTAACAGTGAGGGAGACTCTTTGTGCGTTGTATTCAGCTTAGTTACCATAATTTATATTGTGTCATTATACGCTCATTTTGATATGAATGTGTGCATAGTTTTTGTTATTTTCCCAAATTAAACTGAAAAGATTTATTCATGACATCGTACGTCCTTGGCTGTGGTCCTCAATCCATATCCGATCAGGCGGGCGGCTGACATTTTTGTCTCATTTTTTTTAATGCAACAATAATGTACACAAAACACTATAGCTTAGCTTGAGAGTTGAGAGCCACTTCCTTGGACTAATTTTGTGGACAAATTGGGTTTCTCCTGTAGTGTCGGCAATTTTTCTGATAATCAAAATGGAAAAATCTTTGAGAAATTGTTTATGGAGCCCTCATTCTCGTCTTTGTCTTTGTCTGTGTCTAATTCCAGTACGGATCATATTTTATTGTCAATTATTTTTTACCTCCAAATAAACCGCAAAGCCAAAAGAACAGCAAATTTGTCCCCTTACCTTACCGACATATCAAGAAAGCCCAAAAACCAGCCACCTTTAAAAACCACTACCGTTTGGATGTTCCGTCGGTAAACCTAAAGAGGATGTTTGGTAAATAGTTGTTAGTGTTAGTTGATTTGGTTAGTGGGTTTGATTAGTCGATAATATTAATTGATTGTAGAAAGAAATTTGGTAAATCAACTGTTAATTAGCTGATTACATGTAAAATGACTTTTGATCGAAAAAAATTATTTTAAATAACTTTTTGAATTTTACAGGGCGTTTGGTTGGAGGGATTTTAAATTCCCTTCCCACCTAATTCCAAAGGCCATTAAATTCCGTAGTTTGGTTGGAGAGGGAATTGCATTTCCCCCATTTTCATGGAATTAAAATCTCATGTCCCCCCTGGGATTTTAATTCCTGGGAAAAAAAGATAGTGATGAGTCAAAATTACTCATTCCTTTTTTAACCTAAAATTAATGTCTAACAACAATAATGAGCATGTTTGACTTTATACTATTTATTCCCTTTTAATTCCCATGTATACTAAACATTGGAATTGAAATTCCCAGTAATTTTATTCCTGTCAACCAAACACTGGAATTTAAATTCTCATTTTATTCCCAATAATTCAACTCCCATGGAATTACAATTCCTTTCCCACATAATCCCCCCCTCCCCCCCCCCCCCCCCCCAACCAAACGCCCTATTAGCGTTTTGGAGCAATAAGCTGTTAAAAAAAACTAATTAATCAAACAGTCATATTAGCTGTTTGACCAAGTTAAACAGCTAGTAGTGGTCAAACAAATCAAAATTGACTGATAAGCTAACTATGTTATCAAACAGGATCAAATGGAGTGTTTGGTAAATAGTTGTTAACTGTTAGCTGATTGGTTAGTGAGTTTGATTAGTTAATAGCATTAGCTAATTGTAGAAGATTTTGGTAAATTAGTTGTTAGCTAATAGCTTATTACATGAAAAATGACTTTCTAAAAAAACTTATCGAAAAAGCTATTTTGAACAGTTTTTTGAATTTTGGGTCACACTTGTGTGTGGCCGTCTCACGAATGAACACGGGTCAGGTTAATATGCAAATGTAATACTTATACTAGCAAATGTAATACTAAATACTACATTTCATCTTAACCCAACCCGTCTCACGGATCACACAAGTTTTTGCCTTGAATTGTAGTTTTTTAGAGCAATATACTGTTACAAAAAACTAATTAATCAAATATCCATATTTGCTGTTTAATCAAATCAAACAGCTAATAATGATCAAATAAATCAAAATTAGTTGATAAGCTAACTATATTACCAAACATGACCAAAGTATTTAGGGTGTGTTTGGTTGGTGGGTTTTGCACATAAGAATGGGTATAAAAGTGATTGTTGTTGTTTGGTTGATAGGTTTTTAGAACACTACTATGGGTTTCGAATACCCCATCAATTGAAAAACCCATACCCAAATAAAATAAGGGCTTCATTCCCTTATTCATTCTCAAGCACTACTATTAGTAACCATTCCCATTCCACCCTACTTCCAAACATGTTAAATACTTTCACCAAAACCCATTACCATTACCAAGTATTTGATACCCATTCCGATTCCGATTCCTATGTGCGAACCAAACACACCCTTACTTTCAAAATTTTAACATGTCATGACTCCACTTAAAATTATATATTAAATACTCTGTCCGTGAATGTAAAGAGCATCGATTTTTCTTTCAAAAATCTAGTTCAACATGGTATGTATAGTGACCGTGACTCATAACTTGTGCATTCATTATATGTGAGTGTTTCCTGGTCACAGAGGTGAAACTTTGGAAGAATGATCATGGGTCGAGTTTCACCAGCGACAGTGTGGGAGCAACCTTTCAAAGTGAGGGGGTTCGTGGGAGCAACCTTTCAAAGTGAGGGGGTTCCTTGTGCGCAGTGAGTACGGTTTAGCCTCTGTGGTTCATGTTCAGTTGAGTTACCCTGATTTACATCCTCCCAAATGCTCTGTCGGGTCGAGGTGTGGGGGGCCCTTAGGGTTAGGGTTCAGCCTTTGAAAGACTTAGGGTTAGGGTTCAGCCTTTGAAAGAATTATATGTGAGTGTTTATGTTTAAAATAAATATTTATTTAAAATAGGGATTAGGCAAGAAATTCATTTAAAACGCCGACATTTAACTTTTATCCAAAATGCATGCATGAATTACGTCGGAGGGTAGGGTATTCAGCAAATTATACTATGGATGAGCAGGGACGGAGCCAGGACGGAACAGTGCGGGGGGCCAAATTACGATTGAAGTACTAAATCAAATACATTGATATCCCGTTAACATATCTCAAAATAATCATTACATTACAAATTCAATAAAGTTTAGAATAAATTATTTATAATTGAATCTATATTAAATTATTTTGCAATATGCTTTTCAATGCACATTACTTTGTACGGTTGAAAGAATGAAAACATTCACGCATGTTTTAAAAGACTATTGATTATTTCTTGAAAAACCCTCTTCACAACATAACATAATAGCAATTGTTTTCTCAAATACATATACTACACAATTGTTACATTATTATGCATTTTAAATTAAATACAAAATTTATCACACAACCACAAATTTACATAATTAACCAAACAAATGCACTTGATATCCATGATTTAGAATCAAACAAAACAATTATTTAAGATAAACAATAGAATATGAAACAAAAATTAACCAAACAAGTAGTTATAAATAAAAATAAAAAATAAAAATTAACTTGAAAAATATGCATAGATTTTGTTAATGACAAATTATCTTATTATAACGTATATGCCGCATATATGCATGGTTCTAGGCAGAGAAACTAGTAAGTAGGTTAAATGAAATTTAATTTGAATGTGAGTCAACAATATATGGAATACATAATTTGAAATAGGAGAGAACTGAAAAAGTTGAGAAGATGAAAAAATATATAACTTTACCTGTAACATTAATTAAGTGGAGGGGGGCCAAATATTTTGAAAAAACAACAAAATTTTAAAATTCTATATAATATTTTTTAAAAAAAAATTTAATACATATATAATATTAAAAAAAATTTGGGTGGGGGAGGGGGGCCAAGGCCCCCCTAAGCATACACTTACCTCCGTCCCTGTGGATGAGGTCCATATTGCATCGATGGACCCTGATCAAAATATAATTTTTAAATTTTGTATTTGCAGTTGACACATTTTGTACTTGTAGTTAATTGTTTTTGTGCTATAAACAAATTAAGGAGCACATTACATGGTAATTACACACATAACATGATAATTACAAACACATAAATTGTTCACTGCATGTACATAATGTTATGTCAATTGCAAACATATAGCATGTTAACCACCATCTTAATTATGTGTCTGCAATTAACATATTTTGTATTTGTAGTTAATAATTTATGTATCTGTAATTATCATATTATGTACCTTCAATTTGTTTATAGGTACAAATATTATTAACTACAGACATATAAATTTTGAATCAAAATTTACAATGTAATATGAACTCTGATCCATGGTATAACAATTGAAGTTATTTAATAACACAACGTTTGTGTCTCTAGAAAAAAACAACGATGGAGATCGATAATGGGCGATCTTGTCTTGTCGGCCCAGGAGAGTGGATCACGGGATTCATGCATCCTAATTAATCAACGCGGCAAACTAACTGGATGGGCTCATTGGCCCCAATAGGGTTCTGAATGCAAATAAGTTTTTAAGACACTATTTTTTTTTAAGGGAAAAGTAAGTAACTTTATTAGAATAAATGTTCAATATAAGTAGGAATAATAGACAACCAGTTCAGAGGTTCAGGTTGTGAATGAGCTGCTCTAGCTAGAGTATGAGCATACTTATTCGTTGATCTCGAAATAAAATGAACAGATACTGATTCAAAGTGTCGTTGAAGTGACCGGCACTCTTCTAAAACAAAACCAGCATAAGAACAATCACGTGCCGGTGCCATCGAACTACTTACAGACTAATTGACTGTCTGAAAAAATGGCCACCTTGGTGTCTCCTCTCTCCTTTGCCCAGGACACCATTTGAAACAGTAATAATTAGAACATCGGCGGTAAAACTAAAAGTGATTAGACTGTTTCAATAGTAATTCATTTAATCTACCACTCAAAAACTTGTTCGAAAATTTGTTATTTTTGTCGTGTAAAATGATCATTTTCAGACATAGTTTTAAATGATGTACACTTTTGATTTGGGTCGAGTCAAATTAATTTCAGGTTCTCTTAAGTGAGAGTTTTAATTTGATATATAATACACACAAAACATGTAATAGGTAAATGAGAAATTAATTCTCAAAATAGACTCATTTGAGTTGAGAAAATTGGAGTTTGAAAGACTTTGAAGGAGGACATCCTACTATAGTACTATACATTGGAAAAAGAAGTGGGTTTGCACTATTTTATTTTAACAATATTTGAATTGTATAGCTTAGAGATTCTCTCTAGTGCGCAGAGATAGGTGCAAATCAAATCCAAAAGTTACGATTTTGAACTAGTCAAGTCTAAAGTGAACCCCTAAACCATACTAAATTAACTAAACCTAAGCCCATAAAAATAAAAAATAAAAAACTAAAGAGTAAATACCTAAAATGGTCCCTTGACTATAGCTAAATTCACAAATTGGTCCTCGACTTTCAATTTTAACCAATTAAATTCTTAACTTTGCAATTTTGACACGATTTGGTCTTTCATCTATTTGACTATTTGTTGACCGTGATCGACGATCTCCAGAAGAACCTTCAGCTCTCGTCGGAGCACGTGGAGGCCTCCAGGATGATGTTGCACCGGTTCGGAAACATGTCGTCTTCTTCGCTCTGGTACGAACTCAACTACATTGAATCCAAAGGGAGGATGAAGAAAGGGGACCGGATTTGGTAGATTGCTTTCGGCAGTAGATTCAAATGTAACAGTGCGATCTGAAAATGCAACCGGAACCTTAAAAACCTGACGATGGACCAAATTGTGTTAAAATTGCAAAGTTAAGGACTTAATTGGTTGAAATTGAAAGTCGAAGACCAATTTGTGAATTTAGCTATAGTCGGGGGACTATTTTGGGTATTTACTCAAAACTAAATTAAATTAACTAAACTATAAACTCTAACACTGCAATTTCTAAATCATGGTTGAAATATATAACACATTATTTGAACTTTAAAATTCGCGTTATTTAAAAAATAACTCCGCTTTATTTTTATTCTCCATGCTTTATGGCCCGTTTGGTTCACATAATCAATTTAGAGGGAATAGGAATGTTATTGCATAGGGAATGAAATAGGTAAGGAATAGAATAAGATTTGTATTATGTTGTTTGGTTCGCTGAAGGAATAGACTTCCGGAATTGTATTCCAACGTTTGGTTGGTTAAGGAATAGGAACGGAATATATGTTTAAAAGACATAAATGTCATTGTACAAAATATATTATTATTATTATTATTATTATTATTATTATTATTATTATTATTATTATTATAGCACATTAACAAAAGGAAAAGAGTGGCCACGTAATATATTTGCAAATTAAGACTTCTATCTACAGCAGCTCACCCATCAGACCGTCTGCGACTCCATTGCAATCGTGATCGGAGCCTCGCCGGTGACAGGAGCTAGGGTTACGCAAGGGGGAACAATCAGCCGTGACCACACCAAGGCCATCGCCACTAGTCTTCTAGTCTTGTGTCTTCTAGTCTTGTTTTTGACCTCTTAATCACACACATTAATATTATATCTTGCGCACAACCACTTGTAGGAACTAAACTAACAAATCATAATAAAGAACAAACAACAAATTAAAATAGGCATATAAACACAATCCATAATTCAAATATAAATATATTAAAAACAACCATCTTCATTACACTAAATAGATATAAGATTGACTAAGATAAAATTAAGCAAAGAAGGGAAATAAATGTGCATTGATTTCTCCTTGATCCTACAGTTGTAGCTCAAAATCATAAATCCTCTATCTTCTTATTACAAAATAAATCCTAATCTACTCCTAAACTTCCCAACAATCCTCTCTTAGAGGCTACATTTTGGACGGTGAAATTGAGATTGTAGAGAGAGAAAGAACGGGGGCTGCTAGGTTTAGAACAATGAAGAATGAGATATATTTAAACTTGGAGCAAAATGGGGGCTAAAATGTAATTTTATCGTTATTGTAAAATTACAAATCTAGGACATTCAATGGGTCGAGTAATAAGTTGAACATGTCAAACTGCTACAGCTAAAGAAAATCCTCATTGGACACACTTTTGACGCGTCTAACTTAGCATTTGACCTATCGAGTGCATGCAGTGTGCATTCTAGCAACTATGCAGTGTAACTTCAGTTTTCAAGCTAATTCGGTTTCTTGTAACCTAAGAATTTAGTTTTATGATCTTAATAAGAGTTGTAGCCATTTGAGTTGGCTTTTCAATATCACTAAAATCATCCTAATTGAACCTTCTTGCATCAAGTTATGATCAAAATTCTGGGTAGAGGTCATTTTGTCCCAAAAAATAATTTTACAATATTTTATTTTGCATTTACATTGGTTTGCCAACATAAAAAAGACCATCCAAAACACATCAAAATCCATTCAAATCATGCATAAGTCTATCATTCAATTAAAATATAGGAAATTTAATCATTTAAGCTCAGAAATCATGACAGCAAGCAAAAACTTAATAAACTAATAATATGAGCAAAACTGTGTTTGTTTTGTACATTAGTAATATCTCCTCTCTAACGGCTGGATAAGTCGAGAGACCTTATCCTCCAAGCTTCAACACATCTCTTTGAAGGTTTGAAATAAGAAAATCATGTTATTCATCTTTTTCATATCCAACAATCGTTTTATTCCATTTGTGCAAGAAGCTATATGTTTTTAATCCTTCTCTAATATATACTTCAAAGTTTATTGTACGGACTTAGAAAGATGTTCCTGATGGGGTAAGGACCCCAGCCCAAGAGATAAGGGCCCAAAGAAAATAGTTCGAGACAGGAGAAGTGGGCCAGCGTCGAGAGGGGCCTGGAGAGCAATGGGGCCGAGCCCTAGAGTCGGCCCAGGCCCAAGCACGGGGTCTAGATCAGAACTGCTAAAGAGGAGCCCAGTGGGAGCTTAGGCCAAGACGAGGAGTCGACCAAGGCCCAAGCCCAGGGAAAGACTCGGTTCAAGGAGCCGTTGAGAGCATTGAAGAGGCTCGTTCAAAAGGGAGCCGTTAGGGCATTGAAAGCAGGACTCGGTCAGGCTGTTACGAGCCTGGAAGAGCCGTTGGTCGACCAAGTAATGGCGTCCAACGGCTCCACATCTTAATTAGTCTTGAAGTCGGCCATTAAGGGCCTTCAAGTCGGTAGAGGAGGAGCCGCTATATAAAGGCTCCTCCACTCTTGTAAAGGGACAGACGATTGAACACCCGGAGAGGGGAGAATACCAAAGAGATTTCGAGTACTAGCATTATTTCCGAGATAGGCATACATTTTTATTGAAAGGTGCATCCTCCAGCCAAAGGTTGTGTTGGACCTCCTTGGACCTGAAAACCCAAAAACCATCAGTTCCTACACCCTTTACCATCATAAAATCTTTCTAAGTCTAAAATTGAGTCTTAATTAAGCTCCAAATTGGTATACACATTCTCAATCTTCTAGTGCTTAATTTGTATACATTACTAGTCTACGAAAAGAGTATGTAAAGTTCCATCTTTATTATGGTGTAAACACAAAAGGCGATTTGTCCCAATATAAGTGTAGCTATGGTTTATAATGACAACCTTAACAACAAAATGGTGCATTTGTTGTACCCTATGCTACGAAGGGGTGAAGATCATAGAAATGTCATCGGAGATGTATTGTGCAAGGGACCCATGGGACAAGGGGTTTGTGTCTTATCTCACCCTAAACTACAAAGGTTTGTGTTCATAGAAGTAATATCTAATGTAGTATAGAATGTACCCGTGAAATGTTGTCTTCAAGAGATTGGAGGTTATGACACGTATAATGCAATAACAATGAACTAGTCACTAAGCGTAGACGATTGGAAAGAAGCTAAGCAAATTGTAGAGTCAAGAATTCAAGCAATGATAAAAAGTAAGTAAACAAGTAACAATAAACAATAGATTAAATACAATTAAGAAAAACAAGGACTCGCCAATGACCTATCTAGTGGCATGAAGTGACTCTCCCAAATGGCGGGTCATGAGTTCAAGTTTTAGTGGTGGTGATATTGATTCTTTGCGCTTCAATAGATTGAGAAAATAAATATGAACATATACTACATTGTAACAGAGGTAGTAGTACTAAAAAAAATACATTATGTCTAAAGTGCACGGGTAGTGCATAGCCGCATATTTGCCCATATGTTTTCACTTTTCACCTTCAAAAGTTTAAAATGTTAATTTTAAATTAAATGCTAAAAATTTTTAGTTGTGCTTATCGCATAAGCTCGACAGCCCAAGATTTTAGGGTTACTGCCAAAAAAATTAGCTTGACAACAAATTTACTCAATAAGCTTGCAACTAATAAACTCAATAGCCTTAATGGGCTAAGCCAATCGACATCTCTATGCCTAAGCAAAGTAACTGCAATCCTTACACTATGAACCAAGGTTCACTATGCACTGCGGACTCTTGTACATGTGTATTTTATATTATGAGTTTTTGTATCTTGTGTTATGAAATTTTGTATCTTAAGATCAAGCATGAATTTTGTACCTGAAATAAATTATTAAATGTGGTTTATGTTAATGAACTTTCATGTCTTGTGTTGTGAAATTGTGCTTATGAAAAGAAATTATGTACCTAAATCAGATTGAAAAATAAGAAAATATATAACATATGTATGTGTTTTGTATTGTGATTTTTTGTGTTTTATGTTATGAAATTATGTATACCTTATGAGTATGAATTATACATCTCGTCATTTCGATCTAAGATTCATAATGTTATGTGGATCCTGGTCCATGATATAAATTGTCAAGTCGCATCAACAAGAATACAAGTCAGGAGCTGAATAATAAAGAAAAGAAAGGATGTGCAACTCTAGGATATATATATATATATATATATATATATATATATATATATATATATGCATCGTAGTGACAATTTGACTCCTCATTCCTGAAGAATGAGGAGTTGCATCCTCGATCAACATACAGTCAGAAAACGCCAACTGACACAAGCAAAAGCACTTCATGATGATAAATAATCAACATGGTAAGTACTCCGTTGTGAATACTGATGCTTCTTTTTTTAATCTTGAGAGGCCTGCGGGATGTGGAGAATTAATGAGAGACGCGAATGGCAATTGGAAGAAAGGCTTTAGTTGCATTGCAAAAGCCGACAATGTGGCAGAAAGCGAAGCTTAGGCACTCTATCTCGGAATCAAATGGGCTTGGAATAATGCAGAGAAACGAGTTCGTTTCCTTTGTGACTCGCAAGAAGTGGTAAATTGGATCAACTCGGATACACAGATCCTCGGGCTATGTGGTAGAATCATTAAAGAGTGTAAAAGCTGGCTAGACAAGGATTGGGAAGCCAATGTTCAACACATTACGACAGACCATAACAATGCGGCGGATGCTCTAGCCAAGATAGCTTTGAGAAGACAATGTGATTGGATTGAGTTCACAAACCCCCCGAATGAGGTTTTGAGCTATCTCCAAACTGACGCTGCGAAGAGCTGCCTTACCAATGAGGCAATGAGAGCTAGGAATTAGCCTAGCTGGGTTCTCCCCTCCCCACCTTTTCAAAAAAAAAAAAAAAAAAAAAAAAAAAAAAAAAGCAATCATATCATGGTATATGTAGTTGCGCTCTTTCAGGCATGATACTTTTTTTTTTTTTTTTTTTTTTTTACTACAATCTAACATATTTTCGATGAGAATATAGTCCTAATATTTTCCTTAAAAAAAAAATCTAATATATATGTTGTATTTGCTCAAAAACATGATAAGTCAACATTCTTGATTGAGATAAGACTCAAACCAGTGATCTTCCGTTTAGAAGTGTCATAGGCTTACAGTGATGACATCAAATCACAAGGTATTTAGCTTCGGGTATATTATTAATTCACCAACGCCAAAATTTGATCGGAGGTTGGTCTTTTGAGATAGAGAGGAAATGAAGAAGTGTGATGCGTAGCTTATTAGAAACATCTATGAGTTTCATCATCCATAATATCTTCTAATTGTATCATACACATGGGCGGATTTAGCATGGGGGCAGCTGCCCCCACTCACCCCACCCCCACCCCATATATAGCCTTTGTATGTATATATGTATATATAGTACATGTTTTACATATAAATATTTAAAAACTGATAAAGGTGACCAATAGTTAAGTTGGACGAGTTAGCAAAGGCGTTTTTGGGCTTGGGAAACGTCTGTGGTTCGAGTCTTTCCTCTCTCAACATTAATCCCATCCCTTTCCTAACTGTTTCTGTTTCATTATGGCTCAACATAAGGGTTTCTTTAATTGCTTCATTAAATCACTTACTTTCAACATAAGTGTTTCTTTATAATGTGTTGACACGATGTATAATTTATAATGTGTTTTTTATTTGAATTATTTTATTAAATTAATTATGTTTCATATTTTGTTATGAATATTTTTATAAAATTTTAATGTGTTTTATTTTTTGTCTATATCCAATAATTTTATGACTATATTTCTTAAGTGTTTCATTGTTTTTCAAACTATAATGTTTTGCTCCCACTGACAATTTTTTCTGGATCCGCCACTGATCATACATACTGACTACTACTACGGATGTCGAACTTGAACTTTGTGGTTAGCAACAATTGTCAGATTAACTTGGCTGGAGTTGCCTCATTATTATTATGAGAGAGAGGGCTATAAATCTATGATTGAAGGCAAGCATGAGAAGCTTGAAGTTGGCAAACCAAGTGATGAAGAAAGTGGTGGTGCCATAGAGATGAACGGAGTGTAGGGTGAGAGGTAAGAGAAGAAAGAGTTTGTATAAGTGTAACTCCTTTAATTAATCTAATGATATGACTTGCATTCGCTCGTATAAGTTACTTAGATTATTATTATTATTATTAGTTGACTTATTTATTAGGAAGAATTAATACTATCTATGCAAGTAACGTTAATTAATATAAACTATATATAACCACTGATTAGACAAATTAATGAATATGTAGTATGGTAAAAGACATTAAAAAATTATAATAAAGTTAGAAAAATTGACTATGAACAGAATTTAGGACCATGGCAACGAGATCCAAATCTGATCCATGATTTGGATAAACACAATTCGACAAAGTTTGCATTGTTTCAGCGTTTTAAAAGAGGTGAACGAGTAGATAAAATAAAATTTGTGTTCAATTCTTTTCCTATCCTCTTAACTGAGTCTATTACATTTGATATTAGTGTAATTCATCCAACTTAATGTCTTGAAAGAGGTAGACGAGTGGATAAAATAAAATTTCTGTGTTCAATTCTTCACAATATCTTTTTAATTGAATATATTACATTTGATATTAGTGTGATTCACCCAATTCGCAATCTCAAACTACCAATTTTTCTTCTTACCCAGAAGAATTTGCATCTTGCCTAATGCCTATTGGCTGCATCGCAAAATGCAAAAACGTTACTAGCTAAGCTAACGCAGTATTTCTCTTTTATTTTAGTTGTAAACTTTATATGATTCCAATCTCAAATCTCAAAGAGATATATAGTATGTGGTACTAAGAATCGCGTGGTTTACCAAGAAAAAGACCCTTACATGCAACAAAAGAACAAATTTCTATCATTTTGTACTCCACCTCTTCAACACCAGGTCAATTTTCAATGTTAAGCCCTTCAAAGTTGAATTTTTATGCGCCCATTTTGGTTTCTTGATATCTATTTGCTTCATATATTTCTAATTGCGCAAATCAAGATTTTCTTGGATACATTGAGACCCTTTTTGCTGAAACTTCGAATCTGTAGAGACGTAGAGTGAGCCCAGTATGTCGTGTTCTTGATGTTAGAGGGGCACAATTATTTTCTTGATTTCCTTTTCCATAAATAGAATTGTATATGTTGCTTTCAAGAATTCGGATTGATTGATTTCTGGGCTTTCTTTATAACATCCTTTCTGTGCAGAAAAGTTTGACTTTTAGAGAAATAGGCATGGAGATTGATAAAGCGATCAGAGAATGTGATGACCGAAGACTGAAAACAAAGTACAACAATGCCATATATGTTATCAAAAGAGCCTTTGCTCTCTATTCGTAAGCTCCAATTACTTCTTGGTATCATCTATAGTTTTTCATTGAAATATTTTGAAGTTCTTGTATTTGAGCTGAGGGGTTAATGTTGTGGGTAAATGAGTGAATTGATTGGGTTAAACTTGAAGAATGCTCATCTGTTATATCAAGACAGTATGGCAGTATTGTTTCTTGTTTCTTTTGTCTACATTAATATATGTCTGTCTCTGAATTTTAGGCATATGGATAGAATTGTGTGGACTTCTTGGATTCATGGATCTATACCATATAAAGTAAAGTTGGGTAGTTTTTTATTTTCTTTTTGATGGTCTAAACAGTATACAAGAGGTTGCATTGAGCTTCAATGGAGGGAAAGATTCCACTGTAAGTTCTTTAAGTGTTTGTAAGCTTGTTATCTTAAACTGGCAGTGGTTTGTTTTTTCATTTACATTTCAACATATATTTACGTTTACCATCAAATTGTCCCGCGTAGGTTTTGCTTCATTTGCTTAGGGCAGGCTATTATTTGCATGAAGCTGAAAGATGCGATCCCAATGGGGACCTTGGGAATGGTGAAATCACATTTCCAGTACGAACAATATATTTTGAGAGCCCATCAGCTTTCCCAGAAATCAACTCATTCACTTATGAAATGGCTGCTAAGTACGTGAGCAATAATTGTCATAATTGTGAAGGTTTACTCTTTTATTACCATAATTATGGTGCCACTTATGTTGATTGCTTCTCTCTGAGCAGTTACAGCTTGCAAATGGATATTATTCGCCTTGACTTCAAATCTGGTTTAGAGTCTCTGCTTAAGGCTAATCCAATTAAAGCTATTTTTCTTGGTGTTCGGATTGGAGATCCTACTGCGGTATACAAATTCCTCAAGAAATTCCAACCTTCAATTATATTAAAATATTCCCGGCAAATTAACTTATCACTGACCTAGTGGTAATTTAATATATGTTGAATCTACCTCTCAGGTAGGTCAAGAGCAATTCTCACCTAGCTCACCTGGTTGGCCACCTTTCATGAGAGTGAACCCAATTTTGGATTGGTCATACAGGTAAATCTATGCTTAATAAGCACTTCATGCACCTGCAAGATAAGCTAGTAAATGTGTTTGTCTAAAACAAATTTTATGTGGGATATTCGTGTGGATCGACTTGAGTATGTGTAGCTATATCAATGACTAGAGAACCAAGTTTGCAAGAGAGAATATATCTTTCTTGTAAGTGTATGTTAAGCAATTTTGGGGAAGAATTTCAGGATAACTCGGGTTCGATTCCCCCCGAGCCAGCTCCCAGCCTCTCGGAGCGAACGGGGATTAGTCGGGTGGACCTGGACCGTTAAACGGACAGAGAAAGACCCAGACCACCTCGTGGTTTACACCTAAAAAAAATGTTAAGCAATTTTGATAATGCTTATTTGTGCATTAAAAAGCATGTTTTTATGTTATTTCCTTCCTATTGATAGTTTTGACTTGTAGTCATGATCATTTTACGTAGCATTTAATGATAAGTCTCTGTTTTGCTTCTTACTTTGTAATTTGGACAAACTGGAAACTGACTTTGTTTATGTTCACATGATAGAGATGTTTGGGCTTTCCTATTGACTTGCAAGGTCCAGTATTGTAGCCTTTATGATCAAGGGTAATGCTTCACAAGTTTGGCATTTATTCATTTCCTATCACTGTGATGAAAATTAGCTCCCGTTGTTATAATCTCTAATGAAAAAAAAATTTAAAAAATGTATGAATGAAAGAACATTGTTCACCGTATTGCAGATACACTTCTATTGGGAGCATCCATGACACTATACCAAATGCATTGTTGTGCACCACCCATTCCACTAATTGCGATGAAAAATTTAGACCCGCATATTTACTCTCTGATGGAAGGTTGGAAAGAGCGGGGAGAGTAAAGAAGTACTCTTCTCCAGTATCCGAGCAAGTGTCACCCATTAACAATGGATTGAAAGGTGAAGATTCGTGTTGGAAAAACATGCTAACAGCTTCAGTAATTGCCGTTGGTGATGAGATTTTGTAAGTTATTGTTACCTTACCTTCTTTAGGTTACATGTTTCGTGATCCTTAATACTAAAGTGTAAGAGCTTTTAGGCAACTTTTTGTCACCCTTTCCAATACTATGTGATCATTAGCCAATCTTTTGTCGAAACCTATTTCTTATCCAGTATCTTTGACTTGGTTCATAGCTCAGATTTGGCACTGCTGAGGACAAGTTGGGCTCTTCACTGTGTAAGAAGCTCCATACTATTGGTTGGGCTGTGTCTCAAGTTATTGTAACTCGAAATGATGTAAGTAATTACGTTATTAGAAAATGAGTGTGCTTAGCTTGAATCCTTTTTACCATTATTGTTCAATGTTTAAGGTGTTAAATACTTAAACATCGGTTACTAATGTAGTTTCCAGTCCTAATCGCCTCCTTTCCAAATTCAGGTTGACTCTGTAGCCGAGCAAGTGGAGAGACAGAAGTCTACAAACAACATGGTTGCCATTTTCTTTGGTTTTTCTTCCTTTTTTAATAAATGTTTTATTGATTGTTTCTTGTTGAGTATTTACGATGTCATTGCAGGTGTTTATATATGGAGGGGTCGGTCCATTGCATTCAGATGTTACTGTAGCCGGAGTTGCTAAAGCTTTTGGTGTCCGCTTGGTATACGATATTGATTTACATAATTTATCTTTTGAGAAACTTATTAGTCTTGCCAATAGAATAATGTTGTTAGGAGCTCACGTTGCTTTCGTTTTCCACATTTTTCTGGTTGCAGGCTCCTGATGAGGAATTTGAAGAATATCTAAGGCACCTTATAGGTGAAAAATGCACTGGGGACAAGAATGAGGTCAAATTTGAATCGAACATCACTTTCTATTTCACGTTACATAACTTTGTCAAAGAAGATTGCGAAAATTATTATTTCTGATTTCAAAAATTGGTTCTTTTCTTTGATATTCCAGATGGCACAGCTGCCTGAGGGTATTACAGAATTGTTGCATCATGAACGGATGACAGTACCTTTGGTATGTTTGTTTGTTTCTCCAGTGAGATCTTTTTGTATTTTCCTTGTTTTCGTATTAAGCGTGTGATTCTCTAATAATGTAGATCAAGTGCGAGAACGTAATCGTTCTCAATGCGACAAATGTGAGTGAACTGGATGAGCAATGGGGTTGTCTAATTGAATTGACAAAATCTAATGGCCTACTTGCACTAGCGGAACCATTTGTATCAAAACACTTGGCAACCGCACTTTCTGATGTGAGTCGAGTCCCAACAGATACCTTATTTTCTTGGTTATCCGTTTTGTTGATGTATCAACCACTTTCATACTTAACATGATGCAGGTGGAAGTTGCTCAACCTCTATCAAAGCTGTGTCTTCAATTTCCTGATATTTACATCGGTAAGGATCTGTATGTATTATTGTGGGTATCAGATTCACACACTATATAGTATATTCTATTAACACCCTATTATACCCGTGGTGTCCATTACTAAGGTGGCTATCGAGAATCAAGAATAGGACCTCTCGTGATTACATTCGAGGGAAAAGTAAGTATCATCATTCAAGCCTCTTGCTGTCAAGTTGGTTTTGGAGTATAGATTTGTATTGGAACTGAAATTTTCATACTTTTGGTACTGCCACAGGATCTGGTGAGGATAAAAGCAGCAGTAGAAGCATTGCTTCAGAATTTCCATCCAGGAACTTTCTCTCACATTCACTGACTGACTGTGGGTTCATTTCCTCTAACCCCAAGTGTGCTTGGAGCTTTCTTGTTGCTGTGATATGCAAGTCAAATAGAATGGAATGTTGAGGAGAGGAAAAGTTGCAATAACAGGAAGTTAGAAGTTTCAGTGCTGCAATGTAGGGAAGAATTTCCATCTAGGCACTTATAAATTTGTGTTGTTGATTAAAACTGTACTGCTCTATAGCCATTAGCGACCCAACCAATACAAATTCAACAACAATATTGTTGTCTGGAAAGTTACCATCTCTAGCTCCTTGAAACACCTATATGATGAGACAATATTAAGAAAATAATATAATTGAAATTAGCATTGGGTCAGACCTAACATAATTGAATTTATTGTGGTTGGAATCTCTTATTTTATTCTCAGAAGTTGCAATTTTGAATGAAGAATATCGAGTTAATACCAGCTGAGATCTTATGTTTAGTCTTAAATACACCCGTGATTCTTCAACTATCAAATTTAACCAACTGTGGTCATTTCATTCCATGGGTTAGCTTAAGTTGTAGAACCCATGGATTAAATTTGAAAATGAAAAAATCACAGATGGTTTAATTGATATTTTAAGACTAAACTTGATTGTGTCACTATCCTCATAGGACCCACTTGGTATTTACTCAAAGAATATCTATCATCCATTGTTCTTCATCCAAAAAAAAAAAAAAAAAAAAAAAAAATAGACATTCAAAAAAGATAGCAGATGGACAAGTAGTTTCAGTTGATTTCATTCATTGCTAAACAAATGGTCTATGTAAATTCAACAGTCAACACTTATGAAAGAAATCATTTGCTCCATAACAAATATAAAGCTAAACGCTTTAAAAGTGAAAGCACACTGTATTAAGCAAAAAATAGAATTGGCTGACTGGGTAAGCTAAATTGGATGGCTAAATGCACACCGGCTAAGCTTTGGGCTTAAGGATCTTGACAGTCTCCCAAGTGAAATCAGGGTCCTCACGGCCAAAGTGACCGTATGCAGCAGTCTTCTGGTACCTGAAGTTGCCTCCTCTCTTCAAGTCGAGGTTGATTGTGATCATTCCAGGCCTGAAGTCAAAGTTCTCCTTGATGAGGGCCAAGATATCCTTTTCAGGGATCTTCCCAGTCTTATATGTATCAACAAAAACTGAAAGTGGTTCAGCAACACCAATAGCATAAGAAACCTGCACAAGGCATCGGCGAGCAAGTCCTGAGGCAACCACACTCTTTGCTGCCTGCCTAACAATGTAGGCACCACTTCTGTCCACCTTGGTAGGATCCTTTCCTGAGAAAGCACCTCCACCATGAGCACCCCAGCCGCCATAGGTGTCAATGATAATCTTCCGCCCAGTGAGTCCAGCATCTCCATGTGGACCACCAATGACAAAACGGCCTGATGGGTTAAGGTGGAAAATGGTGTTGTCATCAAGGTACTTGGCTGGAATCACAGGCTTGATTACATGCTCTTTCAAATCCTTGGCAATTTGCTCATTTGTAACAGTCTCATCATGTTGGGTTGAGATGAGAACTGTGTGAACTCTAAGAGGGACCATGGCACCATTGTCATTCTTGTACTCAACAGTAACCTGTGTCTTACCATCAGGTCTCAGCCATGGGCAAGTCTTATTCTTTCTTACCTCGGTAAGCTTAGCACCAAGCTGGGTAGCTAGTACATGAGTGAGAGGCATGAGTTCAGGAGTTTCATCAGAAGCATAACCAAACATGTGTCCTTGGTCACCAGCTCCAATCTCTTCAGGTTTCTTGGTGAAATGACCATGAACTCCCTGGGCAATGTCTGGGCTCTGTTGCTCAATGTTGACAAGGACCTTGCAGTTGTCAGCATCAAGACCAACATCAGCTGAGATAAACCCAATGCCTCTGCAAGTATCACGGACTATCTTTTCATAGTCAACTTTGGCTTTGGTTGTGATCTCTCCAAAGACCATCACCATATTGGTCTTTGAGCAGGTTTCACACGCAACCTTGCTGTCTGGATCTTGTTCCAGGCAGGCATCAAGAATGGCATCGGAGACTTGATCACAGAGCTTGTCAGGATGACCCTCATTGACAGACTCAGATGTGAACAAGAAGGTATCCATATCTAGTGTGACAATTTTTAGAACGAAAAACTCGTTAGCACCTCTTCAAGTAAAAGAATTACACAAGCACATGACAGAAACTGCCAAGGGATATAACATGATCAGCAGAAAAAGCAATGGCATTCATAATTGTTAAGAAAATAAACAGACCCCACTTCTTTTTTGAAACAGAAACTTCATTTTATTTTGCCTAACAGGGATTACAAATAAGCCTAGAGCAACATTTAAGAACACACATAAAAACATGCCTTTGACCAAAGTAGCACGGTTCACTACATTTACAATGAAAACAGCTAGCAGATGAGCAGATCTACCATCACACACCATAAATTTACCAAAACACATGGGGTGCTTGACAATTAGTGACTAGCTGACAAGCTGGTAGTACAACATGTAAAATGATTTTACAGGACATGAATATATTATTTTATTTATTAAATTACACTTCAATTATTTTTAGTTTTAAATATAAATTTATTATTATTTATTATTTTAACAATTATTTTTGTTAATAATAATAATAATAATAATAATAATAATAATAATTCACATTAGAAAGGTAAATTTGAACAAAAATTGAATAAACATCAAAATCACAAAACCGACCGACCATTATTAAAGGTAAATTAGCCTTTTAAAAAGAAAATGCAATCAACTGAGTGGATTTTTCATTTTCATTGAATTGACATCAACAATTGAAGTCAAAAAGCAATTTATGAAAAACATACTTTAACTGTTTGCTCAAGGCAACCAGTACAGCAAAGTACAACA